>NW_006284617.1:381278-384356 GCF_000327345.1 Myotis davidii
TGTGTGCGTGACAGGGGCCAGCGCCCCAACCCCCTTATTGGCCCTGCTCTGTGCGTGACAGGGGGTGGCGCTGCAACCTCCCCATCGACCCTGCCTTGAGTGTGACAGGGCGGTGCCCCAAACCCCCAATCGGCCCTACCCTGAGCATGACGGGGTGGCATTGCAACTTCCCGATCTGCCCTGCTCTGTGCATGACAGGGGGCGGTGCCCCAACTCCCCAATTGGCCCTGCTCTGAGCCTGACCAGGGGCTGCACCTAAGGATTGGGCCTGCCCTCTGCCGCTGGGGAGCAGGCCTAAGCCAGCAGTTCGTTATCTCCTGAGGGGTACCAGACTCAAGAGGGCACAGGCTGGGCTGAGGCACCCCCCCCTCCACCCTGAGTGCCCAAATTTTTGTGCACTGGGCCTCTAGTCTATTTATATAAAAACCCTGGTTGTAACACCCTTCAGGACCAAGGCTCGACCAACTTGAAGGAAGTCAGTCCTGCTGGGGTCCCCTTGGCCATGGCTGTGCTCTCCCAGAGCTGTTTCTGGCAAGGGTGAGGTTTGAGACAGGAACTGATCCTTGGAGCAGAGCATGGAGGCACTGAGTCCTGGGTTGCCTTGGAAAGGGCTGTGCCTTCCCCAAGCTGTTTCTGGTGAAGGGAAGGTTTGAGGCAGGAACCGGTCCTCAGAGTGTGGAGGCATATCTTTATAAAGTTTTAATACATTATATTAGAGGTTGTGGTGGTACTGTTTTACCCACAGTGTCTACAGAAATTGCTGCAAATTTACTTCTTGGTGGAAGAACCCTTTATTCCCAATGTAATTTTCCAATTTCATTAAATAAAACTTCAATTTCTAGACTCAATATAAACAGTGAAGTTGCTAAAACTATTAAAAAGGCCCAACTTCTCATTATTGATGAATGCATCATGGCATCCAGTCATGCTATAAACGCCATACACAGATTACTAAGAGAAATTATGAATTTGAATGTTGCATTTGGTGGGAAAGTTCTCCTTCTTGGAGAGGATTTTCGACTATGTCTCAGTATTGTGCCACATGCTATGCAATCGGCCATAGTACAAATGAGTCTAAAGTACTGTAGTGTTTGGGGATGTTTCAGAAAGTTGTCTCTTACAACAAATATGAGATCAGAGGATTCTGCTTATAGTGAATGATTAGTAAAACTTGGAGATGGCAAACTTGATAGCAGTTTTCATTTAGGAATGGATATTATTGAAATCCCCTGTGAAATGATTTGTAATGGATCTATTATTGAAGCTACCTTTGGAAATAGTATATCTATAAGTAATATTAAAAATATATCTAAACATGCAATTCTTTGCCCCTAAATGTGAGCATGTTCAAAAATTAAATGAAGAAATTTTGGATATACTCGCAGGAGATTTTCACACATATTTGAGTGATGATTCCATTGATTCAACAGATGATGCTGAAAAGGAAAATTTTGCCATCAAATTTCTTAGTAGTATTACTCCTTCGGGAATGCCATGTCATAAATTAAAATTGAAAGTGGGTGCAATCATCATGCTATTGGGGAATCTTAATAGTAAATGGGGTCTTTGTAATGGTACCAAATTTATTATCAAAAGATTATGACCTAACATTATCGAAGCTGAAGTATTAACAGGATCTGCAGAGGGAGAGGCTGTTCTGATTCCAAGAATTGATTTGTCCCCATCTGACACTGGCCTCCCATTTAAATAAATTTGAAGACAGTTTCCCATGATGCCAGCATTTGTGATGACTATTAATAAATCACAAGGACAAACGCTAGACAGAGTAAGCATATTCCTACCTGAACCCATTTTCGCACATGATCAGTTATATGTTGCTTTCTCTCAAGTTCAAAGAGCATGTGACATTCAAGTTCTAAACACTTCATCACAAGGGAAATTAGCCGAGCACTCTGAAAGTGTTTTCACTCTTAATGTGGTATACAGGGAGATATTAGAGTAAGTTTAATCACTTTTCAATCATTGTTTGCATCACTGTTGTTTTTATATCATCTTTTTGTTGTTTTTATATCATGCCTCTGTTGGTGTTCTATCCTTTTGTTACTGTGTATTCATTAATAAATTTATATATTATTTGCATATATATTTTACTAATTTCCTTCCATCTCTCACACTTCTATTATAGAGAAAGGGCAAATAGCAATATTAAAATATTTCCTCTGATTAATTCCCTTTTAATGTGCACGAATTTCATGCACTGGGCCAGTAGTCTATATATAAAAAGCCCGTGGCTGTAACACCATAATGACCAAACAACTGGTCACCAGGAGTACATTGAATCATCTTGCTAGGGCAGTGGGTCTGGGGCCCCGCCTCACATGGCAGGTCTGGGGTCTGGGGTCTTGTGCTATTTCTGCCCACAGGCTGTGATTGCAGCAAGGCTGGCAGCCAGTGGGTGCCAGGACAGTGGGTGGGGGGGCGGGGCCACATGATTTCACATGACCCCAGCCTTCGCTCTGATATTCATCAGTCTCTTCCATGTTTCTGTCTTTGGATCTATTTTGTTCATCTTTATTTTGCCCATTAGATTCCACATATGAATGAGATCATGTGATACTTATCTTTCCCTGGCTGGCTTATTTCACTGAGCATAATACTCTCCAGGTCCATCCATGCTGTTGCAAATGGTAAGAGTTCCTTCTTTCTTACTGCCACATAGTATGTCATTGTGTAAATGTACCACAGCTTTTTAAAAAAAATCTTTATTGTTCAGATTATTACAGTTGTTCCTCTTTTCCGCCCCCCATAGCTTCCCTCCACCTTGTTCCCACCGCACCCTCTGCCCTTATCCCCCTCACTGTCCTCATCCATAGGTGTATGATTTTTGTCCAGTATCTTCCTGCACCCCACACCCCTTCCCCCCTGAGAGTTGTCAGTCTATTCCCTTTCTATGCCCCTGATTTTATTATATTCACCAGTTGATTCTGTTCATCGATTATTTGTTCACATGACTTTTAGATTCACTTGTTAATAGATGTGGAGTTCAGAGCAGTCGGGAGCTTAGAGTCCCTCCCGATTGAAAAAGACAATCGCGTCCTCAGTTGCCATCCCTTTCCG
>NW_006284617.1:385680-388954 GCF_000327345.1 Myotis davidii
TCGGCAGTGGGAGAACTTCTGTGCTGGAGACACACTTCTGGGGTAAGCCTTGCTTCAGTGGGGCTTTGGTGCTCACTGAGTCTGCCTCCTGAGTGTGTCCCTTATGGTTCTGTAACGTTGTAATCTGGATGGTCCCACTCTGACCACTGGGTACACTGGCACTTGGATCTCTAAGGAGGTGCTAATTTAGCCTCTTTCTGAGGCTTCCTAGCAGGAGGTATGGAGAGATCTGAAGATTCCTCTTCTTTGTTTGAGATTTGGAGGTGCCCAGATGAGGCCCAGCTGTGAAGCAATGCAGTCTGCTGTGGGGCCTTAGGCCTTCTTTTGGATGATCTGGGTCTCTCTGACCCAGCTGCAGTTTGTTAGGTAATTCTAGATTGCAAAGGGCCAGGTCATTCATATGCAAAAGCCTCTGCTGGCAGCTTGGGTGGGGCGGTGTCTCAGGGAATCAACGGGGTGGAGCAAACAGCTATGGCTGATCCTCAGTCCTGCCCTAAGAGGCCCCAAGTCTCAGTGTCCCAAGGTAATCACTGCCAGTACCTCTGAGAGAAAGCTGCCCTTCAGTTCTGCCTGATGCCTGACAGTCCATTTTCTCCCCGTATGAGTCTGGGTCCCCAGAGACTCGCCCGGAACTGGAGTCCGGGCCGTCGGGAGCTTGTGTCTCCCTCCTGATTGAAAAAGACAACTGCGTCCTCAGTTGCCAGCCCTTTTCTGCGCACGCCTCTGTACCTCTGCACTTTACTTCTGCACCTCCTCTGAGTCTCAGTGTGCTTTTCTCTTTCCTTCTAGTTGTAGAATTTCCACTCAGCCAGCCTTCCTGTGGTTCTGGGTGATGTCCATTTTGTCTTTTAGTGTTTTTCAAGTGGTTGTTCGAGGCAGCAATTTCAGGTGTTTACCTATGCTGCCATCTTGGTTTCTCCTGTACCACAGCTTTTTTTATCCACTCATCTGCTGATGGGTTCTGAGACTGTTTCTAAATTTTAGCTATTGTAAATAACACTTCCATTAACATAGGGGTGCATATATTCTTTCTGATTGGTGTTTCAGATTTCTTAGGATATATTCCTAGAAGTGGGATCACTGGATCAAATGGAAGTTCTATATTTAATTTATTGATAAAACTTCATACTGTTTTCTATAATGGCTGTACCAGTGTGCATTCCCACCAGCAATGTATTAAGGTTCCCTTTTCTCTACATTCTCGCCAACACTTGTTGTTTGTTGATTTGTTGATGATAACCATTCTGACAGGCATGAGTTGATACCTCATTGTCATTTTAATTTGATATTTTCTAATTATTAGTGACTTTGAGCATTTTTGCATGTCTCTTGGCCTTCTGTATGTCCAGTTTGAAGAACTGTCTATTTAGGTCCTTTGGACATTTTTAATTGGATTGTCTTCCTTTTGTTAAGTTGTATGAGTTCTTTATATATTTTAGAAGTTAACTCCTTATCAGATGTATTATTGACAAATAAGTTCTCCCATGCTGTGGGCTTTCTTTTCACTTTGTTGATGGTTTCTTATAGAAATATTATTTTGAAAGGTACAAATACTAAAACCTACAAATGTTTTCAAGACATGGTGTATCATTCTTTGTGCCTAGCTAATCAGGGGAAACAAGGCTTGAAAGGTGGATAACACACCATCATATTTAGAAAATGTGGGAAACTGTTTATTGCCTTCACTATCTGATAAACATAGACAGAGAACCCCCTGAAGGCTGGGTGCCTTTGAAGCCCTAGCAGAGGTCAGCTAGGCACCACCTCTGTTTGTCCAGACAGTGGTAGCTGAAACTACTCCCCCATTTATTATTATGTAAATCTTTGCTGATGGGCTAGTCTGCCTGTTGCCAGGGGTCACCTGCCTAAGGGCTATGCTATGGGTGCATCCCAGAATCAATAAAAGCTTGGTGAGGCCTGAGCACCTGAGGAAGTCCTTCGGGACTTGCCGCCTGGTCCCCCAATATTGCAAAATTATCTCGTGTCTTTTTCTCTCATTTGTTGTGTGGCTCCTCTTTCAGATACCGAACCCTACTCCACGCAGAATGTGGAGGGAGTCTTACTCGACAAGAAAATGGCAATAAATTGTTTATAGAGTAATGAATGCAATATTACTCAATGGAGAAAGTGATATGGTCATAATCAATCCCAAGATTATTCTTACACTAGTATTTATGAAATAGTGATATGAAAAATAGACCCTATACTCAACAAAACAATCATAACTGGTGAAACTTATTTTTTTTTAATAAAAAAAACTTATTTGTAGAGTACAGTTTCTATCCTATGCATAGCAGGCTAAGAATCCTGGGGTTCCAATAGCCCTGCCCCAGCTCGCTCATTCACAACAGGAGAAACAAATGGGAGTGATCAAAGGCTACTGAACACCCAGTATCCTGCTTGAAAAGCAGGGCTATCATGCCAGTATCCAACTCTGAGACTTTGTGTATTGGGAAGAGACATTCTTAAGAACATAGATTTTTTGTAAAGTCCTTCCCGAAGAAACTGACTTTATTTGAAACATAGATTGAGACAGTTCAAGCCTAATGTTGACCTTAACAATAATGCAGGTTCTGGTGGTAAGCATAAAGAAGAATCTGGCAGCTCTATGCAAACTTCAAGCTAGGGTCTTGGCCACAGAAGTGAGATGATGAAGGGTACATCATCATTTGGAAAGCATCACAGTAAGACACACACATGTGCCACTGCTGTGGTTTAAAGGCTTACTACCCTTAGAAATCAACCTGTTGCAAGTGCTAAGCAGAAGAGAAAGTTGTGCCAAGCCAGTAAGATGAAATATCACTGAGACTGGATAAATGAGGCCCCTAAAATTGTATACCACAGATTCAGGCATGGATTCTGTAAAGAAACAACAACTAAACCCAAGAAGGCAGCTGTTGCTGCAGCCACTTGATGTTAATGATTTCAATGATAAGTCACAGAATAAATGTTCTGGGTTAACAAACAAAATAAAACAAAACAAAACAAAACAAAACAAAACAAACAAAAATAAATCTCAAGCAAACCATATGCCAGCTAGTTTACCAGAGAACCAGAAAAAAACTCTCAAATACTTGGCTCAAAAACTACCCCTATAATCCTGGCCAGTGTGTCTCAGTTGCTTGGAACATCATTCCGTATACCAAAAGGTTGCAGGATTCCCAGTCAGGGCACATACCTATTGGGTTTCATCCCTGGTAGTGGTACATACAGGAGGCAACTGGTGTGTGAGTGAGAAAACTGATTGATGTTTCCCTCTCACATGAAGGTTTCC
>NW_006284617.1:389009-394708 GCF_000327345.1 Myotis davidii
TCTAAAATAAATAAAAAATATATCCTTGGGTGAGGATTAAAAAAGAAAAAACTACCCTTGTAAAAGCTCTTGAATTTAATTGGCTATTCTAAAAAAGAAAGTCCTTAACAAAATACTAGCAAACCACATTCTGCAACATATTAAAAGGAACATATACCATGAACATATACCATGTGGGATATATCTCAGGAATGTTAAAGTTATTTTAACATCCAAAATACAACTAATGTAATATACCTTATCAAAGAATAAAATATGGTCTAGGAAAAAATGGGGGCCAAATAGGCATACCTGTTGTGTACCTTCTCCCAGGACCTGATTGAAAATACAACTAAGTTGGAGACCATTCACCTGGAATTACCAACGGAGGTCCAGCTCAGGAGGAGACATATATCAAGGAAGGACAGCAAACACCTGGAGGCACGTAGGAAGAGTGATGTTGTGAGAGGAGCTGACGGAGCTCCCAGGGTGGCAGGCTCAGAGTGTGGAGGGAGTGCTGGGTTATGGGAGGGTCTGTTCCCTCAGAAGATAGAGGCCTGGAACCCAGGCTGGGCTACACAGCCAGGAGCATAAGAGCCAAGAACCGCTGCCCAAGAAACATCAAGCCATGAAAGCCAGCAGGGGTGCTAGCCATAGCAGATCCTGGAGCCTTTCCAGTGGTTCTCAACCTTGGCTGCACATTAGAATCACCTGGGAATCTTTTTAAAATCCTGATTTCTGGGCCTCATCCTCCGGAAATTTTGTTTCTTTGTTATGAGGTGGGGCCACAACATTAGTAACAAAGAAACAGAATTTCCGGAGGATGAGGCCCAGAAATCAGTATTTAGAGAACAGGAGTTCTAATTTGCAGCTACTCAACCTAGACTTGGTGCAGGGAGGGAACTGTGGACTTGAGATACCTAAGGAGAGGCAGGAGTGGAAAGCATTATGGGGAGACTTGGAAAAGCAGCAGACAGGAGCATTTGATTGTAAGTCCCCAAACCAAAATGGTCGTTTTTCATGAGAGGAGCTGGCCAGCCGCTCATGGCAGCCAGAAGGCAGGTAACAAAAAAAAACAAAACAAAAACAAAAAGTCACTCTAACAACCCACCCCACACACAGAAGCCCTGCATGCCACACCCTGAATTTTGCGCTTTTCAGGGAAAACAAAAACAGAGGCCAAGCTTACAGCTTTGAACAGTCTCAGGAGCATCAGTAACTGCATTAGGGGAGGGGCCATCAGCCCCACTATCATGGGAATCAGACCGATAATTTCCCTGCACAGAACTGATAAAAAAACTCCAGATTTTCAGCCGACCCCATTGGTTTCCATACAAGGATCTCTGTCCAGCTGAGGGCAGAGTAATACTTTGGGCCACTCATAGAGGAATTGCTCTAGGACAGGAACACCCACCATATTCCCTGAAAGCAAAATAGCACCTCCCCTGCCTAAAGCCCTTTCAGAAACAAACTTTTGAGTGATTAAGTTTGACAGCTAGCTTGCAGGCAAAGGCGAGCAGAGGTGCAGTCCGGGGAACCAGAGGAAACTTGCTGACCCATCCCAGAGCCCCATGCTGCTAACAAACCTACTTTAGAGGACAGATTTACCCCTCCTACTTGCAGCCAAGTCCTGTGGAGACAAACGATGGATCAGTGAATCCCTTGGAGCTTCAAGTAGGTTGTTTAAAGCCATAGAAAGACAGTTCCTAATAGCGGTTAATACCTATGTACATCACAAGAAGCCCAGAATTGGCAGACAGAACAGTGAGATCCAAAGCGAGCACCCATGGGGCACTAAACTCAGCTGAAACAAAAACCACTTTACTTTTTTTCTCTCCCTTGTTTTTATCTTTTCTCTTTTTTCCTCCATTTTTACTTCTTTTCTTTTTTATCTTTTCTTTCTTTCTTTTTTCCCTTTCTAAATTTATCTTCATTATCTATCTGCTTTATTGATTTGTTACTATTCTAGCCTGTTCTTTTGTTCATATATCTAATGTTCCAGTTCCCCTTTCCTACTCAATTTTTTCTTTTTCTTTTTTCACTACTCAATTTGTTCTCTTTCTCTCCTGCGTTCTCATCTTATTTCTTTTTCTTATTTTACATATATTTGATTTCTCCACTATTTTCCATTTCAATTTTTTTCTGGTCCTTTCTTGTAATTTCTTTTTTCCCTCCTATATTTTAAACCATTTTACTTCCCATATTCCTCTAATTCCTTATTCTGATTTTATTTATTACAGCTCTGCATCTATATATTCCAGATCCCCGTTTCTTATTGTTTTTTGTCTGTTCTTTTTATTATTCATTTATTTCATTTTATTTTCTCCTCATATGATATACCTTTTTATACCCCCTTTTTAAAATCATTCTTACTCTATTTTCTCTTTCCTAATTATCTGTTCTCTGATGTTTGCTTTTTTTGGTGATGTAGGGGTCTTGTGTACATTTTTCTTTTGTTTATTGTTTGTTTGTTTTGTGTGTGTGTGTTTGTTTGTTTAAAAATATATTTTATTGAGTTTTTTTACAGAGAGGAAGGGAGAGAGAGAATTAGAAACATCGATGAGAAAGAAACATTGATCAGCTGCCTCCTGCACACTCCCTACTGGGGATGTGCCCACAATCAAGGTACATGCCCTTGACTGGAATCGAACCTGGGACACTTTGGTTTGTAGGCCGACACTCTATCCACTGAGCCAAACCGGCTAGGGCTAGATGTATTTTGTTCTGTTCGTTCAGCACTTCCACAACACCACCCATGAAATGGTCGAGGATGAGCCACATGGTCACCCAGCCTAAGAGGAGACTCCATCCATGAAAAGGACAATAACATTCAAAACCCAACTACAACAGTAGAACCCAAATAACTCAAGTAATGGGCTTTCCTAGATTACCCAGCTCAGGAGATCTAAGAGACTGCACTACTGGGTTCCCCAAACACCTACTACATAAGACCACCCCACAAAATCTGGGAGGCATAGCAGTTTGATCTAATACACAGAAACAAAATCAAAGGGACAGCAAAAATGGGGAGACAAAAAACAAGAAGCATCAAATGAAAGAAAAGGTGGAATCAGCAGAAAATGAACTAAATGAAATGGAAGCAAAGAATTTGTCACATAAAGAATTCAGAGTAATGGTAATAAGGGTGCTCAAACAATTCATTGAGAACTTCAAGCAATTTAATGAGAATTATAATGCTTAGTGAGAGCTACACCAACATGAAAAGAGAGCTTGAAACAATACTTAAGAATCAACTGGAAATGAGGAATGACATATCTGAAATAAGTAACACACTGGACGGATTCAGCAGTAGACTAGTAGAAGCTGAGGACTGAATCAGCGAGTTGGATGACAGGTAGAAGAAAACACCCATTCAGAAAAGCAAATAGGAAAAAAATTAAAAAGCAGGAGGAGAGTCTAAGGGAGCTTTGGGACAACATGAAATGTAACAACATTTGCATTATAGGGGTACCAGAAGGAGTAGAATATGACAAAGGAATAGAGAAATTCTTTGTAGAAATGATGGCAGAAAATTTCCCTAACCTGGTAAAAGGAAAAAATTACTCAAGTTCAGGAAACCAAGAGAGTCTGAATCAAGATGAACCCCAAAAGACCAATACTGAGGCACATATTAATTAAAATGGAAAACATTAAACATGCAGAAAGAATCTTAAAGGCAGAGAGAGAGAGAGAGAGAGAGACACAAAAACCTGAGAGAGAGAGAGAAAGTTACCTATAAGGGTGCAAGGGTGCTCCCATTAGATTGTCAGCTGACTTCTCAATAGAAACATTTCGAGCCAGAAGGGGATGGCATGAAGTATATACAATCATGAAAATCAAGGGACTGAACCCAAGATTACTCTAGCCAGCAAAGTTATCATTGAAAATCAAAGGTGCAATAAAGAGCTTTGCAGTTTAAAAAAATGGCTTAAAAAGTTTATTATCACCAAACCAACACTGCAAGAAATGCTAACAGGACTGTTGTTAGAAGAAGAAATAGAGATAAAGAGAAAGTCACAGACATAGAGAATAAGAATGACAATACATAGGTAGCTATCAATAATAACCTTAAATGTAAATGGCTTAAGTGCTCCAATAAAAATACATAGGGTAGCTGAATGGATAAGAAAATATGACCCATATATATTCTGTCTACAAGAGACCCACCTCAGAACTAAGGACTCACACATAAAAAATTTCCTATCAGTTCTTTGCTATATAAAATGCAAGCAGAAATGAAAAAAAAAATGCTGGGGTAGCAATGCTCACATCTTACAAAATGGACTTCAAAGTGAAAGCCATAACAAGAGATAATGAAAGCCATTTCATTATATTACTAAATGGATTGATATAACAGGAGGGTATAACTCTGGTAAACATATATGCACCCAATACCATAGCATCCAAATATATATAAAAAATCTGGGAGTTGTATGCATTCATATAAGCCTAACCAATGGACACAGACACCAGGGGGGTGAGGCCATGAGTGGGGGGTTGGAGGCTATGGAGGGATAAGGACACATATGTAATACCTTAATCAATAAAGAAAAAAATCTGAAGGATTTTAAGGGAGATCAACAGCATTATAATCATAGTAGGGGGAATTTAATATCCCACTGACACCATTGGATAGATCTTCTAGGCAAAAATTCAACAAGGAAACAGCGGTCCAAAACTAAACTCTAGATCAGATGGAATTATTTGACATTTTCAGAACATTTCACCTAAAAACTATAGAATATACATTCTTCTCAAGTGCACATGGGGTATTGTCAAAGATAGACTGCATATTAGGACACAAAACAGTTCTCTACAATTAAGAAGATTGAAATCATATTAAGCATCATTTCAGATCACAATGGCATGAAATTAGAAATCAACTACAATAAAATACTCAAAAGCATCCAAACACATGAAGGCTAAATAGAATGCTATTAAACAATAAATGGGATACCAAAAAGATCAAAGAAGAAATAAAAAACATCCCGGAAACAAATGAAAATGAAAACACAACAAACCAAACCTATCACATGCAGTGAAAGCAATCATGAAAGGTAAGTTCATAGCATTACAGGCCTATTTAAAAAAAAAATAAGAAAGATGTTTAATAAATTATCTAACCCTACAACTTAAAGAATTACAAAGAGAACAACAAGAAAATACAAGAGTAGAAGGAAGGAAATGATAAACATCAGAGTAGAAATAAGTGAAATAGAGATTATAAAAACAATACAAAATATCAATAAAACCAAGAGTTGGTTCTTTGAAAAGATAAACAAGATTGATGAACCTCTAGGCAAACTTATCAAGAAATAAAGAGGACCAAAATTTAAAAAAAAAAAATCAGAAATGAGAGAGGTGAAGTAACAATTGACCTCACAGAAATACAAAGGACCATAAAAAAAAAAAATACTATGAATGACTATATTCCAAAAGAAACTGAACAACCTGTACAAAATGGACATATTCCTAGAAAAAGATAATCTTCTAAAAATCAATCCAGAAGAATCAGAAAACCTGAATAGGCCAATATCTACTGATGAAATTGAAACAGTAATCTACACTAATAAAAGAGAAACATGGTAATTGGCGTATGACCGCTACCCTTCCCATTGGATAATCAGGGGCGATATGCAAATTAACTGTCAGCCAAGATGGCCGCCGGCAACCAGGCAGCTTGAAACTAACATGAGGCTTGCTTGCTTCAGTGACGGAGG
>NW_006284617.1:395695-396224 GCF_000327345.1 Myotis davidii
ACTCTAGTTAAAATATAAAAAAATAAAAAACCCCAGCAAACAAAAGTGCTGGTACAGATGGCTTTACAGGTGAGTTTCACTAAACATTCAAAGAACTAACACCTATCCTCCTAAAACTATTCCCAAAAATTCAAGCAGGATGAACATTTCCAGGCTCTTTCTATAAGGCCAGCATTACCTTAATTCCAAACCCAGATAAAGATGCTACAAAGAAAGAGAATTATAGGTCAATATCCATGATGAATTTATTTGCTAAATTCCTCAAAACATATTAGCAAATCAGATCCAGCAATACGTTAAAACTATCATACACCATGGCCAATGGGATTTAGTCTGGGGTTGCAAGGCTGGCACAATAGTCATAATTCAGTAAATGTGATATCTCATATAAACAGACTAGGGGCCCGGTGCACGAAATTCCTGCACTGGGTATGTGTGTGTGTGGGGGGGGTGTCCCTCAGCCCAGCCTGCCCCCTCTCACATACTGGGCGCTCTCAGGCGTTGACCCCCATCACCCTCCAATCGCAGG
>NW_006284617.1:397564-408791 GCF_000327345.1 Myotis davidii
CCCCTGAGGGGACACATGGCTGTTACAGAAGCCAGAGCCCCTGAGGCTGTGGTGTTTGTGGGTGACGTGCCCGATGGAGAGGGGGCCGTGGAGGAGACCCCGGGAGAGGAGTTCCCAGGCTCCCGGCGTGGATGACACCCTGGTTTGGGGGTGATCGCCTCAGTTCCTTTAAGGTTGAAGGGGGAATGGACCTGCACTTGCTCTAAAGCTACACTCGTTCCTCTGCAAAGCCGAGTGGGGAGGTGGGCATGTGACCCGTTGGGTGGGGAGGGCCGGCATTTCTGGGGGGCAGCTCCCAGCGGGGGTCCCACCTTCCCCAGGGGCCTGAGGCCCCCACCTGGGCTTGCAAGGCCCTCCTCCCCCAGGCCCCAGGGCGAGATCCCAAAGGAGAACGTACATGCCGAAAGCCCCCTGTGCCGCTTGGGAATCAGTTACTCCCATGGACAGTCACTGACGCTTACGGTGCCGCGGTTCTCGGCGGCTTTACTGTTGTTCAACGAAGCGATTACGTAGCGGCCGTAATGCTTCCCAGTTCTAATGTCTAATGTGCTCACAGCACCGTGCAGTCCAGGTGAACAGGACTCGCCAGCTTACAGTGTGGAAGGGCCTGAGGCCCAGGTCATGGCGCGGCCGCCGGTCCTGGGTTTGATTCCCGTCAAGGGTGCCTGCCTGGGTTGTGGGCTCAGTCTCCAGTAGGGGGCGTGCAGGAGGCAGCCGATCAATAATTCTCTCTCAGCATTGATGTTTCTATCACTCTCTCCCTCTCCCTTCCTCTTTGAAATCAATAAAAAAATATTTTGAAAAAAATCACAATTTCAGCTTCCAACGTCGTAAGAAGAGAACCCTGTACACACTCCCTCAGGATCTGCAGAGCTGACTCGTCCTCGAGGATCACAGCACAGATCGCAGCACGGTGACTGGCAGAGGGAGTGACCAGATCTGACGATGGAGAGACCTTCGGAGGGACCACAGGCGGGGACCCCGAAAGCTACTCTTCCGTTCTATGTGCCGAGACCTGCGGCTGGTGGAATCCTCCGACAGGGTTTCCGTTTGGCTCGAGTCAGATCCGTCCTTCACAAATCTGAGCACCTAACTGCCCCCCACCCCCCCCGCTCTCCATGAAACGAGGTGTCGTGTCTCCAGGTTCTGTCCTGTGCCAGCCTGTTTGTCTTCTGCCCCCTGGGTTTCCAATTACTGTCAGTGGCGGGGGGCTTCTTCCTGCTTTCCCTTTTGCCTCCCTGCATTGTGCCTACATTTGTAAATTAACTACCATCTTTGTTGTCAGTTAACTGCCATCTGAGTCGGCAGTTAATTTGCATATAGCCCTGATTAGCCAATGAAAAGGGTATCATCGTATGCCAATTACCATTTTTCTCTTTTATTATATAGGATATATGTGTGTGTGTGTGTGCGTGTGTGTGTGTGTGTGTATACACACACACAAAACATTAAAGGGAGGGAGAAAAGTTAAAATACCATCCAAGTGTTAGATTCCAATACCAACATGAAAATATCGATTGCTGCAGAAAGAGCATTTGACAAAATACAACACCCTTTTTTGATAAAAAAAAAAAAAGCTCTCAGCAAAGTGGGAATGGAGGGATCATACCTCAAAATAATAAAAGCCATATATGACAAACATACAGCCAACATCATACTAAATGGGCAAAAACTAAAACAATTTCCACTAAGACCAGGAATAAATTGAGGATTACCATTTTCACCACTCTTGTTCAACATAGTACTGAAAGTCCTAGCCATAGCAATCAGACAAGAAGAAAAATAAAAAGTAACCAAATTGGAAAAGATTATATAAAACTCGCATTATTTGAAGATGACATGATATTGTACATAGAAACCATAAATACTCCACCAAAAAAACTACTAGATATAAAAAATCAATTCAGCCACATAGCAGGCTACAAAATTAACACCCAGAAATATATGGCATTTTTATATACCAACAATGAATTCTCAGAAAGAGAAACTGAGAAAACAATCATATCTGCCATTATAACAAAAAAAAAAATTAGGTACTTAGGAATAAACCTAACCAAGCAGATTAAAGATCTGCAATTGGAAAACTGTAGAATATTCAAAAAAGTAATAGAAGAAGGTTTAAACAAGTGGAAAAATACACAGTGTTTATGGATTGGTAGAATCAATATCATTAAAATGTCCATACTACCCAAAGCAATCTATAGCTTCATTGCAATCCTTATTAAAATACCAATGGCATATTTCACAGATCTAAAATAAACTCTTCAAAAGTTTATATGGAAGAAAAAAAGACGTTGAATAGCCATAGCAATCTTGAAAATGTAGACCAAAGTTGGAAAAAGAACACTATCAGATATGAAGTTATACTACAAAGCCACTGTACTCAAAACATCCTGGTACTGGCAAAAAAACAGCAGCAGCAACAACAACAACAAAAAGACACACACAAAAAAAACAGGCATATAGCTCAATGGAATAGAACAGAGAACCCAGACATTGACCCAAGCCATTATGTTCAACTAATATTTGACAAAGGAGGCAAGAACATACAATGCAGTAAAGACAGACTCTTTAATGATTGTTTGGGAAAATTGGACAGATATGTGCAAAAAAATAAAAATAGACCACCTTCTTAAGCCACACACAAGAATAAGCTCAAAATAGGGAGGGAGGGAGGGAGAGAGGAAGAAACTAGTCCACCAACTTACACCATGCACAAGAATAAACTCAAAATGGATAAAATACTTAAAGTAAATTATGAAACCATAACAATATTAGGAGAAACCATAGGCAGCAAAATCTCAGACATCTCACGTAGCAATATGTTTGCCAATACATTCCCTAGGGCAAATGAAACTAAGGAGAAAATAAATAAATTGGGACTACATCAAAATAAAAAGTTTCTGCACAGCAAAAGAAACCATCAATAAAGTGAAAATAGAGCCCACTGAATAGGAGAATATATTTGACAATCATACATTCAATACGGGTTAATTTCCAAAGTATGTAGTGAGCTCATACAGCTTGACAAAAGGAAAAGAAACAATCCAATTTAAAAAAGGACAAAGGACCTACATAGACATTTCTCCAAACTGAACATACAGAAGGCCAAGAGATATACAAAAAATGCTCAGTCACTAATCATCAGTGGGATGCAAATTAAATTGACAATGAGTTATCACCTCACACC
The DNA here is from genome assembly GCF_000327345.1 of Myotis davidii. Lineage (NCBI taxonomy): Eukaryota > Metazoa > Chordata > Mammalia > Chiroptera > Vespertilionidae > Myotis > Myotis davidii. Next base: position 400,755 of record NW_006284617.1, read on the forward strand.
TGTCAGAATGGCTATCATCAACAAATCAATAAATGAAAAGTGTTAAAGAGGATGTGGAGAAAAGGGAACCCAGTACAGTGCTGGTGGGAATGCAGACTGATGTAGCGACTGTGGAAAACAGTATGGAGTTACCTCAAAAAGTTAAAAATGGAATTCCTATTTTACCCAGTGATCCCACTCCTAGCAATATATCCTAAGAAATCAGAAACACCAATCAGAAAGAATATATGCATCCCTAAGGTTCATAGCAGTGCAATTTATAATAACTAAGATTTCTAAACAACCCAATTGCCCATCAGCAGATCAGTGGATAAAAAAGCTGTGGTACATTTACACAATGATATACTATGCAGCTGTAAACAAGGAATATCTCTTACCATTTGCAACAGCATCAATGGTCATGGAGTGCATTATGCTGCATCGAAATGGTAAAACATCTAGTGTTATATGCTAAGGAGCTTAGTATTTATTTTATGGATTTAAAAGTAGATGAATATCCTGAGTAATAAGAAAAAAAATAGATTGTTATGGATTATAAGAGAGGGATTTGTTCAGTAATGTGTGATCTCGAATCTCTAATCATGGAGAACAGCAAGAATTTTAAGGTATTTGATGGTTTAGAAGTCATCGGTGACCTTTGAAAAGGCAGACTTACAAATTGATGGAGACAAAACGAAAGAAGTAAATTATATTTTCTGTTCTGGCCAAAATAGAATAACAGGGATCAGATATATGCCCTGGAACACCTGGAAAAGTAATGAAATAAAATTATGAAAGACACTGGACATCAGGAAGCAGAGACTGATCCCTCACAGATAGTAAATAAAGGAGGTGAGTCCTATGATGGCTCCAAATTCCTTGAGTTTCTAGGCCACAGCTCAGAGAGGCAGAACCCAAGCAAAGACCAGCAGTCTCGCTACTAGTATATAGAGGAGATGGAGCTAAGACACTGTAGAGAACAAGGTGGGTAGAGTTCTCAAGGCAGACAACCAGAGAGGAAAATGAGAGAAAGAGAGGGAACTACAGAATCTTGCACCCCACAGGAATGATTCAGTGGATTACTGATCAGCTCATGTGTGAATACATTATTAGAAGCCAGGATAGAAACCACTGGAAAGGATTCTTGATAACTGATACACAAGGCCTGCAATAGTGACCTTTACTGTCAGCCAGCCTAGAAAACCAGATGCACAGGCATTGAATAATTTATGTGGAAGGGTCTTGCTGCAGAAGCGAGGAACAGTTAACCATACAACATGGTAGAACAGCATTTAGGCATGTAGTGTCACAGGGAACTGCTCTGCTTATTTCAGTAAAATTTTAAAAAGGACACCAAAGAATCAAACTCTTTCCAAGCAACATAACAGTATCCAAAAAAGGCAAATACTATTTTTAAAAAGAAAATCAATGATGAGCAACACATGGGTTTTAAATTCAGACAGGTTCAGTAGGAGTACTGATCTATCCTTTGCCCTCAGACTTTAATATGGCACTGTTTTTCGGATTATGTTGAAAATGTTACCTTAAAAGATAACTGATCTTGATTTCTGAGTGGGATTTGGGGTGCCACATTAAGTTGTATACCCAATGCCTCACTCACCTCACCCATATTTGGGCAAATATCAAAACCTGAGGGCTGTGAGTACATAGAAAAAACAAACCTCTCAGAAGCACCCGCCTTTCAATTCCTAGCTATAATTTATCCAGGAGAAATGAAAGTACTTGTATGAAGATGTGAATAAGTGAAATATTCGTGGCCACTTGATTTACAAACAGCCTCAAGCTGGAATCAATCCAAAAGTCCATCAAAAGATGAATGGGCAGCTGACCTGTGGTGTGCTCATACACGGGAACAGTTCTCTACCACAAGCAAGAATGCAACCTTCCGGGACATCCGGGACAATGCAGGCTGTGCAGGGGCGCGTGCTGACCAGCCTCAGGAATGAATAAGAATACGGCAGCACCTGGCAATGGTCTCCTAGCAACTGGGCGGCTGGGAAAACAAACCCCTGAGGCCCCTGGGCGCCCTGGGCCAAGGGCGCCATGGCGGGCAAGCAGTGGCCCTTACCGGAGCCCCACGAGGGGTGGCTGTTAAAGTCGGACCTGAGGAAGAAGGCGCTCATAGAGTCAGGGCTGATCAAGCGGTGGCAGTCAGGGACGAAGCTGGACAAGAAGCCAGAGTCCAGGCCACTGGAGCCCTTTCCCCTGGGCGTGAAATGTAAGCCCCGATTCAAGGACAGGGACAGGTTGCCTTCCCGCTATCTCTCCAGGCAGAACAACAAGCTTGGGAAGTGCCCCACCTCCATGGGCAGCCGGCGGTGGGCATTTGTGGAGGAGGGAGTGGACGACTTCAGAACGGGCTGTCCATCTCCTGAAGATGTGATCACTCGTGGCCCTCGAGAGGGCTTTCTGCCCATGATTGCTGATAGAATTCCCCGCCCTCCGCCCAAAAAGATTCACAGGCAGCCACCCAAGGGAGCGGACCTTCGTTCCAAGCCCTTGGCAGCCCAGCGAGCACGGAAGGCCTTTGTAGAGAACACTGAAGCCAGCCTGAGAAAGCATCCCTTGGCAACCTACCTGAAACTAGAGAAAGATCTCTCTCTAGACCTCCTGCTAGATCCTGACAGGGAGCTGGAGGACACGTGGGCGTATTGTGAGGGCACCAAGGAAAGAAAGAAGACCCCCACACACCTGTGTGAAGAACATCCTGAGGAGGTCAACCTGGAGCCTCCCCAGGTAGTGAACCTGGAGCCTCTCCAGGCAGTGACCCTGGAACCTCCCCAGGTAGTGAACCTGGGGCCTCCCCAGGAGGTCAACCTAGAACCTGCAGAAAAAGCCCACCTGGAATCCACCAAGGAGAGTTTCCAGTCAAATGTAAGCAGTTTGTTTCCTGAGGAAGAGACAAAAGCATCATGCATGATGGATATCCGCAAACTTCCTGTTTACCAAAAACAAAGAAGAGCATCAGTTACTAAATTCTGCACATTGATGAATGAGAATTTTGACAACATAGACATTGATGAAGAGGACATCATGAAAAAGTTTGAAATTAACCTAGAGGTCCCACTGACTGATAATACAGACAAAATAAAGGAAATAAGCCAGCTTCCTTTGAATATAAGGCCCTGCAAACAGCTAGATGACATACAGCAGAGAAAATTCTCCCTGCAGGAAGGTAACTGGGAAAGGAAACTCCGCAAACAACAAGACCCTTATAAACCCAAACGGGAGAAGATAAGGTATGGAGCATGGTACCTGGACCCCAAATCCTGGAAGAAGCTGGTCAATGACCAGCCTTTGCCCGACCCTAAAGTCGTCCCTGACAGGGAACATTTGACCGATGGAAGGCATCTTGAACCAGATATTATTGATGAACTTTATGGACCAATTGCCTTGCCAATATTTTTACATATATTCCTCTCGGTTTTTATTGCATTGGGAGTATTATATTTTTGTTTCAATTATTCATTTAAAAAAACATAAATAAAAGAATTACTTAAAAAGGGTCTTGTTGCCCAGCCAATGTGGCTCAGTGGTTGAGGGTTGACCTATGAACCAGGAGGTCATGGTTTGATTCTGGTCAGGGCATGTGCCTGGCTTGCAGGCATGATCCCCAGTGAGGGGAGTGGGCATGCAGGATGCAGCTGATTAATGATTCTCTGTCATCATTGATATTTTTCTCTCTTCCTCTCCCTCTCTGCAAATCAGTAAAAATATATTTTAAAAAAAATTATGACAGCTAAAGCATGGGTTGAATCCCAAAATAATCCTGCAAAATGAAAGAACTATCACTCTGATAATATTCAATTTCTAATGCATTATGACAATTATTTTTTAAGCGAAATTGTAACCCACAACCGAAGTAATTTTTGGTATTGTTTGTGAATTGTCTATGGCTACATTTGCACTACAACATGAGAATTTAGGAATTGTCACAGAGGTCATATGGCCTAGAAGCCAAACATATTTCCTATCGTAATTTTTATTTTAAAATTTACTGCCCCCCTGATCTGGAAGAAAAATATATTCATACATATATTAAATCAATGATGCCACACTTTAGCTGAAGGAAAGATAATACACACTCATCTATGGAATAGAATGAAGTAAAATATTTTTATAAAATTAACTATTTAGTTAGACCTTTTGGAACACTTTTCAAATCTGCTTTTAATTTTAATATTCTTAGGGACAAAAATCCCTGAGGCATATCATCATATCTGATAGTCCCTGTTTCTTGTAATTTCTTTCCATGTGATGACTTGTCATACAGAGATTTCCCATGACTCCAAAAATGTGGGTGTTAAATGTGAGGTACAGCAGCCTGAACATGATACAGACAAACTTTCTTCTCACTGAAATGACTAATTTCTTCAATTGGATGTCCACAAAGGTGGGTTGGCCAGGAAATATGTTTTGTATGTCATATATATATTCCACCCCTAAACCCACCCCCGTGGGACCAAATGAAATTTATTTAGGGTATTGTGCTCAGGAGTGGACCCTACACCTTCATGGAGGGATTTCCTGGGATATTCTTCTGCTTTCCCAGACTACACAGGGCACAAGACTGAATGTTTCCCTTGGTGCCTGGGGCTGTTGCTTGCTCTCTACAGCCCAGGACACCAGCAGGGCACTGCTCCTTGCATTTTTCTGAGCCAATCAAAAACCTTTGTTAGGACAAAGGTTTCTACAAAGGACACCCATTCCCCTCAGCTGCCACAGGGTGGGGGCACAGCGCCTGTGCTCAGGGCCAGTCCCTGGAAGCAGCATGGGGAGGCTCAGGGAAGGGCAGAGGTTCCAGGAGAACACATGAGGTCTGGATTTCAGGAAGTGAGCTGGAAAGTTTAGAGGTCTGGTTCAGGAAGTGAGCTGGAAAGTTTCTCCCACAGACTCCACTTAATAAAAGGGGCAACCTGGAGCCAATATTCAGTGTGAAAAGCAGCTTTCAAGCTGGGAGATCTCTCAGTCAAAAGCATATCCAGCATTTCTGTTTGTTTTTTTGGGGGGATGGGCTGAAATAGGCCTGTTCTCATTAAACTTCCTGAAATGAACACCTAGACTACAGGCTCTCTAACCACCCGGCTTTAAGGTCTATGTGGGGTGGGATGATTTCAAATGGAAGTCCTCCTATGGGCGGAGCAGGCAGCTCACAGGGTTTCTTTGGAAAGGATGACACAGGAAGAAACAGTACGGACAAGCACACAGAGTTACAGACACCAGGAATGGGAAGCCATGTGACAGAGCCTCTGGGTAAATTATGGTTCTTTCTGTGCAGACATAAAATGGGCATTATTGAAAGTCATAAGACAGCTCTGGGTGGGGCGGGATCAAGAACTCTTTGACTATCTTCTCCCTGGCCTACTTGCACCTGGACTGGTGCTCAGCAAGGAGGGGATGCAGGACCTCCACAAGCTCCTTCTTGAGCTCCCAGGTGAGCATGGCTCCACTGCTGTAATCCTTCCTGATCTGTTCCAGCTTGTCCTCATCCTCGAGGAAGAAGGTCATGTACATGAAGGACACGTCCACATGGCCATTTTCCCCAAACTGCTTGTGCTTACTCGATGGTGTCTTTCCCTCCAGAAAACACATGCTTGTTGACCTTGGTCTTGATCTGCTTGGCTGAGTCTGTGAGGAGAATGGGGGAGTTGGGGTCGCTGGCACTCCTTTGGGTCTGAGTCTCCTGCAGGGAGGGGAAGAAGGTCGAGTGTAGCAGGGTGGTTTAGGATAGAAGATCCTGGGTGTGACATATCTTGTCATCCTGAAGTAAGGATCCTTGTTGATGGCACAAGGGATGAGGCCCTGAATGTCCATCTCGCCCCCGAAGATCTGTGGGAATGAGTAGCTGAGGGAGGGAGCAGCCTGGATGGCAGGAAAGCTGATGTTCCCCATGCAGTCACTGTCTGCAAAGCCAAAAATGCCTTCATTTGGTTGAAGTTCACATGTTTCTGAATCTTCACCATGTTCTTGTAGAAGTCTGGGCTCACCCCCATGTAGTCGAGGTCAGAGAAGATGGGCTTGTTGATGTGAAAGCTGTAGGTAATGATGTCCTTGGCGTTTTCCATGACTTAGCCATAGGCCTGGTCCAAGGTCAGGTCTTCCACAGATACTTCTAGTCATCTGCCATATGGATGAGCAAGAGCACATACAACATGTCCTGCAGCCACTTTGTGAAAATGAACAGGATGTGGTGGCCTACATGCATGGCTTCGGAAGAGGGGCCCCTGCCCACATACAGGCGAAAGAGCTTCTTGTTTTCATAGGCAACGAGGACTTGGTTCATGTCTCTGTTTGAGAAGAAGGTGTATCTGTGCAGGAAGCGGTGCGGTCTCTGTCCCCTGGCTCTCTCTATTCTGTTTATCAGCTCTTGGTCAATGCTATTGCTTCCAAACAGAACAATGAGCTTGTCACAGTCACTGCCCTTTGCACTGTTCCTCTGTACAGTTCAGGGGTCCACAAAATGCACTTCAGCTTCTGTGGCACCTGGCCCACTAACCCAGGTACAAGGTTCTCTGGAAGGCAGTGGCCTTGCTGTTCTCCCCCATGTTGTAGCTCATTTTTAGCAATAACAGCCTCTTCACTGCAGAATCAGTTTCATCCTGGGCTGTGGGGGACACTGAAGAGATGGCCAGTGGAGTAGCTGAGATCTCTGTACAGCTGGGCTCTTCTTTTATATTCTTCCCCCTCTTACTGTTTCCTTTTTTAAGCCCCTTTCTTCTCTTTTCTTCCTGTTCACCCCACCCTGCAGCTATTTGCAGTAAGGATTTCTTAGAAATCAACCAGTTTCTCACAAACACTTGAGTCTCTTGACAAATTCCTCATGAGACAGTCCAATCAGGTTGTGGTTGTGAGTGTGTGTTTGGGGGAGGGTGGGTGTAGAGACCAATGAAACCCACTCTAAATTCAAACTATTAGCTGGTCATTTCATCATTTTCTGGTCATTAGGCACCCCACACTGCAAGCTGGCCTCCATTCAACCTCCCCACTTACTTCCCATCTCACTTCTTCAGCCTCAGTATGAGAACTGAGTTTACATGTGGTCCTGATGGGAAGAAAGGCAGACTGTAAGTGCCCTGCGGCTATTGTGCACTAAGGCAATGTTGTGAAAGTTCACTTCTGGGGTCACAGGGACCTGATTTTCCAAAGACAGCTTTGGCTTTTTCAAAAATGTATTTTTATTCATTTCAGAAAGGAAAGGAGATGGAGTGAGATGAAAACTTCAATGATGGGAATTATTGATCATGTGCCTCCTGCACACCCCCTACTAGGGATTGAGCCCATAACCTGGGCATGTGCCCTTGACCAGAATCAAACTTGGGACCCTTCAATCTGCAGGTCAATGCTCAATCCACTGAGCCAAACCGGTTAGAGCTGGCTTTTTTCTTTTCTTTTTATTGCTGAAAGTATTATATATGTCCCTTTTTTTACCCCTAGTGCCCTCTCCCAGCTCCTTACCCCCAAAGCCTTCACCACCCCACTGTCTGTGTCCATGGGTTATGCATATACCCACATGAGTTCAGTGGTTGAATTCTTCCTCCCTCCACCCTCTCCTGCTTTCCCTCTAAGGGTTGCCAATGTGTTCCATGTCTCCATGTCTCTAGGTCTATTTTTTCATCACTTTATGTTCTTAGTTATTTTTCACATATGAGTGAGATCATATGATATTGATCTTTCTCCCACTGGTTTATGAAAATTACCCACAATCTTTGTTGGGTTAATTTGCATACTCATCCTGTTTGGCTGGGGGCATAGCAGAGTGACACCAATTTGCATGTTTCTCTTTTATTATTGTAAATATAAAAACCAAGTGCCTGAAACGACCAGTCTCTATGACATGCAGTGTGGCTGGCCAACCGGCCATATCAGGGGTGACCAGTCAACCTCTTAAGTTCCCTCCCCTGGGCTGGCCCAGGGTCAATTAACCTGATTGGGGCATACTGGCTGGACCCCACCCATGCATGAATACATGCACCAAGACTCTAGTGTATATATATAATTAAGAATAATGTCAAAAAGTTTACTGCCTATCTTTCTTCT
>NW_006284618.1:0-1903 GCF_000327345.1 Myotis davidii
AAGAACTGCTAGACTGTTTTTCCAAAGTGGCTGCCACATTTTCCATTCCCAGAAGCAATGTATGAAGAACCCCCCAGGCTCTGAACTCTAGGGAAAGTCCCTTCTTGGCAGGTGGGGCACCCCAATCCCCAAATTCATTGCCAGGCCCACCCAAAGCCACAGGTTTTGAAAATCGGTGGTTGACACTGTTGAATCACTTTCAGCTTGTTAAAAGGCCATGGGAGGAAAGGGTGTTCTTCACAGGGTTTTGCTTAGTAAGAAGCACGTGGACTCTGCATGGTTTTAGTTGAGCCTTTCAGTCAAAAAGGTCTGAATTCCAGGGTTTGGCTAAACGCTGTTTACTCACTTGAGGGGACATTTCCACAAGCTGCCAAGCCTCACGCTGAACATGTTCTCCTCCGCAGGTATCATTTTTGCAGTCGTGACACTGTGAAAGGAAACCAGTTACAGACCCTTTACCTTTGTTAAAAATGTGGTGCTCTTGCCCTAACCGGTTTGGCTCAGTGAATAGAGCGTCGGCCTGCAGACTGAAGGGTTCCAGGTTCAATTCCGGTCAAGGGCATGTACCTTGGTTGTGGGCCCTTCCCTAGTAGCAGGAGACAGCTGATCAATGTTTTTGACTCTCTATCCCTCTCCCTTCCTCTCAGCAAAAATCAATAAAGTCTGTTTTTTTTAACAAAAATGTGGTGCTCTCTTGTATCTTTGTGGCAATAAATTTTTAATGCCCTTGGGTTGACATTGAGGTGTTAGTTTGCCATCCTCAGGGTTCTGGAGTCACATTTTGTTGGGAACATGTCAGCCTTGGGGGTGCTGTATTTTTTTTAGGAAGGGGCTGACTTAGGAAGAGGATGGAGGTTGTCTAGGAGAGGACGGATGGGGCTCTGCCTACCTGGGCCGTCCCATAGTGACAGCTCACCTGTGGCGGGCTCCCTCTGGGCCGGGCACCAGGGGACACCAGGGGAGAGTAAAATGCTTAGGGGACCCAGAGGCCTTCTGTGAACGAAGCCAAGACCCCTAAATTCTGAAATTCTGGGGTGGGGATGGGGTCTGATGAGCAAGGCCTGGGAGCAGGGCAGAGAAGTGAGGGCATCCGGTCTTGAGCCTTAATTGAACTTTTCATGTTTGCCTTTTTATTGTTCCTTTCTGGTGCTGTTAGCTGTGCTCAAAAGGAAGCAGAGGGCCTGTGAGGTTTATGTTAGCAAAATGCTAGGCTGGTGTGGCTCACTGGTAGAGTCAACCTATGAACTAGGAGGTCAAAGTTTGATTCCCGGTCAGGACCCATGCTCAGGTATCGGGCTCGATCCCCACTGTGGAGTGTGGATGTTTTTAGCTTTTCTTTCCTCACTGAAATCCATATATCCTATCTAATAAAAGAGAAACATGGTAATTGGCATACGACCGCTACCCTTCCCATTGGCTAATCAGCGAGATATGCAAATTAACTGCCAGCCAAGATGGCCGGCAACCAGGCAGCTTGAAACTAACATGAGGCTTGCTTGCTTCAGAGATGGAGGACTCCAGCATTCCCTGCCTGCCTTGCCGGCCTCTGAGCTTGCTGCCGGCCTCTGAGCTTGCAGTTTAAGAAACATTGTTACAAATATAGAAGCTAAACAAAACCCCAGAAACCTGCTTTCAGCGAGCCCGGGATCTCAGAGCTGGAGTTATACATTGTTTCGATTATAGGACCGAAACAAACCAGATACCTTCTTTCAGCAGCAGAGGCCTCAGAGCTGGAGCCAGAGCTAAAGTTGGCCCAGAATAAAAAAAAAGAGAAAAAAAGGTAGTGGGGAGCTTCAGTCAGCCTGAAAACAGCCCTCAGCCCCTCACCCAGACTTGCCAGGCACCCCAGTGGGGACCGTCAACCTGAAGGGGGTGTGACCAGCTGCAAACAGCCATCATCTCC
>NW_006284618.1:2786-3474 GCF_000327345.1 Myotis davidii
TGCTCTGTGTGTGACGGGTGGCGGCGCCCCAACTCCCCAATTGGCCCGGCTCTGAGCCCAACCAGGGGCTGCACCTAGGGATTGGGCCTGCCCTCTGCCACCCGCGAGCAGGCCTAAGCCAGCAGGGCATTATCTCCCGAGGGTTCACAGACTGCGAGAGGGCAGAGGCCAGGCTGAGGGACCCCCCCTCCCCCCGACTGCACAAATTTTTGTGCACCGGGCCCCTAGTATATATATATACACAAACACACACATATATATATTAAATGGTAAGCCACACCCTGTGTGAACTTTACCCTCATGTAATTCTCCCAAACAACCTCTGAGGAAGGCATTCTCATTTTATAACTGAAAACGAAGGCTTAGGGTGCCTAAGTGTCACATCACCGACGTGATGACACCGAAGCCCAGCTCTCAGCATCCTCCCTCCATTGTACTGTCTCTGTCACATTCATTATACTTTTGTGTTTCCTGCTTGTGCTCTCTTCTTTCTTGAACCGATTCGAGGTAGAAACCATGGTGCTAGATCAAAGTGACAGCCACGGCCGAGAGCCTGTTTAGAACCAGCCAGTCACAACAGTTCCTCATGTTGTGACCCAACCATAAAATTATTTTCGTTGCTCCTTCATAACTGTAATGTTGCTACTGTTATGAATCGTAATGTAAATATTTGATATGCAGGATGTCT
>NW_006284618.1:4193-7531 GCF_000327345.1 Myotis davidii
TTCATTTGTGCAATAGCATGTTCCTTTAGGCCTGTATTGAACAGCAGCGTGTCAGACAGTGTGGTGGCGCTAAGAATCCCAGTCATGGTAGAGTAGTGATCACAGTGGCATCATCTCCAGCTGTTTGTAACGAATGTTCTGAGTGTGAGGAGGTGTGAGATTTCTACTGGTCTAAGGTGACAGGTATGGCTGTGGTGTGTTCCCTCCATTTTTGAAAGCAAGCCCAAGTTTCACTCCGTGAAAACCAAGATATAACTTCTTTTTCTCATCGAAGATTTGACTCCTGGTTTCCACCAGGGGACACAGGGGTCCAGGAGCCTCGTGAACTACCCCGCCCTGGGGGGACCCCAGCAGGAGCTCCCCATATCGTCGGGCTCCGTGCATCTTCGAGCCTTTTCATCCCGAGGCCTCACTGCCTGCAGCTGCTTCCATTTCTTCTGAGCGCCCAGGAGGGCGGGCAGAGAGCACCTGGCAGCGGCAAGAGGCACTTAGCCAGTGTTAGGGGTAGAACTGTGTCCCCCAAAACAGGTATGTTGAAGTCCTACGCGCTGGTACCTCAGAATGCGACTTATTTGGGAACAGGGTCCTTGCAGACCTAATGAGCTAAATTTAGATGAGGTCACACTGGAGAAGGATGGCCCTAATCCATGGTGACCAGCGTCTTCGTAAGAAAACACAAAGCCATGTGAAGACACGAAGCCATGTGAAGACACGAAGCCATGTGAAGACACGCAGACACAGAGGGGTGCCCACTGGAGCCCAGCCGGTTTGGCTCAGTGGATAGAGCGTCGGCCTGCGGGCTGCAGGGTCCCAGGTTCGATTGCAGTCAAGGGCACGTGCCTGGGTTTCAGACTTGATCCCCAGTAGGGGGCGTGCAGGAGGCAGCCGATCAATGATTCTCTCTCATCATTGATGTTTCTAACTCACTCTCTCCCTTCTTCTCTGAAATCAGTAAAAATACATTTAAAAAAAAATACCCACTGGGATTATGCACCAAGGACCACCAGCACAGCTTCAGGAGCTGGGAAGAGGCAAGGAAGGATTCCTCGTTAAGGTTTCAGAGGGAGCCTGGCCCTGCTAACTCCTTGAGTTTGGAGACTTCCAGAAATTTCTGCTGTCTGACGCGGCCCAGGTTGTGACCCTCCACTGCCAACAGGGCTCTCCCGGGGACTGGGATGCTGCACGCCCAGGGGAGGGGTGGGTGTGGCCTCTGTGACAGCGTGGGGACTCCCAGGTCAGGACGCTGATGGGACCACCAGGTTCCAGGGCCGGCAGGGCTCCCATCACAGCCTGGCCCAGGGGCACCGTGTCGCCTCCGGGTTAGGAAGACATGGGCCCCACCTGGCTCTTCTCCAGGTCGGAATCAGGGAAAACCTGTCAGAAGCCGCAGGGATGCTGAGAAGTACACTCTTTATTCCCACAGGACAGTAAAAGGTCTTTATCGCTCAGGACACCCACTCCAACCAGCCAGGGGGAAAGGGATTCCCAGGTACAAATCTCCCTAGTCCTGCTGGGGGGTCAGGTGATGGGTTCTCCTGGGAGACTGGGAGCTCCTGAGCGCCCCCTAGAGTCCACTCTCCCTGGGCGGCTCTCCGAGGTGGCTGTTGGCTGAGGACAGTGGTTCCAGATAGAGCTTCCTGCTGCACCACTGACTTGGTCTCTGAGCCCAGCCGCACGTCCCCGAAGGCCGGGGGTGCTCGATCGGGGGCATTCCAAGGCCAGGACAGCTGCTGTCTGCAAGACAAACCGTCCGTGGGTGCAGGCAGGTGCCCGGCGGTGCAGACGCCCGTGCCAACATGCCACCCTCACCCCCCTCCCCGTTTTAAAAACAGCAGGAAGGACCCTGGGCCGTTTTGGCTCAGTGGATAGCGCCTTGACCCGTGGGCTGAAGGGTCCAGGATCCGAATATAGTCAAGTGAAAGGTCCAAGGTTTGATTCCGGTCAAGGGCACGAAGGGTCCAGGGTTCGAATATAGTCAAGTAAAAGGTCCAAGGTTTGATTCCGGTCAAGGGCATACCTGGGTTGCAGACTCAATCTCTGGCCCCGGTCGGGGTGCATGCGGGAGGCAGCCAGTCGATGTGTCTCTCACATCAGGGATCATGTTTCTCTCTGTGTGTCTCCCTCTCTTCTACTCTCTCTAAGAATCAATGGAAAAATATCCTTGGGTGCGGATTAAGCAAAAAGGAAAAAAAAAATAGCCAGCAGGAAGGGAGGAGAGCCTGGCTCACCTGGTGCGTAACAGTCCGGGTATTTCGGCAGCCATTCGTGCTGCAAAACTTTTGGAGAAGGAGCGGGAGGAGGCTGCGTGGACCTCCCTCCGTATATTCTAAAATAAGGACAAAAGTCATGCAGTCACTCCTTTGGTTAGGAATGGAGATCAGAATAAACAGAACCCATTTCTGTGTGAGCGGAGATGTTTATTTCCAATCCTTACCATTTATCCTAAAGGGAAGGATTATCATCTCCATTTTACAGAAGGGAAAACTGAGGCCACACGAGCCACCCTGTGCCGTGCCCTGCCCTTGCCCTCCCTCAGCACCCTGGGGCCTTAGGCTGCTGCCAGGAGGGTGACCCCGTTGGTTTTCACTCCCAGCCTCTCCCTGTAAACCAGCAAGGACCACAAGCAGGACTTGCGGAGAATGCTGGGCACGGACGGGGAACGCGGGGCGGCTGGCCATGAGGAAGGCCGAGCAGTTACAAACGAGGCCCGTGGAAAACAAACCAGACACCACATCGTCCTGGTGCTGGGATGGGGCAGCCGGGAAGCCCTGGCCCAGGTCGGCCCTGCCCCTTGTCGCCTGCGTCCCGCCCGCCCGAGCCAGACTTACTCCTCATAGGGCTTCAGGTGCGCTCTCTCGGACCGCTCCAGGAGGTCCATGAAGTCCCGGTAGCAGTTCTTGGCCATGACCGAGTACCGGGTGGCGCAGCCCAGCTCGGTGACCCTGGCTCTGGGCAGGTAGCCCGCCCAGCCGGGGATGGGGGGCTCCTCTAGCGGCTTCCTCAGGTGTCGGCATTCTATACAGAGACCCACCCTTCCTGAGGGCTTGGAGAAGCCGCCCCTGGGCAGGGCCCCTGAGTTGGCTAGCACCCCAACAGTTAGCCCCGGTGAACCCCTAGGCCTGTAGGTGTCCTAATGGCAGCTGCCACTGGCTGGTGGACTCTCCGTGCCAGGCACCTTGGTTGGAGTTACACATACAGCCTCCCATTTCATCCTCTCACAAGCCAGGAGAAGTTGATGCTATTTTTACATCCACTTTATGGAGGAGGAAACGGAGATTTTAAAAAGGTGAAGAGGCCGGCTGGTGTGGCTCAGGGGTTGATCATTGACCTATGAAACA
>NW_006284618.1:7669-12883 GCF_000327345.1 Myotis davidii
AAGGAAGGAAGGAAGGAAGGAAGGAAGGAAGGAAGGAAGGAAGGAAGGAAGGAAGAAAGGAAGGAAGAAAGGAAGGAAGGAAGTCAATCCCGGGAACCTGCCTGCAGGTTTGACTGCCTGGCTGGCTGACCTCGGGCACGTGCACATTTGTGAGGTAAAAGGTTACTGCCCCATCAGCCTCCTCCAGTGGCTGTAAAAATCCAATTAGGCCACTGAGTCCCATAACCTCAGAGCTGGAAGGCACCCTGGGGAACATCTAGTCCATCCTTCCAGGCCCTGGCTGTAAGGATTGGAGCCCAGAGCGGGGAAGCAGCCTGCCTTTGGTCCCACAGCAAAGAGCTGCAGAGCTGGGCTAAATCACACCCTCTTCGGTAAATGCTCTCTGCAATGTCTTAGACAATGGTGAAGCACAAGGATCGTGTCCTTGAAAGTCCTCAAACAGTAGTAATAATAAAGAAAATCAGTCCATTACGTTCTCTATAAGCCTTTACCCCTGAAAAATGGTCCTGGGCAAATGACTGCTGTGATGATTAACGGTAATAATTCTATTCTCAGCGAGTTCTGTGGTCATCAGCACAAAGCCCTGTCCCACCCAGCTGGGACCTGGAGGAGCTGTGTTCAAACCCAGGTCTGACCTCAGACAAGGGACATCCCTGCCGGAGCCTCACTCCTCCCATCTCTGAAATGGGAATGACAGCATCACCTCTCGAAGGGCTGCTATGGATGGTGGGAAACAATGGTGCCTGGCACAGAGCCGGCCCAGAAAGCAGCGGTCTGACCTTGTGGTGTCTTACTCAGGGGCTCCTGGTGCCCAGCACCCTGTCCCCAGACCTGCACCCCTCTCCCCCGGAAACGGGTGTTTCTCATTTGAAGAAACTGGGCCTTGCCGTTTTCACTGCCGCCTGGGGCTTTGGGCCACGCTGCATTCGGAGCACTCTGAGGCAGCTCCGCGGGCCTGCACTTGGGCCCCAGGGGTGAAGGGGGCTGCCTTCGGGGAGCCAGTACCCAGAAGCAAGGGGTGGTGCTCCTGGTAGTACTGGTGCAGCGCCCGTAGGACCGTCTCCTCCCGGCAGATGGGCTTCAGTTTGGGGGCAGTGGCCACCGCGTGGCAGAACTCCTTCTGCTGGTCCTTGTAGCGCTGTGTTTTCTCCCGGAAGGCCTGCAGGCAGCGGGACATGTGGTCCTCGCTGGAGGTGCCCTCGCAGCTCAGGTAGGGGACGAAGCCTGCGGGAGGGGAGGGGAGCAAGTCTTCAGCTAGCACGGCCTAGACTCTCGGCCCAGAGCTTGCCATGTCTTCCTGGGCCCAGGGCGCTGCATTTTCCTAAAGGCCATTCAGACAAACTGGGCTGCTGTTTCCACTGCGGCTGGGCCCTCTCACGGCCACAAAAACAATGACCTTGACTCCGGGGAGGGAAGGCCCCTTTCCACGCAGGCGATGACAGTCAGAGTCTCTGCTAGCAAAGAACCCTGAGGTGAGGCTGGACGGTGAATGGGGAAAGCATGTCATGGGCCGAAATGAAGTCTGAGGAGCAACTGAAATCACTTTTTGTTTTTAGGGAGAAAGCTTATTTTCCTTGACGCTTCCCAAATGCAACTGGGGATCTTCCTTGGCCGACCACTGGGAAATTGCGGGCTTATTAAAAGCACAGACCTATTACACAAAAAGGTAAACTCGTTATCGCTGAGACCCAGCCCAGAACAATTTTTCACCATGTCCCACAAAACAACAGAGAATCATTACAGTTAGTATGGGCAAAACACAGCTACGTATTTACACTGGATGCTGAAATCCTAAGTACTATAATACTGCCGCGTCTACGGCCATACCACCCTGAACGTGCCTGATCTCGTCTGATCTCGGAATACTGTCACAATGAAACCACATTAAAAAATAAAAAAAGGACAAACGAGGAAAAACTGGGTAAAAGCTAGGTTTTAAGCTGCCAAATAAATAAATGAACCCTTCTGATTGAAGCCCAATCTTTTTGCCTGGTCCCCAAGTCAAGAAAACCTGCCTTCATAGTGGAAAGCAAAAACCCCCACCCCTGGCCACCTCAAAGAAGAATCTAATTACTAGACTGACCTTGAAGTCCTCCAAGGTCAGTCTCCCCAACCCTTGGGCAATTAGCACATACCCTGATGTCAGGGGGAGACTGGAGAAAGCCAGGGACCTTGCCACTGTGCCTTCTCCTCCAACAGGGCCACTTGGATTGGTGTAGATTTTTTAAAATATATTTTATTGATTTTTTACAGAGAGGAAGGGAGAGGGATAGAGAGTTAGAAACATCGATGAGAGAGAAACATCGATCAGCTGCCTCCTGCACACCCTCCCCCCTGGGGATGTACCCGCCACCAAGGTACATGCCCTGGACTGGAATTGAACCTGGGACCCTTGAGCCCGTAGGCTGACGCTCTATCCACTGAGCCAAACCGGTTAGGGCTCGGCGTAGATTTTATATCATCGTACAGATGCACAAACAGGAACACAAGCTACCTTTTCTGAGTCTTGCTAAGGGCCAAGGCATTTTAAATAGGTTACACAGGCTGGCTCCTTTAATCCCCACCACAATCTTATACAAAATCCATTACTTCCCCTTGCAGTTGGCAGAACTGTACCTCCCCAATACAAGTTCCAACCCCTGGCACCTGTGAATGTGACCTTATCTGGAAATGTGTCCTTAAGGATCAGACATAAGATCATCCCGGATTTAGGGTAGGCCCCAAATCCAACACCTGGTGTCCTTATGAAAAGGATGGACAGAGCTTTGAGACACACAGACGCAGACACAGGGCAGGAGGCCGCGTGGAGAGTCGTGTGAAGATGGAGGTGGAGGTGGCGGTGATGCTGCCACAAGCCAAGGAATGACGGGGCCACCAGAAGCTGGAAGAGGCAGGAAGGGCCCTCCCCTGGGGCCTTCGAGGGAGCCCGGCCCTGCCCACTCCTTGGTTTCCGACTTCTGGCCCCCAGAACGGCGAGATAACAAATATCTGTTGTTTCAAAGGACAGCTCTCAGGAACAAATACACCCATTTTACAGAAATATTTACTTACCATCAAGAGGTAAGTAACTCACAGCCATACAGGCAATGGCCAGGCAGAACCTGGAAGCTCAGTTTGTTAGAACCCAAAGCCTGTTGTCTCAGTCAACCAGTAGGACCGGGTGAGGCTGGGCAACCGTGGGAGAGGCCCCTGCATCTCCCCTCCTGAGGACACCTGTGAGAGAGCTGAGGGCCACAGGGGTCACTGGACTTGTTACACCGATGTGACCTGGTACCTTCTCAGTTGCCCAGAACTGGTCAGCCCGTTAGATGGGGTGACCAACTGTCCAGGTGCCAAGGCATTTCCTGGAACACAGGACTGTCCGTGCTAAAAGCGGGGCCGTTCTGGGCAGCCGGTCACCGTCCCTCACGAGGACACGAGGAGGAACAGGACCGTAGGCACAGTCCATCGGAAAATTCCAGAGAGCCCAGCTGGGGAGGAGGCCAGGGCCTCAGCACTGTGTCCAGTCTGGTCCAGATGCATTTGGTGGATGTTAGCTGAGTGCTCCCTGCACACTGGGCCCCGTCCGGGGAGACTTGGCCTAAGTTGTATCTCTCACTTATCAGAGCCCAGTGATCAGCCACCGTCAACCACATATCTTAAAAGCCCAAGCACTTGTACTGGCCCCGTCGGCCAGACACACGTGGACAATGGGCCAGAGCAGGGCCAGGAACTAGGACTCTGGCTCCCGTGCCAGGCCCGTCTCTGCACCACTTACCACACCACTTACCGCTGTAGCCTGGGGTGACGGGCAGCTGCCTCATGAAGACCTGGGGCGAGTCCATGGCATTGCACTCGGCTAACAAAGGGAAGACGGGATAGAATTCGCACCCATCGTCCCTGCGTTAAGAACTCACGTCCAGGGAGCTGGAGCCTTGGGCGTAGAGTGAGCTTGCCAGGGGGCGGGGAAGGAGAGGCAGCTCCGCCAACGTAACCAGGACTCGGACGTGAGCTCAGATAACAGGTGTGCGGACCTCCACCCACCGGTGTCCCTGCTGGAGGACCTGAGGGGGGCAGGGTGAGGCGCACTCACCCCAGAGCCTCTCTTCATCCAGGGGGAATCAGGTCCCCACCCCCACCCCCTCAGGACACCTGGCAGGGTCTGGAGACATTTGGGGTTGTCATGACTGGGGGATGGGGTGCTACTGGTTCTAGGATGCTGCTCCACATCCTGCAAGTCACAGGGCGTTGTTCCCACAGCAAAGCAACAGAGCTTGTCTGGCTGAAGGGGTCGGAAATCCCCAGAGGCTGGCGTGGTGTCCAGGGTGGGTGAGAGAGGGAGGTGGGGACCCTGAGCATCAGTTCCTGTGGGTGCCATCCCACAGCCAGGCCCCTTCCCTCCGCAGGGATGGCCTGCGGGCGCCTCTGAGATGGGCAGGTCCAGCAGCGCGAGTGGATGCTGCCAGGCCCACCCACCAAGCCAGGTCATCTCTTAAAAGGGATGCCCTCCCTCCTGGGCCAGTTTGGCTCAGTGGTTGGAGCATGGGCCCCTCGGACTGAAGGATCCTGGGTTCCTTCCGGTGGGAGGTGGGGCACTTACCGTGGTGGCAGGTGGGATGCCCAACTCCAGTTGGGGTGAATGTTGGAGGCAAGTAATCCATGTCCCTCCCTCACATGGATGTTCCTCCCTCTCTGACTCTCCCCTCCCTTCCACTCCGTCTAAAATCAATGGGAAAAAACATGTTTTTTTAAAAAAAGTGATGCCCTCCGACTGGGACACGTGGCCTCGGAGTGAGGGGAGGGTCGCGGTGTCAGGTTTAGTGGGCAAGGATGGGAACCTAATCTAAACGGTTCAGACATTTACAGGCCGCTTGCTAGGGGACCGCGGGGCTGCATTCTGGTAAAATCCTCACAGTCACACTAAAGGGTCCCCATTGGACGGAGGGTGGGTGGGCGGCACAGAGGCTGGATAATTGTGTGAGGGCTGTCGCATCCAGGGGAGGGTGCGGGACGATCTCTAAACTCCGAGGGGCAGAGTTCTGTTGCCCAAAAGTAAGCCGCTGGGGAGGGAGCAGCGCCCAGCGCGGAAGGTGGTGGGCTGGGAGGCCTGCCTGGAGGAGGGGGCAGGGAGGAGCTTGGAGAGGAGATGTGCGAGGGGGGCGGGGCCTGAACGCTGGGACACCGGGGCCCACCTCCCGTTTTGGAGCCCCTCCCGAGTCGCCCACCTGGGCAGGC
>NW_006284618.1:12894-17495 GCF_000327345.1 Myotis davidii
ACGGCCTCACCCTCCTGCAGCCCCACATCTGTGCCAGGGAGGCGGGTGAGCCGAGTGAATGTGGGGGCGCTTCACCCTGCACCCCGCTCAGTAGCCCCACAAATGCCTGGTCTCCAAAGCGGACCTCCTTCTGGGCCTCCCACAGCCTGGCTCCCCGGGTTTTGGAGGTGGGGGGAGGGGCACGCGAAGGGATCCAGCTCAAACCGCCTTCTGTGATGCGGTGATGCGACCACTGGGCAGACCACCGCGGGGCCTGCTTTGGGGCTGGAGGGCCTGGTGCAAGGAAGAGGGTCTCCCTCCCTGTGCCCGGTGGGTAACTGGCGGGCAGGAAGCAGCCTGGGCAGGAAAAGAGGCCCATCCTGGAGGCCTTCATATACAGGTGTTCCCCCAGGGCTCCGCCCCAGGGGCAATGCACCAAAATGGGGGGCCGCAGTCCCTCTAACCGGACAGGTCTTGTGGGCACTGAGGGGGCGGGGACCTGAGCCTTCATTGCGTTGGAGTGACAAGAGGCCCGCTGGCGACTCGGAGGGGCTGCGTGGCCTCCAGCCTGCTGGCCCCAGCCGCTCCCTAGAAGGCAGTGGAGGCCTGTCCGCCTGTGCACGTGTCCAACACTCGTGTGCTTGTCTGTCTACTGCACTTCCCAGCCTCCCCCCACCCACAGGACCCAGCAGCTTCTGGAGCCAACTCCGGAGGGAGACCCAGACATGGAGCAGCAGCCAGTGTGGTGTGTCCGCTAGGACGCCAGAGGCCCGGGCACCGGTGCCTGACCTTGAGCCATTTTTCCAACAGCCTTTTTGTTTGCCTGCCACGGAGTTGCCTGTGGCCACGCTGGGTTATCGGCCTTCCCTCCCGCTTGGAGGGAAAGGGGCTAGAGACATCAATGGAGCTTTACCATCGAGCAGAGGGGCCCCTCCTGTTGGAACGGAAGTTAATGAAGCTTGCCACACGCAAGGATGCACCTGAAAAATCTACCTTCACCTGAGATGGGGAGCGGGAGGTCGGCAGTGATGGATCTAAAATTCCATTTACACATTCAGAATGGGGGGAAAAAGTCCGGGCCACGCGAAATCCAGAGCTTTGTTTTATTAGGATCTGTGAAGACAGAGTTTGCAGATACAACCTTGTCGAGTCGCGAATTGCCACAAAGTTCTGTGAAGCTTGAACAAGACCCATTTGAGAATCTAGTTCCTTATTCCAAGCAGACGAGAGGGATAGCATTGCGGCCAACAACCTTTATACTAGTCGTCCGGTGAAGCCATTTCCCAGCATACGTATGCGGCTTAATCACAGCTATTTTGTCTCTACAATGTGAAGTTCGATCGCCCACTAATATTGTATTTTGACTCCTGGGTATATTGGTGCATGCGATTCTGGGCCACCCTGGCAGTTAACCAGACCTGGACGCTAAAAGCTAAACTTGATCTAAATATCATTCTAGGGGGAGGGCAGGCTCTGTGAACTGGACGCATCTTGGCCACCGCTACGCACACACGCTCCCAGGGCTCCTCCTCCTTCCTCTCTGTCTGTCTGTAACTTGTCTGCCCTTGAGCACTGACGAACGCCTGCTGTATGCGGAAAGGGCAGGTACAAAGGAAACCCTTTGACCGTTCTGCTTCCAGGACAAGTGAACATGGGATAACACGCCAGGGACACCTGAGTGATGTGTCAAGACAACAGGCCTTGCAGCAACTTCCTAAGGTTAGAAAACGTGTCCGAGTGTACTTGCCCACCCAGTCCGCTTACTCGCGAATATTTCCGCGGGGGAAAGGGGAGCAGGGATGGATTTGGGGGATGTCTTCTAAGGAGTTCCACTCTTGGGGCTGCATCTCTGGGGCCAGAAGCAAGTCCAGTAAAAGGACCACTCCCTCTCCACCCTCTATTTGCCCACACTTCCCATTTCAACCGGCTGATAGTAAGAGAAATAGACAAGGAGCCGTCCTTGACGCAAGGCGGGAAAGGCCTTCCTTCGCCAGAAAGAGGGGGACTTGGCCATGTCAGCCACCCTGACCCCTGATCCAGTGGAAGAGCTGGATCTGCTCCCACCGGAAGCCTCCTTTGACCCTGGCAACCTGAGCACCTCACGCCCATGGACCCCCCTTGGCCCTCAGAGGGGCTGCTCTGTCCCACCAGGAGAGCTGGGCAACCTGCAGGGCCGCAGTTTCCTGCAGAGCCACTGCTTACAGAACCCAGCGTTCAGCTCGGAGACCGGACAGGAGAACCGACACATTATTATGCTCCCTTAACTGTACACTGTGACCCTTTGGGAAGGACCCGTGTGTAGACGAGTCTGACGAAGCTGCCGACCCAGGAGGCCCATGTGCACCGGGTATTCGGACCCCAGGCACCTCTGTCTGCTGCTCGGTCTTGCGTACACAGTCCACAGGGTAGTATCGGTACAAACTGAGGAGCGGTCAGCGCAGGGAAGAAAGGAAACCAGGGGAAGTTAAAGGCAGCAGTGTCATCAACAAAATGCAAAGAGCATTTTCCTATTTTTTAAACAAAAAGAAGCACATTGTAGAAATAAAGAATCTGTACAATATTCTGATACTGTCTGTACATAAAATTATATTACTTATAACGAGGTTGAAAGGTCCTGTGTGTGGAGGATGGCTGGTCACACCGGAGACCCGGAGCAGGTGCGGGGGAAGCAGAGCAGGTAGCAGGGACACCGGCAGCACCTCTGTCGCCCCAGCGCGCCCGTGGCGGCGGCGTGACTAGCACCCCCTAGTCGTGGTCCGTGGTGTTGCGCGCTCTACCAGGGAATTCTGCGGCAGGCGAGGTGAGGAGGGAGACATGTTAAAATGACACGAAAATGCTCGTTCCCATCTGCATATCGGCTGAGGATGGGTGTGAGAATCCAATGCGCATGGAAGTTGGTTCGCCCAGCCTCCCTCCGTGCGTTACGCATGCTCCCAGGGATTTAACATGGGAGCGGGCTCCAGCAGGCGGGAGAGACGGTGCTGAACAGATCCGGTGGGCTGTGATCAGACCCGAGGTTCTTTCTCAACTGGTCCCGGAAGGTTGGAGAAGACTGTGTGCAAGGTGGGAAGGAAGGAGAGAGCGCAGGCCCCACCGCTGGTTCCCCAGCAGCCCTTTCTTAGGCGCCACCTTCCTCCCCAGGCCCCTCCTGTGAGGGTCAAAAGTGCCTCCTCAAGCTGGGTGGGGCCCCAGCCCCACTCACCAGCGGGCAAGTGTGGGGCGGCTGCTCTTCCTGCAAAGCCTGTCCTGAGGGGAGCCTAGACGGATGGACAGACGGACGGGAAGGCCGGACGTCAGCTTCCGACAAGATCCTAGTGAGGAGGCCTGAGGCACAGCTAAACCACAGTCCCCGCAGCGTCTACTGAAATCGCAGCCCCGGTCTCCTCGCCAAGACAGAACTTCAGTGCATAAAAGGGACAGGATCCAGGAAACGGTTTTTTCTTTTTCACTTACATCTAGCTGGTGCACAGTATTACACCAGTCATAACAGTTCCAGGTGCACAAGGCAGCAATTGGACATTTCCAGGAACCTGCTTCTAACCAGCGCCCTCATGCCAGAGGCCCACAGAGCGGCTCTGGAAAACACCAGGCTTGGCCCATCCAGCGTAGACCTATGATTCCTTTTGGACGGACTTTAAAACTGATGACTCCAATCAAACATTTCTAACCCTTTGAAAATGTAGGAATAAATGGCCAAACCCTTTAGGGGGAGGAGTGTGAGCTGGGAGGACGGAGTTCATTTAAAATACGTTTTCAAAACGTGGAGCTGTTCCGGACTCCTGGGCAACCTCATTTCCTCACCCGGACGTCCTGGAATTACTGATGAATTCGGAAGTGGGGACTTGGCCTTCTGACGCCAGAAGTGACACGGCGTAGGGGACGTTCATTTCCATCGCAGCGAGCTTCTACCTGCTGAAACGCTGAGGTGTCAGCTCTCCCCTCACACCAATCCCCGGGATCAGCCCAGCCACAGGGATTCTCCACGGAACCAATTTGGAATTTAAACACGAACCTAAAATAGTGCCCAGTGTAGGCAGTCTTCTCCCACCCGTGAAACACGCTCCAGCTTCCCACCGAATCTCCACTTTCAATCGCATGACCAGGAAAAGCAACGAACTGCAGATGGGGTGGGGGTGGGGGGGTACTTTACAGCAACTGCCGCCCGAAAAAGGCAAAAGGAAAAGCCTCAGGAAGATGGAGAATCTCGTCCTGCTCAGCGCTCGCCTTTCGGCTCCAGAAGGACAGCCACAGAGCATCCTGGGTTCTGCTCGACGGAGGGGTGTTAAGAGCGAGCTCGTCCGGGTGCAGAGATGTCCCGGCTCCCCCGCCGGGTGGGTGTTCCGCTGGGGGCCCATGAAACCAGCTGCTCTCCCTTGGGTTTCTTACCCCCAAACCTCCATCTGAATTTCCCGACACCAGTGCGCCCTCAGAAACCCCTCCGTGCTTCTGGCCCTGGTATTTCTAGCTCCAGTCTCATCCGCCCTGCTGCAGCTCGGGTGCGCCGTGTCAAGGTCAAGGGCAGGGAAAGGACAGTCAGGGTTGAGGTCGGCAGATGCAGGTGGGCTGAGTCCGAGGGGACAGGCCACCGGGAGGGCCCGTCAGTAATTCAAGAAGTCGATCCC
>NW_006284618.1:17525-31806 GCF_000327345.1 Myotis davidii
GGTGTCCCCGAACTGCATGAGGGTCTGGATCTCCCTCCGGGCGGGCGCGGCACCGCCGGTGCCCGTGAGGTCCAGGCGGAGCGTGCCGCACTTGCGCACCCCGGGGTCGGTGATGAAGCTCACGTTGTCGCGCTCGGAGCTGTACACGTTGATGACGATGACGAGCTGGGAGGGCTTGGCGGGCGTGTAGCTGCGCTTGACCAGCTCGCCCAGCGCCACGGACTGGTCGGCGGCGATGAACTTGTCGAAGACGTCGGTGCACCAGCGGGTGCCGTCCTTCACCAGCAGCTTCTCGGGCGGGTGCTTGCCCTCCACGTAGCGGTTGAGCACGCCCACCCCGTAGGTGAGCGGGGACCGGCGCACCTTGATGACGGCGGGGTCCAGGCCGAAGAGCACGGCGCCCTTGAGGATGGTGAGGCCCACGTCCTGGGGGATGATGATGCGGCACTTGTCCCCGAAGGCGGCCTGGACCGCCTGCTGCAGGAGGGGCGCCTCCGCGAAGCCGCCCACCAGAAAGAGGAACTTGACCGTGGATACCTCGGGCTTCTGGAACAGGTCCCCTGCGAGGGGAGAGGGAAGGACACCGTCCTGTCACCAGAGCCAGCAGCACGGGGACGGGGTGGCCTGAGCACGGGGGGCGTGGACACAGCCACCTGGAGGACAGGCTCGGTGTGAACAGGATTTGTGGAGAGCTGGTCCTTTAGCGAGAGGGGGTTTGCACACCACTATGCTCGGAGCACCAGCCAAAGCTACTGCTAAGTAGACACCATTTTAGCAGAGGTGGCGATCGTGTAAAGTAGTGATGTGCGATACCTGAAGGCTACTCCTAACCCTCACGAACCTGTGGCTCTGCTAAGGAGGCAAGGCAGGCGCTTGTAATGTTACTCTGTGGGCCTGGCTGGTGCGGCTCAGCTGGGAGTTGTCCCAGGCACCGAAAGGCTGCTCCTTTGATTCCTGGTCAGGGCACCTGCCCGGGTTGTAGGCTGGATCCCCGGTAGGGGGCCTGCAGGAGGCAACGGGCTGATGTCTTGCAATGATGTTCCTCTCTCTCTCTCCCTCTCCCTCTATCTAAAAAGCAATAAGAATATTAAGTAAATAAACAAACATTATTCTTTGGTTTCGTAGGGGTTGTGATTTGGTAGGAGGGGGGGTAGATACTGAAAAGGGTCCCCGGTGAGTCCCTGTGTGGCCCTGGGGGAGCCACGAGGCAGCAGAGAGCAGCGTGGCCTGCCCCGTCTCCCCTCCTGGGGACCTTTCTCGGGCTCACACTCAGTGGCTTCTCCCAGCCAGGGCCGTGGTTCCTGATCTTTCCACAGAAAGCAAAGACCACATTGCCCAGGGCCCGTGGCTGGAGGTCATTCTGCTCCACAGCCCGCAGCTCACTGCCTGGGGAGCCAAAGGGAAAGGGGGGTGAGGATGGTGCTCGGCTGCTTCCGGTCCCCGAGGGCCTGTGGCTGCCAGCCTGACTTCACATGCCTGGTCGGTGATGCTGGAAAAGTCAGTCCCGTTCGCGGCTCTGCCCAGCGGATACTCACGCAGATGCTCGATGATGCTGTCGATGGTTGGCTTGAAAAGGGCGTTCATGGCATCGGGGCTCATCCTCAGCATCCCCTGGGAGGACCACTTCACAAAATCCACGCTGTGGGGGGTGGCACAGAGAGGGACAGCGGTGAGCGGACAAACTACACCCACAGGCAGACCCGGCCCTGGCAGCACAGATGTCAGCTCCAAGCAGCGGGGCAGGGGGGCGGGGGGTGAGGTCCTCGGAAATACCCTCCCCTGCCAGGCCTGAGCCCCTGGACGCTCCAAGCTAAGACTCGGCCTCTTCTGTTTCTCTTTGCCTCCACGTGGCCTCCCTTCCCGGGGGAAGCGGGTGCCGATGTCAAGTGCGGAGGACAAGGAGGTAAAGGCATCGCTCTCGTTTGGACAGGTAGCCTTAGGTAGCAGCACTTCAATGCCACAATCGTTGGATGCAAGTCCATTAGCGGCTCGCCGTGCTGCTACCGAAGGCTACCTGTCCCAGAACAGGGAGAAGCCTCCTCCCGCCAGTGCCCTCACTGTCCCTATCGAAGGGGCAGCGTGCAGCAGCAGGAGCACTGGACAGGGAGTCGGGCTGCTGGGCTCCAGCCTGGCCCCACCTCTCAGCAGCCATGGGACCTCGGGCATTTTCTCTGAGCCCTGGCTTTCCGTCTGCAAATCAAGGCGAATACCACTTGCCTTACCTCCCTCACAGGGTTATTGTGAAGATCAAGTTAAAAACCTCATCTGGGAAAACACTCTGGAAACTTCCTAGTGTAAAAGGAACGCCAGGGACTGTGGAGCGCAGCGCGCACCCGTCTGCTCTCAAGGTCAAAGGGGCTGAGCTAACGGCGGCTCCGTCCCTGCAGCATAGCACCTCCAGCTCCTCCAGCAGCACGTTCTAGATGCCGCCCTGTCTACGGACCAGGAATCCTCCCAGGGCCTGGGCCGGAGGACAGCGTGTATGGTGTGGGGTGACCCACGGGCTGGCAGCAGCCAGTCTCCCCAGCGAGGGAGGCCCCGGAACTGTGCAGGCAGGACATGGGAGACAACCAGATGCAGGTGCCCTCTGCAGGGGGCCAGGGCAGAGAGAACGGCAGCCTGGGAGGGTCTGGCAAGGACCCTGCTCCCCGGGCACAGCAGCCTGGAGTCAAGTCCGCTTTGTTTCCCCTGAAAGGAGCCAGGGCGTCTTAGAGAGCAGCCGATCACAGGTGTGGTGGGGAACGTACAGGGTGAGTCAGGGGCACCTCACTGACACAGGCGGAGACCGTTAGAGACCACAAAGGGCCTGGCCACCGCGGCTCCCTGGTTGAGTGTCAACCTATGAGGTCACGGTTCGCTGTTCAGGGCACATGCCCAGGTTGGGGGCTCGATCCCCAGGAGGGGGCATGCAGGAGGCAACCGGTCAATGGTTCTTTCTCATCAATGTTGTTTCTATCTCTCTCTCTCCCTTTCCCTTCTTCTCTGAAATCAATAAGAAGATAAAAAAGGAGAAGGAAATAAACCGCAAAGGCTGAGGCAATGGGAGTCAGGAGCCAACCTGAAGGGGCTCCCACTGGCCAAGATGGGACATTGGAGCATCACTGAGGATGGAACCGCCGTGGTTACACATGCATCAGACGTGCTAAGTCCACGCGTTCTGATGGCACTCCCCCCCCGCCCCCCGGCGCCCCGCAAAGGGGCACAATCATTTGGAGGGCACTATGAGGGCAGCCAAGCCGTGAGGAGTTTCTCTCGGCTCCACTGCCGAGTTTCCCGGGCCAAAGGCAGGTCCTACTCAC
Organism: Myotis davidii; assembly: GCF_000327345.1. Taxonomy (NCBI): domain Eukaryota; kingdom Metazoa; phylum Chordata; class Mammalia; order Chiroptera; family Vespertilionidae; genus Myotis; species Myotis davidii. The sequence goes on from NW_006284618.1 coordinate 20,825, forward strand.
TTGCTCTTCCGCAAGGCGTGCTCCACGCTGTGCCCGCGGAACTTCTTGTAGTAATCGATGAAGGAGAAGGGCAGGGTGATGTTCAGCGGGTTGGTGCGGTCCGGGGCGGCCGCCCTTTTGCGAGACTCGAACGCAATCATCAAGTCCACCCAGGCGGCGGGGCGCTTGATTTTGAATTGCTCGATGAAGTCCTCTCCGAAAATCTTACACAGGAGCTTTTCAAATTCGTAATCGACCCCTAAGGATCCATAGGGTCCCCCTGCGCCAAGAACGAAACGGAGTCGCCGTGTTAGAAACGCGGAGGACGGGGCCCCGACTCTGAGGCCACCCCGCTCTTCTCCCAAACACACAACGGAGCACAGCTAGGACCTCACTGGGTTCTTCTCACTCCTCGTGGAGAAGCTTCCCTCCAGACACCACTGGGCAATGACCTGTTTACAGTCAGTTACACTTTAAATAAAAGCAATACATGTAAGGCGCTAGGAGTATCGCGGTTTCCTCCTCCCCCGCAGACACCCCGGACAGGACCGGGAGCAGGCAGGCCTCGCTTCGCCCCTGGATCTACTCACTCCTCATCACCACCTCCCCGACCAGGGGTCCGGGCCCTCCCAGAAGGCTTAGCCATAGCCCCGGGCCACACGTGTCTTCGGGCTTCTGTCACATCCTTCCAGGAGCCACTTTCTCGGCCAGGATCTGAGACGGGCTCCCTGGAGGCCAGAACCCCAGGGGGGGAGGTTTGTGTTTTAAAGGACATGGAGCTGCGCTTTGCTTTCCAATGTTCAATAAGCCGCGGAGCCGCCCGGCCGGCGTGGCTCAGTGGTGGAGCAACGACCTCTGAACGAGGAGGTTACGGTTCGATTCCCGGTCAGGCACATGCCCAGGTCGCAGGCTCGATCCCCAGTGTGGGGCGTGCAGGAGGCAGCCCATCAGTGATTCTTTCTCACCATTAATGTTTCTATCTCTCTCTCTCCCCCTATCCTTTCTCTCTAAAACCAATTAAAAAATGTATTTTTTTAAAGAAAGAAATTATGAAAACTTATCTTAAAAAAAAAAGCCTCAGTGCCTTCTCCTGCCAGCAGTCCCACGTGCTGGCGGCACCGAGACAATGACAGGCTGAGAGAAGTCGGAAAGGAGTGGCCCGGCTCAGGTAGGAGAACATCACCGTGCAGCGCTCACCTGTGGCTTTATACAGCTCCTTAAGGTGTCCCTCTGGTAACCGTATCTGATGGACGGTCAGGTCTACGGTGCCACCGCCACTGTCCACAACCACATACTTGTCACCTGGCAAAAAAAAAACACCAGCCATCCTTCACATAGACCGCTTGTCAACCGTCCTGAAACGGGCTGGCGGGCAATGACGGGGTACCCCACCCTTCTCATTAGTGCAATGGGTTTGCTAATTAGTGGTGCAGCGGGTTATTCGTGACTAAAGAGAAGGCAATGATGTCTGCTAGCAGCGACAGTTAGCATGGACGATCCAGAGCCCAGATGCCTGGATCTTTAAAACAACAGCATTCGTGCCACACGCTGCTGCGTATCTGGCACGACCCAGCGGACAACTTCCTGCCAAGTGAATAGCACCAGCAAGTGGCCGGCTGTTTAACTGAGGACTTGTCCTGGAACCAGTGAGTCCCAGGCCCTACCTCTCTTCTGAAGAGTCTAGATGGCTTCACCACATGCAAGATCACAGCTCCCCAAAGACCTCTCCCTGGGGGAGCAGTCTGTAAAACCGAGTGATTTTGGACATTCTCCAAAAGTGCAAAAGGGACAAGTAGGAATGCAGTTTTGCCAGCAGCAGCAGCACACACACACACACACACACACACACATACACAATCCAGCGGAGGCAAAGGACATTCAAGGACGCTACCTTCCTCCAGCTCGGACCAGATCTCGCCTATGACATTCTCCACCAAAAAGGTCCGGCTCTGCCGATTGCGCCGTACGTGCTCCTTAGCTAGTGGCCGACAGAAAGAAAATGATGGCGGGTGAGAAAGCAGGACAGAGCTGCCGTCATCTGCAGTCAGTGGAGGCAGCAGCGTGAGCAGGTGAGGGACAGAACACTCAGTGAGCCGTGACCAAACAATTACAGGAATGCAACACCGGGAATTCCAACATAGTTCTCCCAGGACGAGCAGCTATCGCCCCGGCCTTCACCGCCCCATCGGTGGGGCAGCCTCAGCCTGGGCTCTGCCGGAAAGCTCACCTGGAGGAGAGCCCATCCCCCAGTGACTTTCGGGGGGATGGGTTAATAAAACGGACCCATTTCCTGGCTTTGCTGTCCCCGGGAGGCAGCTGTCTGCCAAGCAGCCGTCAGTGCACTGGGTTAAACCATTTCACACCAAGGAATCCTGATGCAAGGAGAGTGGGGTGCTGATCAGGATCCTGGATAAACTGGACGCCAGTCTGGATCCTGGATCAATTGTATAGGAGCCATTTCCTGACCTTGTTGACGCCAATACCCTCTTTGGCCACAAGGTGGCGCATCGGCCAACAAGGTGGCGCATCGCCAATGGATGTTTCACGGCACCCGTTTCCTAGGCCTGCAGGACAGCCTGGCGGTGACACCATCAGTGGGGATTTGGCCCCCCACTGGCCTCCCCACAGCGCTGTGAGGTAGACAGGGGATAAATCACGGCCCTGCGTTAAGGTGAGGAAACCAGGTCAGGGAGGTTAGGAGGCCAGTTCCCACACTGTCTTGCAACCCCAAATTAACCCTCCATCCAGGGACCCTCAAGCCTCTGAGATTTCAGTTTACAGTGAAGTCTGAAAAAGCAGACTACAAATGTGAACAACCAGGAAAGGTGCTGTGAGAGGGTCCCTGGGAGGCAGCCGGGCGCAGCCACGGTGGGAATTTGGGCAACTCAACCCCCCACTCCGGGCCTCAGTTTCCTCGTCCATAAAATGGGTATAATAATACGTGGCCTAAGTTCCTCACAGGCAGAGCAGGGACTGGCTCTCTGATTTGTCCTAAGCAGCCAGTGTGACACCTGCTCCACAGTAGGTGACAATGATGGTGAGCACCAAGTCTGAGACCCGGTGCCACCAAACCATCACTACCACACGCCATGGAGAGCGACCACCTATTTTACAGATCGAGGCTCTGCCCACAGCTCTGCTGCTATGAATTCTTTAGTTCCTGGGCGGGTGTTGCAGACTTTGTATCTGTCTGCAGCTGTTTATCCAACAGAGGACCCTTGACCCTCTAGTCTCTCAGCAAGGAGCAGTGTTTGCAAAACAACATCTCTGGGGGTTGGGATGGCAAGCACTGGGCCAGCTCCGAGTTCCTTGGGCCCTGCCTTATGGTGGAGAGGCTGTCCCGGTGAAAGAGTCCCTGCAGGCTGGTGTGGCTCAGTGGTTGGGCGTCGTCAGGTGCACAGAAAAGTTGCTGGTTCGATTCCTGGTCCAATTCCTGGTTAGGGCACATGCCCAGGTTTAGAGCTCAATCCCCACTAGGGGGCATGCAGGAGGCAGCCAATGGATGTTTCACGCATCAGTGGTTCTCTCCCTTCCTATCTCTCTAAAAATCAATAAAAACATATTTTTTAAGAAATTAGGAATTAACTCCCAGCACCTCAGCTTCATGTACTGTCCTCATTCCATTGATTTTCAGAGAAAGTGGAAGGAAGCAGGAGAGACAGAGAGAAAGAGAAACATCAATGTGAGAGAGACACATTGGCTGGCTGCCTCCCACACGGCCCCGACCAGGGCCAGGGATCGAACCTGAAGCGGAGGTAAAAGGCCTTGACTAAAATCGAACCCGAGACCCTTCAGTCCTGGAGCCGACATTCTATCCACTGAGCCAAACCGGCAGGGCAATAAAAAATATTTAATAAATAAAAGGAGTTCCTGTAGGCCTAGGAGGGACCCCCACACGCAGGCCTCTCTCCTGCTCCCAGCACCGGCTCCGGATGAATTTCTATTGCAGATCTTTAGTGGGCATTTGGTTTCCTAAAACAACCTGGATGACTAACGAAACGGCATTCATAAAAACAGCCAAGCGAAGCTAATGAGACATGTTCTGAGCTCTCAAAAAATTTATCCTATTTTTCAGGCAAATTAAGCCCATTTTGTGAAAAATGTGCCCTTTACGGCGCTCATTAAATCCTCCTGGTGTAAAATAAAATACCCTCAGCAAACCCTGCAGTGCGGGGGGCAGAGTGCTGGCTCCGTTCTCCCCGCCAGGGTCCTCCGGCTCCACCTGAAGGAGCCCCAAGCAGGGGTGGCCGGGGGAGGTGTCTCAGGTACCCCGCCCTCCCTCCGGGTATTCCTGCCAGGCCTCCGACAGCACCGTCCTCCTGGGAGAGAGGTCCCAACAGTAGCCCGAGGCTGAGACAGAGCCCTGCCTCCTGCCCCTCGGAGGGGCGCTGGCCAACCACTTGGGGATTTAAAAACCCTACAGACCCTCTGAGCACATGGGCCCACAGCCAAGTCCACAGACAGAGGGCACGGGACGGGCCAGGGGGGAGACGGGACGCATGCGAGGAGAGGAAGCCAGGCTGAGCTCCCAGAAAAAGCATTCCAAACAGCTTTCCCTTCAGGTTAGGGGAAATGGTGGCAAGAGCGGCACTAGAATTAGCGAATTCCCCTGGATTTCTTTTTATGAACAACTAAGGAAGAACCAGCAAGTGAGAGGAGAAGCCCAGTCCCTCCTGGTCTTTTCCATTAAAACAATGAAGGTGGAGATTTACATAAGCTTGTCTTTCCGTGTGTTTTAAACAGGCAGGTGACCTGGTCCGCAGCAAGGCTGCCCTTGGCCTGTGCTGGGGCCCAGCACTGCTACACAAGGGCAGGTCAAGCCCTGGATTTAAAGGGCAGCCTGCTCCCCACATTCCGGGTGACTCAGATCCGAGGTGCCCACATCGGGGCCTGGCTGCCAGGGGCAACAGCTCGCGGACAAGTGAACTTTGTGCTGAGGCTCACAGATTCCCCAGTCCTGGGTGAAAGTGCAGGGCGTGGGCCCTGGCGCAGCTGCCCCGCCAAGAGGAACGGAAGCGGCCCATGGAGATGGCCTCGCTGGGCCTCGGGGTGGGGACCACGGAAAACTTGGGACGATGGCTCTAGGGGGAGCACCCTGTGGCAGCCCTGGCTAACGCCACCCCTCCCCTCCTGGGCCTGGCCTTCCAGGGGGGTGATGGGCGGGTTCGTGCCCTCAGGGCCCTCCCCTGGGGACAGAGCTCAGAGCTGTGCGCCCCAGCACGCTGATTAGCTTCCAAACTCACTCACAGAGGTGGCTTTGACCCTGACCTAAGGTGTCTGCGAATGCTGTGGCCCTGAACAGACCCACAGAGCGCTGGACGGACACCCGGGAAAACAGTTCTGGGGACCAAGAGAGGGGCCGACTTGCACCCAGGAAAATACGAAGGAGAAAAGGCTCCTTAGGGTCCCCCCGAAGCTCCCGAGTGTCCCTAGGCAGGCAGGTGACTCTTCCACAGCTAAGTGAACATCCGCGGGTCAGGAAGCGTCAGTCCTTTCCGTCTGCAGTTTAAACTCTCGCCAGGTTTATGGCCAAGACACATAATGAGTCATCACACACGAAGCAGCTCCAATGAGTGAGTCAGCAATAAGTCAACAGTCTTAATGGAAGAATTAATAACAGGCAAATGGGATTAGATTGAGAATCAGTTAACAGAAAGATTAAGAGCTTAGTAAAATGCAAGGCTAGGACTGCTCTCAGGGCCCCCTCGAGTTTTCGGAGAGCAGCGCCCTCCCCCCTCCGAAGGCACGTGGGTGGGTGATGAACCAGGGTACCCACTGCCAGGTGTGCCCAGGCCCCTGGGAGGGGCCAAGGAGGGGGCTGAGCACAGGGTGTTTAATGCCAGCCTCTCTGGCGGCACCTTGATTCTTCATTACAGCACCGAGTGCATGTACACAGTAGCGGCCCAGAGACATGCAGGCGGGAGGGGAGAGCAGGGAGGGGGAGAGAGAGAGCAGAGGTACCCTGTGCAAACCCAGCTCCTACTGTGTCTCTGGAGCTGTACCCATTGACCGCAGCCTTGCTGCTCAGCTCGATCATCTGGTGCAGCCGCAGCTTCCGGCAGTAGATGGAGGCGGCCTCGGGCTCCAGGGCGATGATGAGCTGCTCCGCGTTCTCGGGGGAGGCCAGGCCCGCCTGGAAGACAGAAGCAGAGGCTGGGACCGGGGCTCCCTGGGGGGGCTGCTCCCAGGACACCCCCACTTGGGGCTGACACCCCCAGGAAGGGACACTCGGGACCTGCTGGTTTGAGGAATTCCCCCCCGTAGGCCTCTGCAGAGCTTAAGATTGGGGGTGATCAGGTGCTGGGCCCTGAGTGGGGTCCCCGAACACCACAGAGTGGCCTAAGGAAATGTACAAGCATCCTTGGGAAACGCCAGACCCTCTGGGCCCTGGAGCCTCTTGCATCTGGAGCTTAAGTAGCATGGGGGGAAGTCCCCGGAACTTGGAAACTTACAGGGGGGACGGCGGGTGGTCTGGTTTTGGCTGTAACAGGCCAAACAGTCTGATCGACTCAGAGCAAGCCCCGGTCTCTGGTGGCCCAGGAAACAAATGGCCCATGGCCAGACCTCACTGGGATTTTGTTGGACAGGAGGGCTCCAGGGCTCCGGGAGAAAGCCCCTCCTGGAATCCCGCACAGCACCCCCTTCTGGAGGGTGGGTGGGGAGGCAGCTGCCGCTCCCTCATTCAAAGCCGCTATCCCTTTCACAGCAGAAATGCTCTGCTCTGTGACATCTGGCTTGTTCCAGGCACGTGCCTCCGGGGGGCTCTGGGACCGCCCTTCTGAAGGGAGCAGGGAAAGGGGCTGGCGTGGCCCCTAACAGGTCCCGGCCCCGCCTCCCGTGGCCTTGAACTTGAGCACCAGGTCTCACTTGTCGGTTGAAGCTGTTCAGGCCCGGGGGTTTCCTGCCTTCTATGTTTGTTATCTTTGGTCCCGTTTCCTAGGGAACCTCAGATGCCGCACCCACTTGGTGAAAGGCCCCAGGTCCACACCCAGCTCATAAGGCCTCATCCTGGAGGCTGGGGAAGGTCTGCCTGATGTCACACGGGCACAACGGCCTCTCACCAGGAGGGGCCGCTCACAGTCGCCGGTGGGAGGGGTTTAGCAGGTGCAATAACTGGGCGGGTTGGGAGGCCAGGTTATAAGGAAAGAACGGAAAGGACTTCAGGATGCCATCCCATTCCTTCACTCTGTACGGGAAGAAACCAGGGCTCGGAGAAGCAGGGTGGCCTGACCCGGGTTCCTGGGAGGTGGGCCTCAGTCTCTCAGCTCCAAGGTACCCGGCCCGTAAGCGGCCGAGCGGCCCAGCGGCCCGGCCCAGATCTCACACCTTACAGACCAGCTCTTTCCTGGGTCTCTGCTCTTCTGGTCTGAGTGACTCCAGCTGCTGGGGTGGGGCCCAGGCCTTCGGGAGGACTTGAACCAAGCTCCCTGGTGCCTCTAATGCTCCCCTCAACTGGCTTAAAGGTACAGCCTCTACCCATTTACTCCGGGACAGTACCCAATGACACACTGCCTATACTTGCCTATGCCATACCCCAAACCAACCAATTAACTGTCCTCTTGAGATACCATCAGCGGCAGGTGCCTGGGCATCTCCGCTTTGCCAATCCCGAAGGCCTCCCAGCAGCGGGTAAACCCCAGATGAGAGAAGGCCGGGCGGTGCCTGAGAGACCAGGACAGAGTGAGACACTCCTTCGTTCCAACCAGCCGCCGTGCTCCACCTCGCGCTCCCAGTGGCAACGAGGGGCTGCGCCCCCACCAGCTGCTCCCACGGTGGCCAGGTGGCCAGCGGAAAGCTGAGGGACAGGCAAGAGGAAGCAGCTGGTGCGGGCAGATTCTGCCTCCCAGGAGGGGTCCCAGGGCTGTCGTGGACTCCAGGAAAAGGAGGAAACAGGGGATCCGCCAGGCTCAAAACACAGCCATCTCTCTCTCTCTGGGCGGGAGGGTCTGGGGCCCCAAGTGTGAGCTTTGTTTCTGCATAAACACGTGCAGTCTTCTCAGCAGAGGCCCTCCAGCCCGGCCACAGTCCGGAGACCCTGTCCGGAGACCTGGGGGTCTATCTGCCTGGGACCAGGCCAGGGTCACCCGAAGCAGAAGAGCGCTCGCTCTGCCTTTGCTAGTCCTGCCTCCAGAGCCGGGATCTCATGGCAGCTGTGCATGTCCGGCCTCTCCTGCAAGAGGGTATGTCCTCCAAGGGCGGCAGCCAAGTCTCCTTGCCCCACCGCACACAGGAAGGGCTCAGAGGGTAGCTGCTACATGAATGAGTCGTGCATCCCTCCGGCCAAAATCAAATTCTGCAATTTCCTGGCGCTCATCTCCGCAAGCCCAAATGAGACAAGCATTCTGCCTGCGTGACCAAGGACTCTACAAACAGACTGTTTCCACTAAGAGCACGCGACCCCGTTTGTCTCCTCCACGAATCTGGGGCGGCGGGAGCACCATCCGAGCGGCTCCTTGGAGAGCTGCTTCATGGTCCCCTGCTCCCAGGGGGAGGAGCAGCAGGTGGTGACTCCAGGGAGGCCAGGGCGTGGGCGTCCACGCTGACTACAGGGCTCCCCCGCCCTGGCCCTGCCGTCAGCTGGAAAAATCCGCCGGGGACTGTGTTTACAGCTGAGAAAAATGGCCAGGCGGCCGGCGAGCGCGCCGCTGGCCGGGCGTCAGGTTGCACAGGCCCAGCTGCACCGTCCTGGGCGTCATGGGGAGGTTCTTTTTGTGTGTTTTTCCTGATGTGGCTATTTGTCACTGCCATGTGTTCAGAAAGGGAGGCAAATGTAAGCTGCAACTCTGTGCTAGATGATGAAATCATCTGTAGGTAAACATTTATTTACTAGGCTCTGGAACCTCCAAGAGTGACACATTTTAGGCAAAATGCCTCTAGAGAGAAACTGTTTCCTGTCCGTGCAGCTCTCAGGACGCAGTGGAACTACCTCCCATTCTAGGTCTCTTGGGCCTCAGAGGAGGGACCAGCTGTTCTTTTTAAAATTTTTTTAATCCTCCCCTGAAGACATATTTTTTTTATTGATTTTAGAGAAAGAGTAAGGGAGAGAGAGAAAGAGAAACAGCAATATGAGAAACACCCATCAGCTGCCTCCCAAACATTCCCCAATTGGAGATCAAACTCACAATGTAGGTATGTGCCCTGACCAGGAGTCAAACCCGCAACGTTTGGTGTACGGGATGACACCCGCCCAGCTGAGCACCCAGCCAGGGCAGCACCACCCTTTCACTGAATGCTCTTCAAGGCTCTAAAGGTGCCCCAGCCTTCATAAAAGACAGAGGTTAACCTACTTTTTCAACGAGCGCTTGACACTAGCAGGTATGTTGGAGTTTCGCGGATGAAATGAAGTGGGAGATGCTGCCCAGGGCCCCGTCCCCTGCTCTGCGGCCAGGCCTCTGCAGCCTCCGGGCCGGTGGAAGGAGACGCTCAGGTCTCAACGGACTGTGACATGAACGGGGCTCAGGGACCCTCGACAGGCCTGGGAGGAGGGGCTCCGATTTCACCTGCACGCAGGTTGATGGGCTTAAGGGGCAGCACTTTGGGTGGGAGGGCTGATGGGCACGCTTGGATCTCAGAAGCTGGCTGGGCCAAGAAGTGCTTTTTGCTCAGCTTCTGTATTGGCGTTCTCCAGAGAACCCAATGTATGGATGTATAGAAAGAGGTTTATAACAATGAGTGGCTCACAGGATTATGGAGACTGACAAGTCCCGAGGTCTGCAGGCAGCAAGCTGGAGGTCTAGATCCCCAGCTGGCAGGTTCAAGACCCAGGAAGAGATGTTTCAGTTCAAGTCCAAAGGCAAAAAAAACCCCAAAACCCCAAACCCAATGTCCCCGTTTGAAGACCGCAGGCGGGAGGGATTCCCTCTTGTTCTAGGTAGGTTCTACTCATGCCTTCCACTGACTGGGTGGGGTGAGGCCCACCCCCCCTTAGGGAGGGCAACCTGCTTTATTCGGGCTATTGATTTACAGGTTAATCTCGCCCCAAATCCCCTCACAGCAACACTCAGGATGATTTTTGAACAAATATCTGCATACCCCTTGGCTCAGTCAAGTTTACACAGAAAATTAACCATCACGGTGCACATCTGGGGGGCAGTGAGGAGGGAGAGCTGGAGAGATGCTCATTTTGGCCACAGGTTAGCAAGGTCACTGGGACTCAGGCTGGAGAGACCGCAGAGAAGTCAGCAAGGCAAGCTGCGCACCTGCACGCCCTCTGTCCCCCAGAAGTGTGAGGCTTCCGTGCACCACTGGGCCGCAAGCTACTTGAGAGCAGGGCCGGGCTCCGGCACCCAGGGCACAGGTACGAGTCCAGGGCCTCGCCCAGCCCTGGCGCACAGATCACTCCCCGCACAGGTTTGTCTGATGAGTCAATGACTGAGGGAGCAGGGACTGAACGGCCCCTGCCATCTTCAAATCCACTCAGTGACTGTAAACTGGACACAAGTGTCAAATCAGAATTTCAAAGGGTCAAAACTTAAGCTGCACGGCCCTGGCCAAGTGGCTCGGTTGGTTACAGCCTCACCCCAAACACCAAAAGGTTGCAGGCTCCATTTCCAGGCAGGGCACATGCCTAGGTCGTGGGTTCAATCCCCTGTTGGGTCGTGTATGGGAGGCAACTGATCAAAGTTTCTCACATCGGTGTGTTGCTGTTGTTTTTTCTCTCTCTCTTCCTTCCTCTCCTCTAAAAAATCAATTTAAAAAACAAAACAAAACATATCCTTTGGTGAGGATTTAAAAAACACCGCACATTCGCGGCACCGAACAAAAGCTCCCTGGTACTGAGGAGATAAGCCTGTTTGCAGAGGGTCTCTGGCTTCAGAGAGCGAATTCCCTGCGTCCAAGGATGCCGGTTGCATCTGCTCGGGACGGGTGGCCTCTACTCTCTGAGGTGCCATGTTGATTGTGCCAAACCCCAGGGGATGCCACCCCCCCACCCCACCCCCCATTTCCTTCCTCCTCAGCTGCCCCAGGGCCTCTCCCCTCCCCCTCGCTGCCTCCAGCCTCCA
>NW_006284618.1:31848-32326 GCF_000327345.1 Myotis davidii
TCCCCCGGCCCAGCTCTAAGCCCTGACACATCTGCTGGTCACTGTGCCTCTTTCGTTTTCAGGCTAAAAATAAGAGCTGACCCTTTTCTGGGTCACACGTTTGTTGCTGGAGGCATCCTGTGGGCTGGAAATGGGGGTCAAAACCATGAAGCTTGAGTGTCCGTCCTGGGAACACTCAGACCAGACACGGGGCCGTGTCGCCTTAGACAGCCATTCCTGGGGGCCTGTCTTTGGACACGGCCCCAAGGCCACGTCCACGTCCACGGAACAGCCCAGGCTGCCCGGGTTTCTATAGCAGCTGAGGTGCGCCTGGGCCTCTCTGTTTTTAAAGGATTGCCTCTTTTTGGAACTTCCACCCTCTTCCTTCATCCCTATGAAAACAAGTCTATTTTTGGCAGATACATAGGCTGGGCCAGATTCTCACGCTGAGCAGAGGAAGGAGAGAGACAGTCTGGGGCGGGACGGGGGGAGGGGGGGA
>NW_006284618.1:32369-46865 GCF_000327345.1 Myotis davidii
TATCCTGCTGCGCTCAGGGTGGATGCGGTGGGTGTCAGACAGGAAAGGTTCGTCCCTGTGGCCACAAACTCAGCGTCGGGGTTAAGTCCCCTGGCGGAGGGCAAGGACACCTATATCCCTGGCGGCATTCCCCGCCCGGCTCGGGCAGGTGGCTATGGAGACTGACGTCCAGGGCACAGAGTTGGCCGAGCCCCAGGGTGGCTTTCATGGCCCAGGGGAGGCAGTAAGCACGCAGGAGCCAGCTCTGCCCTCGGATTAGGACACAGGTCGGCAGGACCAGCCTTTCTTGCCAGGACGTCAGGCTCTCATGGAAGCCCTGTCCTGGCACAGTTGTCTGCAACCGCATGAGGGCTGGAGGCTGGGAGGGTTTGAGGCACCAGCGGAAGGGGGGGGAGCATGGAGGGGGCTAGGCGCCCCCAAGGGATGGGCTGGCCATCGGCCCTGGAATGCCGTCTCCATGGCACTGTGTTGACTGGCATGCTCCTTAGCCATGCCCTGCCCTCATCCGGGTGTCTGCCACCAGGCAGGTGCGACAGCCCTCACCCCTCTGGGGCGACCATGCGTGCTCCTGTGAGTTCACAGGTGAGGCGGGCAGAGGGAAATAGACCTGTAGGTCCTGGCTGCACCTGCACAGCTTTCCTGGCACCAAGAGGGTGCCCGGTTCATACCATGGGCCTTGTCTTTACTCCTTTCTCATCCAAATCTCCTTGCTTTCCAAGGCTTGTCCTTGAAAGCCTCGAGTAAGTGACGTGCCTCCGAGCCCCAGTTTGAAATCTTAGCCCAGGGACCCCACGTGGCAACAGGACCAGGAAACGCACAATGCCCCTCCCCTGCCAGTCTGAGCCCGTTCCTCCCCCGGGAGGCAGCTGAGGAACGGGAAGACTCCTGGTCCCCCTGCCTGCGGGAGACCCGGCTGCCTCCCAAGGAGGCCTACGCACGCTGGACACCCGAGGGGGTGCCAGTCACCACCATGGGCACCTGGGCCCCGTTCACTCCCGCCCCGCGCTCACCTGGTAGGCAGCTTGCCTCATGAACTGCTTGGCGGGCTGCTTCCAGATGGCAGGCACCGTGATGACCCATCTGACATCAGAGTTCTCGAACTCCGAACCCGCCTGGTCGCTCAGCTCCTACAACCAAGGAAAGGGCGGCAGGTCAGGCGGTCGTGGCTACATTTACTGAGAGTTTACCCTGCATCAACACTGTTATACCTCCTCTGCAGTAATCCCTCCAAGAATGCTGTTAGGGAGAGATTATAACTGTGCCCCTTTCCTGCAGGTGGCACACTCAGGCTCGATATGCTGTCTTTCTGATGACTACACGGCTAGAAGGGGGCAGAGCCAAAATCTGGACTCAGCCCCAGGCCTATCTTGACTCTAAAGGCCAATGTCTTCACTAAATTGCAACACGTGGTCTCATATCTAGAACAGTGTCTGGTGGCAACTGTCAAGAGTCGTCACTGTCATCTTCCTCCCCTCCAGCCCAGCACGTGAGGGGATTTTCCTGGTGGGACAGGAAGGATGTAAATGGCCTAAGCGAGAACCATGCTGTCCTTAGCTCTGGGTCAAGGTTACACCATGTGGGTAAAGGGGATGGGCAGAAGCCTCAGAGGTTTCCACCGGTCCTGCGTAGACAAAAGTATGTCTCTAGCATAGTGCCGACTCAGTATTTCCAACTGTAAAATGGGGAGAATAAAACTAACCCCCGGCAAAAGCGGCAAAATTAAATGAGAACACACGTGGGACATCTGGCACGGAAAAGACCTCTGATAAATGCTGCTTCCTTCCTTCCTCTCCCCTCCTGTAGCCACGGTCACCAGACAGACCTGAAATCAAAGCGAAACGCACACCAGGGCACTTCTGCACCAGAGTCGGCGTCGTGAACGTGGCTCAGAGGAACCGGCTGGTGATTTTTGTTTTTCCTGGTGGATGTCACACTTTCCCTATTGTTTCAAATGGTTATCTGGGGACTGACCCACCCTCTCACTGAACTAACCTCCTCTATGATCTGTAAGCTTCTTTTTTTTTTTTTCATTTTTAATTGTGACAAAATTTATTATTTTTAAGTGTATAGTTCGGCAGTGTTAAGTGTATTCAGCAAACTTTTTCTTTTTCCCCGCTTTGGGCCACCGTGAAATAGCCGATTTGGGGGTTTTGTTTCTGGTTTTTTGTTGTTGTTTTTTAATCATGTGTTATTTCCTTGCGGGTCTGCCCTGGGCATTAAAGCAGGTGAGCGTGTGAGTGTTGGGAAGGATTCTGAGCTGCCACCCAGGCCATTTCAGACTCTGAGCAGGAAGAGTCGGACCTGAATGATGGCCTCCCTGGCTGCAGGGGAAGTGGCTTAGATCGGCCTCCACCAGCGGCTGGAGGACAGCTGGGAGGGGGGGATCCTGACATTAACGAACGTCTCCCTTGTCCTGCACTTGCGCTCGCTTCCTTCGTGACCGAGACCACCACACACGCCACCCGCCCCCCAAATGCCAGGCCGCCCCTTGCGAAGGCCTCGCTCCTGTAAATCTCCTTGAGCAGATTTCTTCATGGAATTTCTTTTTTAAAAATATATATTGATTTCAGAAGGAAGAAGGGAGAGGGAGAGACAGAAACATCGATGATGTCTCCTATGGGGGATCAAGCCCGAAAACCAGGCATGTGCCAGGCCGGGAATCAAAGCTCGACCGCCTGGTTCAAGGGGCCACAGCGTTTTCCCGGCGGCTGTGCCATTTTCCAGTCCCCCCTGCAGTTAGGAGGGCGCATCCTGCTTTCTCCCTCCAGGCACAACCTCGGTGGCGGGTGCCCCACCGCCACCCCCACCACAGGCACCTCCACGTGTCCTACCTTCAGCGCCTGCTCCTTAAAGTACTGCAGGGCATAAGCAAAGATTTCTAGGGCTTTGATCTTCTTGCCGTTGGCTGCTGTCAGGTCTGTATCCAAGGTGAGGTCCTGGCAGGGAGAGGAAGGAGACAGTAAGAAGACAAGGAGAGAGCTGAAACCAGTTTGGCTCAGTGGATAGAGCGTCGGCCTGTGGACTGAAAGGTCCCAGGGTCGATTCCAGTCAAGGGCATGTACCTGGGTTGTGGGCACACCCCCGGTGGGAGGGTGGGAGATGTGTAGGAGGCGGTTGATCGATGTTTCTCTCTCATTGATGTTTCTAACTCTCTATCTCTCTCCCTTCCTCTCTGTAAAAAAATCAATAAAATATATTTTTTTTGGTGGATTAAAGAAGAAGACAAGGAGAGACAGCCTTCCAGCTTCTGGACAGCTGCCTGCAGCTGCAGGGGACGGGGGGAGGGCGGAGGGGGGAGGGGAACGAGGTTGGTGGCCATATTTGTGTTTCCCAATGTGTGAGAGGCAGCCCAGGATGCGAGTTCCCCAAAACAGGCCTGGAGCAATGTCCTTGCACTGTGCAGGCGGCCCTGGCTGCTCCCCTCAGCCCCACCTCCGCTTCTCCCTCCTCCCTCCCCTCCCTCCCTCCCGGATCCGCTGGGAGCGAGGTTTCAGGGCAGCCACAGCCCAGGAAGAGAGAAAGGCAGCAGGCACTGCTGGTGCAATTTACATGTTATTTGCACTCAGGACACACATGGTCACCCTCAGAGCCCGCACGGAGGCCTACATAATCATGCCAACTCACTGACATGCCCGATGCTGAACAGACATGAAGCGTTCGTTCCCCAGTGAGCTGCCAACCAAGTCCCCAAAATAGAAGAGCTCCTATTTTAAGGCTCTGCAGCCTGATCCACTGGGAGCCCAGCATCGCGCCTCGCTTCCCCGCCAGGAACGGAGCAGGTGTGAGTGCAGTCCTCGGGGGGGAGGCTGCTCTGCGGATGCTGTATGGACTGGGGTCATTCAACAATGAGGAGAAACATCCCCCCGAGTGGGGGTGGGCAGAGAGAGCCCCTGAGCATCTGGAACCACCAGGCTCATTACTGCTGGGGAGTCAGCGGGGCCTCCGGATCGATCCCGCTAGCTCCCCGTCCCAGAAACATGGCCGACACCTGGAAGCCACAGGCTCAGAAGTTTAAAAATTCCTGTGTGTCCACCTGCGCAAGCTGAGGCGCAAGCACTGAATCCCCTCAGCCGAAAAGGGAGGCTGTGTCTCTAGCAGGAGCCTGTCTGCTTCGTAGAGAGACCATCACCCCATGAGCACTGAGCCCTGGGAAGTAGGGTGCTGGGGGCTGGGTTTCCCATTAGTACCTGTTCTGTCATCTGCAAACACATAACAGCGACGAATGAAGGCAATCGGAGGAGCTAGCAACTGACTGGGACTTAGAAGGACCAGATGGCTCTAGAGCTCTGTGTGTTCTGATTCCTCTTCTCCTTACAAAACCCCCATGGCGAAGGCACTGTCAGGGTGTCCATTGCACGGATAAGGTAAAGCAAGGCACAGAGAGGCCGGGGACTGGGATTAAGCATCTGGAAGGGGCCGAGGCAGGACTTAAACCCAGGCTGCCTGCCCTAGAGTCCTGGCCTTACACACCATCGCCATCCTGAATCTCTATGGAATAACGTGTTTACACGGAAACAGTTCTCTCCTCTGGCCCAGCCTTTTCCGTGCAGCTTGAGGGGGAGGCCGTCATTGACCTGGACAGTGTGTCGGGAGCAGCCCTGCCAGCTGCTGGGCACTTGATTTCCTGAGCTGCCCCCTCCCCCATGCAAAGGGTTAAGGGGCCACTCGTTACTTCCAGAATGGCTACACTGCCCTCATCCCCCCAAAGGCCCCGTCCCCACGTCCCTCCTTCAGGATCCCCTAACCTCCCAGTAATCCAGCAACTGAAGGGGGCCTCCTATCATTGGGTCCCCAGCTCCCTAGGCCAGTGATGGCAACCCTATGACACATGTGTCAGGTAACACGCATGTCAGAGGTGACACGCGAACTCATTTTTTTGGTTGATTTTTCTTTGTTAAATGGCATGTAAATATAGAAAATAAATATCAAAAATATAAGTCTTTGTTTTACTATGGTTGTAAATATCAAAAAATGTCTGTATGTGACACGGCACCAGAATTAAGTTAGGATTTTTCAAAATGCTGACACGCCGAGCTCAGAAGGTTCGCCATCACTGCCCTAGGCCCATGCTCCTCTCAGCATCCACTCTGATTGGTCAGTTTCCCAGGCAAACAAGCCATTAAATAGTCTCAACATCTCCCCGCCCACGTGTCCATCAGAAAGTGCTGTGTGTTCCACGAACGCACTGGGTGCTCAGGTCATTTCTAAAATCAAGGTCAATGGACGTGAATGTCTGCCTGGGAGGAACCCCAGAGTCCCTGGGCTGGAAAGCGCCCCCACCCGCAAGACCGGAGGGACCCCGGCTCTCCGATGCGGAGGACCTGGGGCCGGGGGAGGCCCGCTTACCCCCGTCGTGTGCAGCTTCATCTTGAACTTCTCCAGGTACAGCCACTGCTTGGCCTCGTTGGGGTCCAGGTCGTGGTAGAAGTCCCTGGCAGCGTACCCGAAGCTGTGGAACTTCCTCTCGGGGGTCAGCAAGATGGTGGTGGGGGTCTTCTGGTTGGACACCCCAGGGTCACCTCCTTCCCACCGCCTGCCACCAAGGAAAGGCAGAGGTTGTGGCACCTCCTTCCCAAGTCCCAGGGAAGGGCCCCAGGGTCAGAGAAGGCAGAGGGGCCAGCGGGAGCGGGTGGAGGAGGGAGGCTGTGGGCTCAGGAGAAAGTCGGAGGGGCGACAGGCAGCTGGACCTCGGAGGAGGAAAGGACGCGCGGGCTGCTCAGAGGTGGCTGGCGTGGGCGCGCGTGGGCTGGGGAACAGAAGGGTAAGTGAGAAGGGTGACTGTACCCATGGGGAGTGTCAGAAACGGCTTCAGGAAGGAGGTGGGGCCCAAGCTGAAGGGAACTGAGGAGAGATTCCATAGTGAGTGACGGGAGCCACAGAAGGTGTTAGACACCCCAGCTTTGGGGGGCATGTCAGGGTCAGTGCTGCTGCTGACCGAGCCAGCCAGACGAAAGGAGGGAGGCTGGAAGCCGGGAGGCTGAGGAGGCAGCTCAGGCCTCCCCTGGGAGCAGAGGTGGAAAGCCAAGGAAGAGAGAGCGGGGAGGATGGGGGGGGAATGGATGGTCTAGGGCAGCGGTTCTCAACTTGTGGGTCGCGACCCCTTTGGCGGTCGAACGACCCTTTCACAGGGGTCGCCTAAGACCATCCTGCATATCAGATATTTACATGACGATTCATAACAGTAGCAACATGACAGTTATGAAGCAGCAACGAAAATAATTTTATGGTTGGGTCACAACATGAGGGACTGTATTTAAAGGGTCAGAAGGTTGAGAACCACTGGGCTAGAGGGAGCACCGAGCTGAATGGACACAGTGGTGAGCAGGAGCCAAGGCGTCCCCGAGGTGAGGTTGCAAGTGTGGGCGCTGGAGGGGAAGGTGCCCTTTACAAAAACCAGGAGCCTGGACAGGGAGGCTGCAGGGAGCGGGGAGTCCGGGTGAACGTGGAGACAGCGTACAGGAGGGAAAGCACCTCGCGCCCTGGCCACCTGGGGAGGTGGCTGCACTCCTGGCTGAGTTCACATCTGCTCCCCAACTGCATCACTAAGCCCCGGTGGGCCATCACGTCCAGATGGAGAGCCAGCCCCCACCTGCATTTGCCGCCCAGAGGGGAGTGGGCTTGTGCCTGGCGGTTTCCCAGTCAAGCTCCAGCGGGGAGCAGGCCCTACCCAAGGAGCTAAGTCCTCATGGTGACCCCCGAGACACAGGGCTGATCACCATCCTGGGCTGACACTGGGCACAGGGCACTGGCCAGGGGAGCACCCACACACCACCTTTCACAAAGGGCTTCCCATTACTGTCATCAGGACACTCGTGTCAGAAACGACCGCCCGAGCTCTCCCCTCCCTGTGTATTCCTTCGTTCCCACTGAAATACAATAAGTGAACCTTCTCCTTCACAGCTCCGTCCGTCTGTCCCGCGAGTATGTCCTATGTTCTGATTGAAGCAAAATTCAGGAGGAACCTCCTTCCAAATCCTACAACTAAGATGACATCTCTCAGGCCCTGGACACGGCCCGTGTTTTAGGAGATTCCTCCCCAGCAAGTTCAGTGATGTCTGCTCTTTCTCCCACTTTCATTGCATGACCACCTCCTGGAAATAGCATTTCTTAAGACAACTGCGGAGACACTGACCAGCACTGATTCCAGCTTTTAACACGTGCTCTTTCCACTCGGGGCTTCCGTCTCGGAGACGGCGGAGCAGGGAGACCCTACGCCTGTCTGGCCAATCGGAGGCAGGATCCTGGCTCAACAGGCCGTGCTGCCTCGGGGTCACCTAGAGATGAGGTGACACCACGGGTCTCCGGAGCCTCTAGTGCGGGTCCCTTAGCTGAGTCACAGCTGCTTTTCCAGAGGAAAGGCGGGGCCTAACCCAAACCGGGTGGGGGTTACTTTTATTCCAACTTGTCTTGTCAACCGCACTTTAAAAAAATGCCTAAAACCTTACCCCGAAGCGATAACTAAATTCCACAACTACCAGCGAAGGGAATGGCCAATCACAATGTATCTTCAGAGCCATATTGGCTTTGGAAAATTGGGGTGATCAGTCCCTGGGTCCCAAAGCTTCGGGGCTGAAGACTGCGGGAAGGCCCGGCCCAGACCAGGGGAACAGGCCTTGGTGCCGGACAGGCCAGAATCTTCACAGACAGCCCGTCACGTGTGGACACGGTGGGCACCAGAGTGTGCCGGCCGCTGTGAGCACAGGGTGGACACAGGGAGTGTCCTGAGAGCGCGCCCCAGGAGACTCAGGGCAACTTCAGGTGACCCCTCGCTTGGCTGCCATTCCCCGCTCTGCTTCCTCTCAGGCATGGTGCTTTCTGCGCTGGTCACGTCACCCGTGACACTTCCGCACCTGGAAGAGCTGGCACCTCCCCGCTTACACTGACAGGAAGTCTCACTTCATCTGCACGTACACCCTGCGAGGCAGGTACGGTCAGTCTCCCCATTTCACAGATGAGGGAACTGAGGGTTAGAAAGTTTAGCAATTGCCTAAGCTCCCACAGTAAGTGCCCACCCCGGACACCTGTAAGTGGGCATTCCACCCCCCAGGCTGCACGCCGGAGTCACCGGGACAGGTTTCAAACGCACCAGCCATGCCCTTCCCAGACCAACTAGTCAGAATAAACCAACACTGTCACGGACCACGACCCTGCAGCCCAGAGACCAGAGTGGCTGCCCCGAGTGGCACAGTGAGTTTGGGCCGAGCTGGGCCAGAGTCCAGGACCCAGCGCCTGCGCCTGCCCACCCGAGCACTCGCCTGCCCACCCGAGCACTCGCCTCATCACGTGAATGCACTCCGGCTCCTTGGTGAAGCTGTAGGCGTAGCCGCTAGACGTGGTCCCGAAGTCGATGGCCACCACCACGAGAAACGTCTGCTGCTCCGAGACGCTCGAGTCGGCATCGTTCTGCAGAGGCACCGAGTAAGGTGTTGGGGAGGGGTCGCCACGCCTGGCTTTCAGGAAGATGCCCCAACTGGTCCCTCCCTGCCCCGCTGTACACCCACTGCCCAGGACAGTCGCTGTCTGGCTCAAGCCCTGGGGAGAGGGTAGGCCAGCCTCAGCTCGGGGAGGCACCCCTAAGTGAAGGGCCAAGCCCACAGCTTGCCACCACTCCCCTTTATCAACTGTGCATGCGCGTGGCTATTATAGACACCACCACCAGGGCCGGAGCCCAGTGGTTCTGAGTGACAGCCTTCCTCCCACTGTTCTCCCCAAGTCCCCGTGCAGACCCGCAGCCACTGCCCCGAGGGCTTGACCAGCTGTGTCCGTGCCCCTCCCAGGTGACCACTCCACCTGCTCCGTGTGTCAGGCCTGGGCGCAGGGCTCCACATGCCAGGGGCCCTGCTGGGTCCTGCCATAACCACGCATGACCCTGATGAGTCCTGTCCCCTCAGGGATGCCCCCACCTGCTTGCCCATGCTGCCACCCAGGCCACTGGCTCCAACGGCACCAGCCACACAGGCCCAGGGTGGGACAAGGACTCGGGAGGGCTCACATGGCTGGTACCAGGACCACTTAATCTCCACCCAGGAACATGACAGGCTGCTCAGCTGTCTCCTCTTGCGAACAGACCCACAAAGCCAAGATAATGAGCACACACTCCCACACACATGTACACATGTCTTACCACGATGTGGGAGGGGGACAGAGGCGTGATCCCTGTGTCCCCGAGACTCCGGGCAGGAGATGAGTATGCAGACGTGGGGGCCGTTTCTGGAAAGAGAAAGACAAAGCACGCTCCTTAGGGGTGGTAGGGACCGGCCCGGCGAGCAGGAGCGAAGCTGCGTGGTGGCCAGGCTGACCCCAACCACAAAGTTCAGGTGTCAGCACCCCCTTACATTTAGTATTTAAAACTTGACCAAATGGGCCCTAGCCAGTTTGGCTCAGTGCATAGAGCATCAGCCCACAGACTGAAAGGTCCCGGGTTCGATTCCTGTCAAGGGCACATACCTTGGTTACAGATTCCCCGGCCCTGGTTGGGGTACGTGCAGGAGGCAACCAATTGATATGTCTCTCTCACATCAATGTTTCTCTCTGTCTCTCCCTCTCCCTTCCACTCTCTCTAAAAATCAATGGAAAAAATATCCTCGGGTGAAGATTAACAAAAAATAAAAATAAAATAATAAAATAAAACTTGACCAAATAAGACATTCCTTTTCTCCCAGGGACCCACAGTCCTCTCAGTAGGTGCCATCCAACCGCCACTTAGCAGGGCGTCTGCCAGTCCCCAGATCGCCCCAGTCCTGGCTCCTGCCCCCGCAGACCCAGCTCCTAACCAGCCTCCATGTGGATGGGAGGAACCTCCACCTGAAATGACGTGTGAACGTTCATGTGCACTTTCCAGGAAGAGTATCCGCAGCCCCCCGGTTCCCTGCGGGCTGTGGGACCCTACCCCAAAAGGAACAACCCCTCACGTAGGCATACAGGCCACGAGCGCACCTTCCCGAAAGAACTTCCTTCCTGGTGGAGGCATCGTCTCCTGCCTCCCTCTGGCTTGAGACCCCGCCAGCCTATGGGGACCTCATCTCTCTTCCGTGACACTGAAGGGTTCTGACTTTCAGTAAGAAAATCCACAGCGGAAAGACGGGTAGGCTAGCATTCCTGGGCCCCGAAGACAGGCCCCACCACAGATTCGAGGCCAAACCGGAGAAGCGCCACCAGCGAAGCTGCATGAACATCGTTCTGCCAACCGCCCGGCTGCTCCTGCCATTACTCAGGCGCGGATATCTGTCCTGAAACCGGGCACAGGCAGGGGCTCTCACCCAGGAGTGAGCACCCAGGAGAAGTCACACTGTGCCCGGTCAGTGCCGGAGGCTCCGCACGGCTGTCCCTTCCCGCTGCCCAGGACTGGCAGGGCCACAGATCAAGACTGTGGGCTCTCACTGCAGAGACGATGCCCGACTCTGGGCACCTACAAATGCCAGGCGCCATCCAGGGTGCTCTACAAATACAGCTCCACTCAATACACAGCCTAGTACCTGGGAGGAAAAAATGGTAACTTGCTAAAATAAAACTTGTGCTCAAGGAAACCCAGAGGGTGGGGGTGTCTGTGAAGGGCCTGTCTGCTTCACAAGACCAGGAGCGGCTCCCTCAGCCTCCACTGTCAACCACTGGGTAGTCCCACGCCCTTGCCGATTCTTTTTTCCTGCTTGGTGAGAACTCAAACAGCATCCTGGCCGTGGGTGCCGAATGGGCTGAGGGAATGGCACGAATCATGCAAGAGTGAACGTGAGCCATCTTACATTTATTATATTTTCTTTTACTTTACCACAACAAATATTTTTTATTTAAGAAAATCAACTTGCCCATCTGAGAGGGGGAGCAATGTCTGATTCCTATTAGCACCCAAAGCTCAGTGCTCTTGGAAGGAGGATGGGGACAGAAGCTAGGCTCCTGGACCAGCCTGCTGGTCTCTTCCTTCTTTGCTGCTCTCCCAGCACAGGGGCATCCGCTGCGATAAAAGCTGGGGGATTTGGCCTCTCCACCAGGGGTCCAGCCAGATGGCCCTGTCCACCTGTTGGGGAGACGTCTGCCCTGCCATGGCCCTCGGGGCAGCCAACGGAGAGATGCCATCCTGCACTAAAGCCGCCCTCTCCCCACCTGCTACCTGGAAGGCCTACGGCCATGTGTCCACGTTTGCACAGAAGGTCTTGGAAGAAACCAAATGTCTAATTACCCAGAAAATCTGGTGTTGGCAATTAGCAAACAAGCTATTAGCTGCAGACATACCATCCAGCCCGCCGTCGGCTTGGTTCTAATTATCCCATCACTCAGCCCTCCTCAGAGCATGGCCCACTGACTAGCAAAATTGCATGTGTTGGGCCACACAGGCCTCGGGCCCCGGAGGACTCCAGGATATTCCGGGCAAGAACCAAGGCCCTGCGGGGTTCTCCCTGTGAACCCCTCCCCCTCTGTCTCTGTTCAGTAGGAAATTAATCATTTGACTTGCTGATCACTCAACCAGGCCTAGTAGAGGCCATTAAACTTCACGGACTTCTTCCATCCGAAATTAAAATGCAGCTACGCTGTGTAATGATTTAAAGTGATCTGCAAAAAAAAAGGCATGCAGCAAGATTTTTATAGATATGTGACTATCATGCACACCCACATCTACAGCTCTCCACATCCCAAATCAAAGATAAGCCACTGCTTAATGTGCATCAGTCCAGAGCAGGAATATACAAAGCCTACAGTGACAACTTTGTTCTCAAGCTAATGTTTCTTTATTTATCTATTTAGGATGTCAAAGGGGTGCTTAAAAATTCTTGGGGAGCCCTAGGCAGTTTGGCTCAGTGGATAGAGTGTCAGCCCTTGAACTGAAGGGTCCCAGGTTCAATGCCAGTCAAGGGCTCGTACCTCAGTTGCAGGCTTGATCCATGGCCTCGGTCGGGGCTCGTGTGGGAGGCAACCAATTGATGTGTCTCTCACACTGATAATTCTCTCTCTCTCTCTCTCTCTCTCTCTCTCGCTCTCTCCCTGTCTCTCCCCCTCCCTTCCATTCTCAAAATCAATGGAAAAATATCCTCGAGTGAGGATTAACAAAAAAAAAATTCTTTTTAATTATTGGGGAAAAGAACATGGAGAAAAGCCTCCTTTAGCCCTGAGAGGTATGGAAAGTCTGGCATGCTAATGGCCCCAACAAAGCTTGAGAGCTTCCATTCGGTAAATCAGTGGTTAGGAATAAACACAAGGGGGTCAGTGGAATATTATCTACTGATCTAAGAGTACTTGACAGATCTATGCTAACAGACAACAAGAGAGAGTTGATGCATGAGGTGTCTATATATACAAAGTACATGTTGTATGACCTGGCTCCCAATACACAGGGGCCATGATCCCTTGTAAGACATTCTGTCATTAGCTGCAGCCCCGTTTATGCTTCTGTGCAAAGCCAGTACAAGAACATCTGCCCGTGACTGCTCCCACTTATGGGCTATTCCAGGTCAGTACACACAGGGCGACATGGGCACATCGGGAAGAGGAGAGAAAGGCAAAGCTAAAAGCCCAGCAAGAACGGATATGTGTAGAGTGCAGGCTTGGAGGAGAGAAAGGAAGCGGATGAAAAGAAATTGAGACCCATCTCTGAAGGTAGGGAGAGGAGGAGAGATGAAAGGAAACTGCTTTACCAGGGAGTGTAGTCAAGGGCAAAGCCAAAAACTCCGGGAGTTTGAAGACAAACCTACCACACTGTTCCGAGTAGATTAAACAGACACTCAAAGCATCTCACCCTTCAAGCACTAAGTTACCCTGAAATGCAGTAACACAGAGGTATTTGATGGTTTCACATCAAAAAATTGGAACAACACCATTTCAGGAATGCAAACTCTGAGTCACACAACCACGGTTTCTTGAAGCAAGGGCCACTGCAGCTTTCTGGTCAACCAACAGAGAATTATTGTCGGATCTCCTTTGCTACCAGTTTTAGCTAACTTAATAGCACTTCTGTCTTGTATATTTACTGTGCAATCCTTTTTAATTTAGTGAATATAAAAATGAGTTGATTTGGCGGTTTCTAGGTTCACTCTTAACCTGGGACCCAACCCCCAACACATCACTTTTAAAATGATTTTTTGCACCAAAAGGGGATATATAGATAAAATTAAAATATTTTTGAAGCAAAGTAGAGGATCTAAATAAGTAAAAGTATGACTCGGGACTTTTATAGGTAGTTAGGAGGAACTAGTTTAACTGGTTAGGTTAATGTTCATTGTGCTTGCCTTCATGGTATAAAAATTAAACAACAGGTTTCAGTGGGGTTCCTGATATAAAATGCGACACTTAAAACTCAGACACATTGTATTTGCTCCGGGCTCAAATGGCTTTAATCAAAGCAGAGGTTCCAAAAATAAAAATGGGTTGGATAAAGATATGTCAAAGACAGCCATAATTCAGAAACTTGCTTGTTGCTCTTCTCTGCTGGAGACATTAGTCAGCAAATGGCTGTCAGCAGAACTGTAGACTTTGCGAGATACAGTAAATCGATCCTGCTCCATAAACACAACATTTTAAAGGATGAAGTCTGAACCACGGGCCTGCCTTTATTCTACAAGGCTCCAGGCTCAAGCGAAATGACAGGTGGTCTCAACAATGGTGACTCCCTGGCTCCCTGTAGGGGGCGTGCAGGAGGCAGGTGGTGGATGTCTGCTGTTTCACTCTCACATGGAGGTTTCTCTCTCTACCTCTCCCTGTCTCTCTCTCTCTCTAAAAAAAAGGGGGGGGGGAGGAAGGATTTTTAAGGTCATTATGCTTTAAACATTCAATAGATGTTTTCATTCTTTCCTCCTCCTGGCTCTGAGATGACAGGTAGTTGCTAACAACTGCCTAAAGTCAGGCTATTTGAAAAAAGCTCTCCAATTCTCTCTCCTTGCATGCTCTTCCGCAGTGTCATTTTGAAAACTGATCGGTGCAAGGTCATGTGTAGGTTACTGGCAGATATCTTTTAAAAAGGAAAATAAAAGAAATTTATTACCCTTTAACAGGCTCCATGGCTAGCTGAACTAATGCATTATTACCGTAAGCTGAACAGCCATTTCAGTAAATAATTTATGGATTTTTTTTAAATCATCTCAGCTGATGTCCAGAGTAAATGGAAATTTTATTGCATGAACTGGGAGACCCTCCTGGCTGCAAAGAATACCGAGTGTGAAATAGTCGCTCTCCAAATGCTAAACAATAATTATGGAAATGAGCATTTGCAGTGGCAGAAACCACAGCACCTGGCACAGGCTCAGAGTGAGAGGCTGTGCTTGGCCCATCCTGACCCTGGGCAGCATCTTCCAGTTACACCCCTACCCCCACCCCAGATGGTTTGGGAGATGAGCTGCCCCAGAGAGAGAGAACTGGGGCAGCTGGCATTCCCCAGAGACAGTGAGATCCCGAGCCCCTATAATCCCAGGTGGTGAGTGGGGCAGTTCGCCGTCTCTGTCAACCACAGGTTCACATGCACATGTGTGTCCAGGCCAAGGCTGGGGGAGGTGCGGAAAGGTTTCTACAGGTCTC
>NW_006284618.1:46888-51748 GCF_000327345.1 Myotis davidii
TGAATTATATTCAGCAAATTGGGAGCCCCACTTCTGCCTCATCCTCCATGGCACCCACCTTTGTTGGAGGGAGGAACAGAGAGAGGAATTTGGATATTTGCACCTATAATCCCAGGTCAACTGGCAGAACCCAGACTGGAAGCAACGCTAAGGACAACAGCCAGGTTTTTCCAAAAAAACAAATTACAAGGAAAATAGATAGGAACAGAGGAGGGGAAACTATGGATTAGAGGTTCTCAAACGTTAATGTGCATCAGAATCACCCAGAGCCCTGGTTAAAACAGACAGCTGGCCCACCCCCAGAGTTTCTACTCCAATTGGTCCAAGACAGCAGAAAATTTGCATTGCTAATGAGCTCCCGTCCACCGGACCTGCCGGGGACAGACTGCCCTAGCTTAAAACACAGAGCAACTGCAGTCATTGCAATGCATGGATGGGCCTCTCATGGATCATGATTCAAACGAACAGAAAAATTTACATCACTTATGAGACAATTGGAAATGGTCTGAATTATAAACACTGGCCAGATATTGATGATATCAATAAATTACTGTTAATGGTGTCGTTACGTAATGTTTAAGGGTCATTATACTTCAGAGATACATTCTGAAATGTTTACAGATGAAACAATATGATGCCTGATATTCATGGATGCTCAATACTTTCTTACCCTACTTCTGTATGTTTTGAATTTCCCATAATGAGAGAGTGGCCGTTTCAATGCGCCAGTTCCATGTCTGTGTTCCTGGCTTCAGGAGGGCAAGACAATATTTTTCTTATACAAAGTACAGGTAGACCCCCCAGACATCTTATCAAATGAATGATCCAACTCATGAGAATATGCATGCATTAGACCTACACAGTTTGAACTCTGAAACCTTGGGGATGTTTCAGACCTGGGTCTTGGAGTGAATGAGGGGTACACGTCCAGCTGGCTTCTCCGGGGCTGAGGCTGTTGGGATGAGTCTGAACAGCCCTGAAGGGGTCTGAACTTTGCTGGCTGTACCGTTACCCTTGCAGACAGCAAAGGAGGCATCCAGCCACCAACTGGCTCCCAGTCGGAGGGCTCCAGCCAGCCTCAGGGCCCTCCTAGACTTTGAAACCCCTCTGCGAACCCAGGGCCACAGAAGAGGCCGGGGAATGCCCCCCCCCCACCTCCCCATACTCCCCCCATTACTGCCAGGCCCCTCCATGTTCTGAGAAACCAGAGCCTGGCCCTGCAGAGAAGCAGGGTCCCTTTAAGGAGCAGGACACACCCATTTTGCTTTGTTCAGACACAAAGGGCTCCCAAGGCCATATGGGAGGGGCAAGAAGCCTTGGTGAGGAAGGTCTTGGCATCTTCTCTCCAGGGGATGAAATACCAATTCAGATGGCACCCTGGGACCGGTTGTACTAGAACAAGCTCTAAGTCTGGGGGGTTGGGGGGGGGAGTGGTCTCTGTGGGGCCCAGGGTGTAGGCACAGTGTCCTCCATGCTCAGGCAGGGCAGCCAGCTTGGGCCAGAGGGTCAAGGGTATGTCTCCTCAGAACCAGAACAGAAGCAAAACCCAAGTTCTAAGAGGAAGATAAGAAAGAGAAAATGACTCCTGGTGACAATGCAGAACAGGGCGTGGCAGGTGGAGAATGCCACAGGTGCGGACTCCTGCCCCAAGAAGCTCCCTCACCTCCCTCTGGCCTTGTCTCCACCCTGAAAAGCGGGAGTCCCAATGCCCAGGGCCTCTATCCCTGTGTCTCAGTGAAACGGAGGCAAAATGCAGGAGAAGACACCCTCTGAATAAGTAACAGCCCCACCCACCACTTGCTGAATTCCTTCACGGGTCAAGTTTACGTACACTTTTGACTTTAGGCTCTTTTGCAAGATTATTCAAACACATATTATTTGAAATTATCAGACATGTACAAAACCTAGAAACCTACCAGGAAAGCTCTGGTGGCCAGCACTCACTGAGTGTGAATTTCACACCAAGCTAAGAGCCTTAAGGGTGTACTCATGAGACCCTGCTGTCAGGGGGCTGGGAGGCGGTCGTTATTCCCATTCTGTGGATGAGAAAGTAAAGCCGAGGGTACCAAAGAGGCCCGGCTGGGCGTGGAGCTCTCCCTCCCGAGCCTGCACTCCTGTACCAGGCCCAGTGCCGGGTCTCCACAGGTACGTTTCTCTTGGAAGATAGGCCTACTGAGAGATGTTCACACAACTCCCCCTGTCACAGATGCGCACACAGCCTGAGGAAGTCAGGAGGCCACCGCCACAGGGCTCTCCCAAGCTCGGGCTGGCTCTCTCGGGCCTCTGAAACCAAACATTTCAAAAGCCCAAATTCTTTGAATCCAAGATCAGGGTGAGGGAGGAGCTACTGATAACACAGAGGTTCAGAGTGAGGAAAGCCTGGGCTCAAATCCTAGCATGGCCCCTTCCCAGATGCATGTCCCAAGTGAGCTACTCAGTCTCTCGGAGCCTCAGTTTCTCACCTGGAAAATGGGTGGAGGGTGATATAAGATTGCTAGAAAATAACACACAAATCAACGAAATATCTATAAAACCTGGTGCATGATGCGCACGCCACAGACTATAGATGTTATTTATCATCATCACCATCACCACCACCATCATCATCATCATCAAATCAGTCCAACTACAGCCGAGAAGATGGTCATGTCCTCAATTTAACCATTCAAGGCAGAGAGAGGGTAAGCACCTCCCTGAAGTCACACTGTAAGTGCCCATCTCCAATGCCAAGGTCCTTCCCCTCCCGCATTCCAGCCCAGGCCCCAGGACTCAGCCCTGGCCCGCGTGGGTACCACTGGCAACCTGTAGCCAGGGCAGTGGAGCGGAGTCTGGAGGAGCGGGGATTGGGAGCGACTGCTAGTGGGCGGGGGGTTCTTCTTAGGGTGATGAAATGTTCTGGAATTTGACAGTGGTGACGGTTGCACAACCCTGTGAACATAAAAAAACCACTGAACTATATACTTTAAAATGGTGAATTTTATATGTGAGTTATATCTCAATTTAAAAAAAATCAAAGGGCTGCAGAAAACCACCTTGTAAGGAAAACAGTTCCCTGCTGCCCCCCACCCTGAGGACACTCCCACCCCTGGACATCGCTCCCCCACCCCACCCCACCCCCGGCCTCCCTGGGGCAGAGGCTAACCTCTCCGCCTGGCAGACTTTGCAGCAGGTTCCCAGGCCCTGTCCGGGGTGAAGCGGGCTGCCAACCCCAGAGCCTCTGACCGTGCCAGTGGCCATCGCTAGCACTGGCCGCTCCCCAGACACCCTGCTCTCTGACAACACCAGAACGCAGGCACAGAGCAGGGACGGCGCCCAGCCGCCGGCTGTGTTTTCACTTTTCCCCTGGATGCTCTGAGGCTGCCAGCTGGCCCGAGCCGGGTGCCAAGCCCCATCCCGATGGAGAGGACAGAGGACTTGTCGGTGCTTTCCCCGCAGATAAGCAGGGGCCCCATAACCGGAATAAGTGCCAGGAGATGCACACCGACCTGCTCCCTAACCAGGCCTCACTCTGTCAGGAGGGCAGGCCACACCAGCATGAAAACCTTCTTCTGTGTAACTATTGGCATGTGAGCTGCGGCTGAGCCAGGGGCCTGGGGCAGGAACCTGCCTGAGAAATGGCTGCTTCCAGATCAAAGAAAAGAGAAAGTCAACTCCACAAGACACTCCAAAGGGGAGGCCAAGCGTGGACCACCCGCTGCAGCCTGGAGGAGGGCTGCCAGGGTGCTGGTCACCCCTGGGAACCCAGTGCCCTCAGTGCAGGTGGCCCTGGCACCTGTACGCAGAACATCCCTCACCTGATGGGCAGGGAAAAAAGCCCTTTCCGGGACTCTGGAAGACTTCCTCAGTGTAAAATCCCACATTCTTTCCTTTTTTACACAAAGCCTTCAACGGTGGACTGACATTCTTACAAAGAAAGCATTGGTAAGCTGGGTTCAAATATTAACTTTAGACTTTGCTAAGCATGCCTGGCAAAATCTGAAGAGTAACCACGCTTGAAAGGAGCTAAAATAGAGGACCTACTTCCAGAGCGGTGAGGAGAGAGAAAAACAAAGAAAGAAAACCGATGAGCGATTCCCCTGAGGACGAAATCTCTCAAAGTCTTTTCCCAAGAAACAGAAATGGACTTCCTGGGAAATGCGATTTACTTCCTCAGGCCACTCCAGAGAGCAGGGGCGGAGACTCCAAGCTGGGGGCCTCACAAGGTCCCCAGGGTGTCTCCTGGCCCATCGAAGGCCAAGCAGCATGATACCAGTAAGGCCAGCAGGGCCTCCCACTTACTACACTGTATGAATCCCAGGGAATAATGGTCCCTAGACATAGGGACCCATGGGAGGCCACACAGATGGCCCCAGCATATCTGGACTCGTCATGGGTGCCACACACCCTGGTGCTTGCGTGGGTACTGCCCATGCGTGGGCTTCGGTGCTCTTGGCTCCAGGACCCCCGCTCCAGCCCCTGCAGGGCCAGGGTAGGCAAGAACCGAGGTCCAGGGCATGAGACACTGCACCCTCACCACCTCGCCAGCCGACTGCCCGAGCTTGGACTTAGGAAAGGTGTCTGGGGAACCCGAGAGCCCAGGTGGTCTGCTGTGGCTCTTCCTCACCACTGCCCACACCCCCTCCCCAGGGTGCAGGCCCGCCTACTTCCTGAAGCCCTGTGGCCAGCAGTGTCACTGTTCTCTGTCAGAGCTGCAGCTGGAGCTCAGTTCATCAGTGGCCACCCCTCTGCAGAGCAGAACGCTCCAGATGCAGGGTGAGCAGCTGACTCCCGCAGGCACCCCCCTCCGGAGCCTGGAATGTCAAGAGTGCAGGATGGTGACCTCCCCTCCCCTCCCGAGGTGACCTCTGGGAGGTGTCCACA
>NW_006284618.1:51831-53358 GCF_000327345.1 Myotis davidii
CCCCCCAGACGAAGGTCCTGAAAGCGCACCCACAACTCTAGGGACACTCTGGGTGGGTGGACGAGAAGGCCTCTGGGAAGCTAACCAGGCGGAGGGGAGCAGGGCAATACTTCGGCGTCACCCAGCAAGCTCTTCAGCTGGAAAGACCAGGCCATGGGAAACAGCCCCCATGCCCCACCCCCCGTGGGTCCGGCCGTGCCCTCCTCGGCCTTCCCCATCGGGCTGCCATTAGTCTTGTCTAGTGAACACACATGTGCATTTAATTCGTGAGAATCCAACCAGGAGCTCTCAGGCCAAAACAGAGCGCGCGGTGCCAGTTTAAGTACTGTAATTAACACTAAAATCCTATTCTGCACCCTCTATTAGACCCATGATCAGTGCCACAGGGGGGTTAGGGTGGGGGAGGCCCCCCAGGGCAAGGGTGCTTGACTGGCTTCTTGAAAGGCAAGTCAGTTGGCTGAGGAAACAAGATGGGAGGGAACAGCAGGCAGAGGGACAGCATGAGCCAAGGCAGGGCAGTGTGGAGAGCTCCCCAGAGGGCCTTACACTCTGCCTCCAGGCAGCCCCCCTGGATCACATCACAACCAGCAATTTCATCAGGTTACTTCCAGCCACAAGCACCTACTGTGGTTCTCTACTGCCCTTCTTATCAGAGTTAACTCTTTAATCAATAAGACACCTCCATTAGCCCTCACCACGGCACCCCACATCATTACTGCCCCCGAACAACCAGCTGCACCAGCTGGGCTGCTCTCTGCCATCTGGGAGGCCATCTGCCATCCCCTAGGCTTGTCTCGTGCACCAGTCTGCAGGGACAAGAGGCCCCTGTCCTTCCCGTGGGAGGAGCTGACCCTAATGGCTGCCCTCCAACCAGCCCCAGCCCCGCTTGCCAGAGCCCTGCATCTGGGGAGCCCAACCATCCTGCCCCCTGGGTGTGTGGTGTCCGGGAATGGAGGGGTCTTGGGTGTGACTTGCTCATGGCTGGGCAAGTATGGAGGGAGGGTTACAGAAATGACCCAGGACAGGATTTCTGGAGAAACACACTTCAGGCCCAGAAACCATCATGTCCAACACCCAGTCTTTCCCCGTAAACCATAACTTCTCGAGCCGTTGTGTCCTCGGCTCTGAAGGAAGCTGATCCCCCGGCCCCTTGGGTATTAACCGTCTCCTTACGCCGGGCAAGTCTGGAAGGCTGAGCACCGAGGTTACCGGACCTTCCTGGGTGTGGGGTCCTGGCTGTTTCCTCCTTCCTTCCTTCGGATTGTATTTTCCATGATGAACGTGGAATGCTTTGGTCATGAGAACCAGTTATCTTTGTTTTTACCCAGCCCCTGCCCAGACAGCATGAGGACAGAGGAGGGCGGGGCTGGAGAGGGCGGGGGGGCGGCGTGGGGTGGGGGGGTGGGCAGTGGGAGCATCGCTCCCGCCCATCACCTCCTGCAGCCTCGCTGGGTGCCCTGCTCCCTGGCCCCAGCGCTGGTCCCGCCCGAGGCCCTGACCTGCTCCTGATTTTTGCACCAGGACCCC
>NW_006284618.1:62436-63321 GCF_000327345.1 Myotis davidii
GCCCCCCCCCCCGTGGGTCCGGCCGTGCCCTCCTCGGCCTTCCCCATCGGGCTGCCATTAGTCTTGTCTAGTGAACACACATGTGCATTTAATTCGTGAGAATCCAACCAGGAGCTCTCAGGCCAAAACAGAGCGCGCGGTGCCAGTTTAAGTACTGTAATTAACACTAAAATCCTATTCTGCACCCTCTATTAGACCCATGATCAGTGCCACAGGGGGGTTAGGGTGGGGGAGGCCCCCCAGGGCAAGGGTGCTTGACTGGCTTCTTGAAAGGCAAGTCAGTTGGCTGAGGAAACAAGATGGGAGGGAACAGCAGGCAGAGGGACAGCATGAGCCAAGGCAGGGCAGTGTGGAGAGCTCCCCAGAGGGCCTTACACTCTGCCTCCAGGCAGCCCCCCTGGATCACATCACAACCAGCAATTTCATCAGGTTACTTCCAGCCACAAGCACCTACTGTGGTTCTCTACTGCCCTTCTTATCAGAGTTAACTCTTTAATCAATAAGACACCTCCATTAGCCCTCACCACGGCACCCCACATCATTACTGCCCCCGAACAACCAGCTGCACCAGCTGGGCTGCTCTCTGCCATCTGGGAGGCCATCTGCCATCCCCTAGGCTTGTCTCGTGCACCAGTCTGCAGGGACAAGAGGCCCCTGTCCTTCCCGTGGGAGGAGCTGACCCTAATGGCTGCCCTCCAACCAGCCCCAGCCCCGCTTGCCAGAGCCCTGCATCTGGGGAGCCCAACCATCCTGCCCCCTGGGTGTGTGGTGTCCGGGAATGGAGGGGTCTTGGGTGTGACTTGCTCATGGCTGGGCAAGTATGGAGGGAGGGTTACAGAAATGACCCAGGACAGGATTTCTGGAGAAACACACTTCAGGCCCAGA
>NW_006284618.1:63597-66042 GCF_000327345.1 Myotis davidii
GGGGGTGGGCAGTGGGAGCATCGCTCCCGCCCATCACCTCCTGCAGCCTCGCTGGGTGCCCTGCTCCCTGGCCCCAGCGCTGGTCCCGCCCGAGGCCCTGACCTGCTCCTGATTCCTGCACCAGGACCCCTGCCTCCATCAGCCCCCGGTGACCACATGGCTCCCACACCGTGGGGACACCTCTCTGCCCATTAAGCCTCCCCGGTGACCCCAAGGGCTTTAGTAGAAGCTCAGGGAGTTTCCAGGGCTGCCCGGGGCCTCACAGCGAGTACACCATGGAGCTGAGACTCCAGGACTTGAGCTCGTCCCACAGTATCGCGCTGCCGCCAGACAGTGAGTAGCTCAGGGACCCGCCTGGAAAGGGGCTCCCAAAACGCCTCGGCCCCGCCTCCTGCGGGCCCAAGAGAGGAGCTATGCTTTTTGGGTGTTGCTTCTGGCTTCAATACTCACCCCACCCCCAAATGCTCCCAAATGTCCCGTGTGTGCGGTGGGCCACCTTCAGTGCCGAAGCAGAAACCCTGCCTCCCTGCAGGCGGGGACGGCTCTGCAGGGCCCCCAGACCCTGGGCTCCCAGGACCTGGCTGCATCGCGGGCTCCAGCCCTTCCACAGACTGGGGTGACCCCTTTAATCACTGACGCTGCTTAGAGTCCTGTTCAGTTGCCTCATTTGGGAACATGCCTGGAGCCGGCAGTGTGCTGACCATATGGCTCCCGACGGGCTCTGGCCCTAAAGGTTCAGGGGAGGTGGGCAGGGAGGGTCACCTTGAGTTGTGAGCCAGTTCTCTCTGCGGGAGAACCCGGCTGTGTGCAGGGGTGGGGGTGGGGGGGTTTGCTGGCGTGAGGAGGTGAGGGGCTGCTGTCTGGGGACACGGAAATCCCCGACTCGTCCTTGTGAGTCACAGGATGAGCTGGGCCACCCCTCTGCACGGTCACTTGTAGTTTTGGCTTCTGTGTTTGTGGTTTGCAGCTTATTTGGGCCTCATGGCTAATATTTCATTAGGAAGTGGCCCGCCTCTGCCGCCTCACCACCCACTAAGATTTTTGAGGGGCAATCTTCCCAGGCCCCCAGCTGCACGTCTGTGTTCTGTCTCACCACTGCACAGGAATACATGCCGTTTCACAATACAACCTGCTGAGAAAGTCTGTTTTTCATTCAACACACAAGGTT
Organism: Myotis davidii; assembly: GCF_000327345.1. Classification (NCBI taxonomy): domain Eukaryota; kingdom Metazoa; phylum Chordata; class Mammalia; order Chiroptera; family Vespertilionidae; genus Myotis; species Myotis davidii. Next base: position 64,766 of record NW_006284618.1, read on the forward strand.
GTGGTTCAAAAAATAACTAGGGCAAAGTGCATCCTGACATTCCTACGGCGCCTTGATAAATCCCATCCTGCCGCCGTCTTCCTTCCTGAGCACCTCGGGCCTGGCCCCTGGCACGCGGCACTGTGGATCTCACCAGCGAATGTTCAGGGAGGGGTCACGGAGGACAGCGAGGGGGCAGGCTCCAGTGTCCTTAACCAACCGAGTCCTGTGGGTTCATGCCTGAACCCCCAGAAAACACCTACCAGAAGCTTTAACATCTCTGTCTCTCCCTGTCTCCCTCCCTCTCCTCCACCTGTTACTTCCTCTCCCTCTCGCCACACATGTGCATGCACAAGCATACTTACACACTTACATACACACACACACACACACACACACACGCCTCTCCCAGGACAGGCCTGGCAGGACCTGGCAAACCCCAGCAGAATCAGGTCTTTGTTGGGTCTTTGGCACCTCTGCTCGCCACTCTCTCCCAAAACCTTGGCACCCAGGGGCAGACAACCCCTGCTTCCCAAGTGCCCTCCAGGGGTGCCCTGAAAGCACCAGGCCCAGGCTGGGTGCTGCACCCCAATGTGCCCATCCTCAGCCTCCCCCATCCAGTATCCCAGCAGACCGCAGGGCCTTAGCTTGCTCGGAGAGACCAGGACCCCGTGCTGCCACGGAGCCACCGTGGGCTCTTAAGGCCACTTCCACTTTCTAGGATTCTGTTTCTTCGTCAGATTGGCTCACGGAACACCAAAAGCCCCCACCTTCATGCTCCAGCTTCCCCCATTTCTCACTCTGATCATCAAAGTCACAAGAAGTCGCACTAAGTGCTCATGGCTGACAGCGTCCCAAATCTGCACAGCCATCCCCCCCACATCTCCACTAGTCTGTGGTTCCTCGGTGCCTCAGTTCACCAGGCAGTGAAATCCCCCGCAGACTGTGGGCCCGACATAGTGTGGTCACGTTTTGATTTTGCCAGGGACAGACATGAAAACATTTTAATTAAATATATCGCCCATTATATTCATTAAAGAAAGGAAAACAGGACTGTATCAGTTATCCACTGCTATTAAGGAGAAAAAAAATTAACTCCAAGATTTAGTGGCTTCACATACCAACCAGCTGTTTGCACAGCACTCTGCAGCAGTTTGCCTTTTCTCACCTGGGGCCAACACACGCAGCTATAGTCATGTGAAGACTCGACTGGGGCTGGGTGGTCCAAGACAGCCTCTCTCACTTGTCTGATGCTCACCTGAGCTGCTGGTTGGGGAGCTCCAGTCCCCCTCTTAAGT
>NW_006284618.1:66103-74255 GCF_000327345.1 Myotis davidii
GTAAAGAGAACTCAGGTCCCTCCCCACCACCCACCTAGGATCCTCACTCTAAAATCTCCTTTTGGCTTTCTTTAGCTAGAAAAGGTTCAGTTACCTGCAACCCCAAGCGCCACTTCACACTCTTTTCAAACAAGCATCTGGCAGGGGCCAGGGCCAAAGATGAGCCACCGCCAATGTCAACTGAAGGAATATGCGAGCAAGGAGAAGAGGCTGTGCTGGGCTCTACCGTGAAGGACTCTCTTGTTCACAGCCATTGATCTGGCTCCTCACTCCTCAGGTTCAGCATTACTTCTTCAAACACTCTTTTAAAATGTGACTCCTGCCGGGAGGGACAGGTCACGAATTTATTAATGGCAAGGAGTTTAGATCCATGTGCCACCTCGGACCAATTCAAAGGGACTGGAGTGGGTCAGGGTCAGGGTCAGGGTCAGGGTTTGCAGTGCTGAGAGGATTCTGAGGCCATCTCCAGGGTCAGCTGGGAAGCAGGAGAGAGAGTCTCCTGACCTAGCTTCTTATCCCGGCTTTGCCAGTGTCCCGGGGCAATCTCTTTCCTTCCCTGACCTCCGTTTGCCCATCTGTAAAATGAGAGGGTAGGCCCAGCCCAGACCTTTGACAACACAGGTCCCGCTTGGCTGTAGACGCCACCTACAAGCTCTGCTTTCTCCACTTTCATCTCCGCCCTGGGAACGGGACTCCTGGTGTTTGTGCTGTAAACAGTTTCCTATCCCAACCAGCAGTTTCCTATCTCAAGGACAACGAGAAAAGGACAAGAAAGGAAGGAAGTGGCCAGAGGAATTTAGCCTTTAGCCCATGGAAACCTGGGGACAGCGAGAGGCCAGCCTGAGGCCTGTTAGTCAGCAGGCTTGAGTCCCAATGCCTGGGTCCCAAACAGGAGCCAGGAGTCTGCGTACAGAAACCACTGCTCCGTCACAGGGAAACCACCAGCCCACCAGTCTGATTTATAAAAACAGAAGGCAGCAAAGGAGATCACTTCTTTGGCCAGTTTATGGGAAACAAAGGACACTAGCAAGACCCACTTCCCTGTGAGATTTGGGGGGCTTAGGGAGCCAATGGAACAGGGGCTCCTCCTATGGAACTTACGACCTTCCTGGAGCCTCTGCTTCTGACAGCGAAATTGGGAGGTAGTCAGCAAACTACCCCCAAAACATGCTCAACATCTGGGAAGTAAAACAGCCTCAATACTTCAGTTAATGTGCTCAGAAAATGAGGTGAAGGCAAGTGACCAGAGGTTCTTCCTGGTGGCTGTCTTTTGGGGCCCCCAAAAGCACAAACACGTTTTAAAAATACGTTTTTACTGATTGTTTTTAGAGGGAGAGGAAGGGGGAGGGAGAGAGATGAAACACCAACTGGCCGCCTCCTGCACACCTCCTCCTGAAAATGGAGCTGCAACCAGGGTGTGTGTCCTGACGGGGAATGGAACCGGTGACCTCTTCATGCATGGGACGATGCTCAAGCAACTGAGCCACACAGCCAGGGCAGCAGCGCAAATATTTTTAAATGGGCATGCATCCTACAGCAAATAGAAACACAAGCATTTCTGCTATAACGCGGTCTATTTTCCTAAAACTCTTCATATTCTGCAAAATCACACACTAAAAATACTAGCGTTCACAGGGGAAATAGTGTTGGTGCGTATCACTCAACAGCTACGAATCTTGTCACGTGGGCACAGCAGTGGCTCTAGTAACATCCCAGCGCAGAGAGCCTGCCCGGGCCTGGACCCAAAGCCACCGTGAGGACACCGCTGGCTGGTGCTCCTCGTCCCGATGAAGGCCCCCAGCGGCCCTCACTTCTTACAGAGACCCTTCTGACCAGAATGGCAAGCCCCGCGCAGGACGTCACCTGCACCCGGTGTTTCCTCACAAGAGCAATGCCTTCAGCTCCTGCCCTCTCAGCTTCCCCAAACAGCTTAAAGGGGAAGGTGCATCTAGAGCTTTTCTGCTTTTTCCTCAGTTCCTCACCTATTATTCTTTAATCATGAGAAAGCGTGTCCTGGCCCCTCACAGCATAAACTCCTGGGAAAACTTGCCAGTGAGCCAACATGACTTCCTTGTATCCACAAGAATGCAGCAGACACGATACTGTATGGACTCTCCCGAAGGTCTCAAGAGGCCTCTCGGCCTTCCCTCTCCTCCTCTTGCTGCCCTGAGGCCATGGCATCCAGAAGCCCCAGCTAGCCTCCTGGAGGAAGAAACCCAGTCCCCAGCCACACTAAACCCAGGGCCCTGAGGAAGGCTCTCTGGACTCTGCAGCCCAGCCCAGCTACCAGAGGGCTGTGGTCACAGGAGTGACCGGAGGCCAGACCAGCAGAAGAACTACCCAGCAGAGACCTGCTCACAGAATCATGGGCAAATACAATCGCTACTTGTTAAGCCATTACATTCGGGGATGGTTGGCTACATAGCAAATGTGATGTGACATTCTGCAGACATTTCACTGATTCTTTACAATTGTAATCGTATTCCCCACTTGGGAGCCAATAAACCTTTTACTCGGGTTTCAATGATTCCATAGGTCTCTGAGAAGGGGCTAAGTCACCCTGGAAGTAGCAGTGTCTCTAAGGACCCTACAAAGATGGAATAAAAGTCAAGGGCCGACCAACAACCCAAATGTTGCAGGGATGGTGTCATGCAGCAGGTTCAAGAGGAACCCAACTGATATAAAACATGGAGGAGGAACAGTTTGCAGCATTCAAGCTGTTCTTGGCGAAGACCAAAGGCTCTCTAACTAACACCCCTAAATCTAGGCAAGACCCCCAATCTTCTGGCTGTGGTAGGATGAAAATGGCCCCCCAAACAGGTACATGTCCTAACCCCTGGCACCTATTAACATGTTATCTTATGTGACAAAAGGGATTTTGCAGGTCTGATTAAATTAAGGATCTCAAGATTGGGAAATAATTCTGATTATTGAGAAGGGCTGTGGAAGAGGTCTTTACGCAAGAGCCCTTACAAGAGGGAGGTCGGAGGAGCAGAGTCAGAGAAGTGACAGCGGAAGCAGCGGTTGGAGTGACGGGCTTTGAAGATGGAAGTTAAGGCCACGAGGTGACCTCTAGAAGCTGGAAAATGTGAGCTTCCAGAAGAAACACAACTCTGCCAACACCTTCATTGTAGCTCAGTTAGATCCATTATGGTCTTACTTACAGCCTCCAGACTGTATGATAATAAATCTGTGTTGTTTTATGCCATTGGGTTTGTGGTAATGTTTATGAAGGCAATAAGAAACTCATACGCTGGCCCCAAGTTCTGGGCCTGCAAGAATGTAACTTCCACAACAATAACAGCTGACAACAGCAGCTAACATCAGTTCAGTACCTACTTTGTGGCCCACCCTGTTCTAAGTGAATTTCTTGTCTAAACTCATTTCATCCTCACAAAAACCATATGAAGATTATTATAATCCATATGCACCAGATGAGAAAACTGAGCCTTTAAGAGGTAACTTGCCAGGGCCATACAGCAAGTAAATGACAGCCCAGAGAGGAGCCCAGGGAGTCTGACTCCCGATCCCACGTCTAACCTACATCTCCCAAATCAAACCAACAATCATTACAGCCACTAACCGAGCACCCTCTATGTACCAGGCTCATGCTTAGCACTTGACATATATTCTCACACTTAATTCTCACCCTCCCCCAATAGAGCAGGATTACTAGTCATCCTTGTTTACAGCAGAGGAAACTGAGGCCCCGCAATGTTATACCCAGAGGTTTAAACACATCTGAACCCAGAAGTGTCTGAGCCCAAAGCCCGCGTTTAACCACACACCCTACTGCCTTCCTTGTCCCATATGAGGCCCTGATGGCTGAGGAGAGGACAGAGATAAGTGGCACAACCATGTAATTTATCATCCAAACTGGGATACTTAGCAAGGGAAAGGGGTCACTTCATAATTTCACTGGGACAAGAGGCATCAACCACGACTATCCCGGCAAACCAGGACACATGGCCACCCTAAAGACAGGGGACTGGAACTGAGGCCCATCCTCTGCAGTTCAGGGTTCCCCAGAAAGATGGCTGGGGAGCAGCCATCAGCCCCACCTGCCTTCACAGCTGCCAGGTCATGGTCAAGGCCGGAGGAAGAGGGGTGGTCCTGGCAGAGGTCAGAGCAGCATCTGCAAAGCTCCAGATGTGGGGTCTCAGCACAGCGGGCGGAGCCTGTCGATGGTGGACTGGGAGTCATCTGAGGGCAACAGGCCGAAGGCCCTGGATAGAGTCCAGGGATGCAAAGGGACCTTGAACCCCACTGGTGCCCAGTCAGGAAACCCAGCGAGCTCAGAGCCTTGGCCAAGGACCAACTGGGAGTCAAATGGGGCCAACAACCTGAGACACCCAGCTCTCCTCCCAAGTTCTGGGCCTGCAGGACAAGAAACCATGTGGCCCGAGGCTCAGGTTGAGCTCTGGTCCTTCTTAGCTGTGGGATCTGGGGCCAGACCTTCTGCCCTGGACGAACGCAGCTGCTGCTAACTGCCCTACCTACGCCCACTGAATTCCTAATGGTACATAATGATAGCAGAGAACAGCAAATGAGCCGGAAAGCATACTCCACACTTAGCAGGGGGTATGGTAGTAAATCAAATCCACTCTGAGATGGGTACTCTGATGATCCCCACCTTACAGAGGAGGACACTGAGGTGTGGGGGGGCCTAAGTAACTTGCCCAGAGCCCCATGGATGGTAAGTGATAAAGCAGGATTGGCATCCAAGCTGACGGCCCCTGTGAAACCCCACTGGCCAACCTAAACCAGCCGTTCTCGGTTGGCTCCCTGGCTCACCCTGCTTCCCTGGCAATGCCCAGACCCCACGCGCCTGCGGGTGGGGGGCACTAGCTCCCTGCCACATGTTGTTCATTCATTAAGGCCCTGGTTCCTCCCTGCCATTCAAATTATGCACAGAGATAATAAAGAAGCTTTCTCCCTTACCAAAGAGGCCTGTTTATGCTATGAGGAGATCTCGCCCCCACAGGATTGAGTCATCACTCAAAGCCTTGTTGGAATCAGAGCTGAATCTCTTCTGGCATTGACTGAGCCCCGCCCACACCCCCCTGCCTGCTTCCTCCCACTCCTGAGCGTCCACGCAGGATGTAGATGCCATTCCCCACTGCTGCGCTCCCTCACGGCTTGCCGAACGATATTCAGTCAACACACAGTCAGTACTGAGCACCTACTATGCGCCGTTACTAAGAGTATGGTCGCCCCAACTGGTTTGGCTCAGTGGATAGAGCATCGGCCTGCAGACTGAAGGGTCCTGGGTTCGATTCCGGCTAAGGGCATGTACCTTGGTTGCGGGCACATCCCCATTGGGGGGGGTGCAGGAGACGGCTAATCGATGTTTCTAATTCTCTATCCCTCTCCCATCCTCTCTGTGAAGAATCAATAAAATATATTTTAAAAAAAGAGTATGGCCATAAAGACACAATTCCTGCCCTTGTTGGAAGAGGCATTAAGAGAAAGAGCAAAAGTTTTTAGGCTCCAAGATTAATTCACATGCCAACCAAGCATTCATTAGCTGGGTGATTTGATTCTTTGGCTCGGCACGTTTCCAAATTTCTCAAAGGCCTCGACTACCTCATCAGCAACATGGGATGATGACACCAACCTCATAGGTTTGTTGGACGAGTCAATGGGATTTATGCACATAAAACGGAAACATCATGCACTCCATGAACACGAGTTGAGATTTCCAACAACAAACAGTCGGTTACAGAGGCTTTGGAACCCCACAGGCAGACTCTCACTCGGATGGATGAGTCCAAGAAGGCTTCCTGAGAAGTGATACCTGACCCGCGTTTTGAAGGGTGAGTAGGAGTTTGCTAGAGAAAGGGAGGATGCTCCTGGCAGGGGGAACTGCATGAGGACCAGAGGACATCACAGTGGCAGGGGTCACAGCCGCAGAGGCAGGTGGACATGGAAGTGGGTCCCGTGGCCAGAGCCCTAACCAGCGAGGAGCATCATTTTGACTTCTTCTTGGCCAGCTTGGGAGCCATGTCCAGCACCAACTCGCTTCCGCGTGTAGTTTGGTGACCTCGGGGAAGCCGGGCAGGCACATTCTCCCTGTTAGTCATGTACTCATCCATTCAGACATTCAGTAAAGTTCTCTGGGGGACTGTGACCTGCCGGGCCTGTGCTGGGAGAGGCTTGGCCAGCTCCTACCCCTCATTCGGCCCGTCTCCAGTGGTGCCACACTGGCTTGGCAGTTTTCCTCTTGGTGAAATGGGGTAACAGGGCCTCCCTCAGAGTAGCTCATTCGTTAACAAATGTGGCTGGGGATAAATGAGTCATTCCAAACTTTCATATTTTAGCATAAATTAAGTCCTCAATCAAGATCCGTGTTTAAAATGCTTGTTTTTATCATGATTAACTGCCAGGATGGTAAGAATCCCAGCTCCCAGGCCCAAAGTAATGCTTACAGAGGCACCTCCACCCCAGGCAAACACCCCTGCCTGCTGTTCCTCACCGTACCCCCACCTGGAGCAAATTACTACGGTTCCACTACCCATAGGTACCCTGACTACAGCACCTTAGGAGCTAGCCCAACCTGACCCACCCCTTGCTCTCCCCATCCCCACCCCAGTTCATGGCATCCTTCTAGGGCTCCATGTGTCAACCAACCCAGGCCCTGGTGGGGTCAAGGCTGAAGGTCATCTCAGCCTTTGCTGTTCAAAGCTCCAGAGATGAAAAGGTGGCCCTTTGGATTTTGTTAATTAGCGAATTTAAACATTCTATTAAGGAAATTTACAAGCATGTACAAAACAAATGGAACGGTGATGAACCGCCCAGCTTCAACAACTACCAATATCCTGCCACCCTTGTTTTGCGGCATCTTCCCCGACTCCCCCCCCACCCGCCAAACACTTGATTTGTTGGGGGGAATTTTATGGCCCATCTTTCTGGCACAACCCAGCACTTGGGGCTCCCACTGCTCACAGGTCCCAAGTCAGTTCGATACCTGTGGCCCTCATCCTTTTGCACCAAGAGCATCCTTGAAATAATCCCGGGAAGAACAGCCTTTTTAAAAATATGTATTATCTTCATTAACTTCAGAGAGGAAGGGAGAGGGAGAGAGAAACGTCAATGATGAGAATCACTGATCGGCTACCTCCCGCACACTCCCCCCCGCACACACACACACACACACTGGACAGAGCACTGAAACCCGGGCATGTGCTCTTGACCAAAATCAAACCCAGGACCCTTGAAACCACAGGCCGACGCTCTATCCACTGAGCCAAACCAGCTAGTACAGCCATTTTTAAGTCCCTAATAGCATGGCAATCCTGGCCACAGACATGGGGTTATACAGGGTGGTGGTGAAGGGCCCTGGATTCAGATGGCCTGAGTCTGAATCAATACTTCCTAGACACATGACCTTGGATAGGTCATTCAACCCCAGTTGAGATTTCCTACCCAGGAAAAGGAAAATGCTGGTAACAGGTTTCTTTGTGAGGCTTTAAAAAATAGAAGATTGCATGTTCACTTGTCCAGCACGGAACATGCAATGAGGAAACAGATGTGTCAGGTAGGCGGGAGGGGGGCAGGCTCTGCTCCTATGACATACAATTAGTATCTCCCACTTCACAGACGGAGGGATGGGAGCCCAAGGAGAAGCAGTGCGTTGCCAGGGAGAGCTTGCTCCGTGTCCCACGTCCCGGTGCCGGGAATTCTCACAGGACGCCTTGGACTCCAGATCCCTGGGAGTGAAGAAATGTTCTAGAACAGACACAGGCGAGCGGTGGCTGGTGGTCCAGCACAGCCAGCATGCATCCTCATCTTGGATGGCGAATGCCCCAGTGTGTGTGTGTGTGTGTGTGTGTGTGCATGTATGTGTAGTGTGTGTGTGTGTGCGTGTGTGTGTATGTGTGTGTGTGTGTGTGTGTGTGTGTGTGTGTGTGTGTGTAGAGCAGGGGTGCTGAATTCCATTTTACAAGACAGAAGGGTGTCTGAGGGTGCGCATCCCTGCTCACTCTTCTGACCTGACAAGTCCTGTGGCCAACCTTGCATTTGATACAGCCACTCACTATCCCAGCGTGAGAGGCAAGAAACTGCTTCATTTACTCAAGCTTCAGCAATTTTCGGCAATTCAGACACCCCTCCCTATCATTCTAATTTTTTTTCCCCAAAGTAAAGGGTGGGT
>NW_006284618.1:74612-75622 GCF_000327345.1 Myotis davidii
TGGGATGTATTTTAAAGTACTGCTGGGGCTCTTGGCCTGGACTCCCCAAGGTTCCTCCCATGAGGGAGCCAAGTCAGGATCTCCCCACCCCTCCCTCGCCCCCTCCCCCACCACTGCAGTGCGTGTGGGGCGGCACCTCCCAGATCCTAGAACAATGGGCTGGGGAGGGGGCCGGTGCCTCTGGAGCCAGTAAAGGGCGGGACCTAGACCACAGACAGCGAGACAGCTCGCTGCCCACGGTGCTGTGCTGCACCTGACTCAGTTTCCCCAGCTCTGGGGTCCCTGCAGAGCCAGGCGCGCCTTTCCTGGATGACTTTCCCTTTCCTCCGGGCATTTTAATGTCATTCTCCATAAGCAGGCGGTCCTGTGGCTCCGGGGGAGCCTGCGGGTCTCTCTCCGCTGCAGCAGCTGCCCCCGCCACAGTCGGTCCGGCAGGTCGGGGACGCCCGGTGCCTCCCTGCGCCCAACTTTCCCCACGGGGACCCACAGTCCTGGCCAGCGCGTCCCCCCGGCGGGCGAAGCCATGATTCACAGCCCCGCTCCGGGCGCTGCTCCCCCGCTCTCCCGGCTCCCAGGTCCTCCTCGCTCCTCACCCTTCCCCCACCCCATCGGAGCCTTCGCCACGCTCCCCGAGAAAGCGGCCCTGGAACAGCCGCAAAACCCGAGTGTCCGTCCTGTGCCCTGGGCACTGCCTCGCTCCCCACGCCCGCCGGGGCGCAGAGGGAACTGGGGAGCCCCGCCGCGGCGCCCCTCTTCAGCCCCGTGAGCCCCTGGGGTGGGGCGTGGAGGCGCGTGGGATGCAGTTTGGATCGGAGCTGCAGTCCCCACTCCGGGCTCGCAGGACCGATCTAGGCAGGGTGAGGGAGGGGCCGGTCCAAATCTTTGACTTCCCACCGGCTCCCCACAACCTCGCTGAGTCGCTGGGGATGCGAGACCGACCCGCGGCCAGCCCTTCGCGGGGTGAGTGAGGGAGCCGTCCCGCACGGCGCGCCGGGGAGGAACAAGGTGGC
>NW_006284618.1:76317-84224 GCF_000327345.1 Myotis davidii
CCGCTGTCCTGGAAGCCTGCTCCGGGCGCTACCAGTTTATCTCCCCGACCACCACCAGCCCATCCCCCCACACACCCCATCCCCACACAAGGGTCCCACAGGAACAGTCACGGGCCCGCGCACAAGCGGAACACGGTGCGGCCAGTTCTCAGGCCGCTGGACGCCCAGAGGGCGACCGCCTCCCAGCCGCCTGCGGGACTCCATGGCAACTCGGGAGACCGGAGGCGCTAGCAGCAGTGGCTGCCTCCAGCCTTCCTTCCATATATGGGCTCCCGCCCGGCCCCGGTCAAAAGTCTGAGAATAACGACATGAATAATGCAGTGCTTCAGCGATCAATGACCCATCCTCCCTGTCCTATGGCTCCGCCACACACGCGCCACGGGCACGGTGTCAGTTGTGCGACTGAAGAGGCAATCAGTGCGGCGATAAGAACCGAATAACCACCGTTACTCGGCCTTCCAGTGCGCCTGGCACCATCTAAGCGCCCAAGAGCCTTATCTCTTTCTCTGCGTAACTAAGAGGTGAGGACTAGCAGTCCCCATTTTGCAGATAAGGAAACTGAGGTTTGAGGGAAATAAGTGATGATCCCCAGAACACACACAGCAGGCCAAGCTGGGATCCCCACTCAAGCCATAACCACCCTCATGCCCTGAGATGGGCCACAGCTCCCAGAGGGCACCTAGGGGACGCTTCACTGCCGCTGGATATAGAGGAGGGGCTGGGCCCAGGCTGCCAGGAAAGGTCAGAGACCAGTCTCTACTCAGGAAGTGACTGCAAGGTGATGAGTTAAAAGGAGAAACTTGTCTTCTATCTGCCGGCATTAAAAATCCCCAAAACAGCCCTGTCCCGGGGGCTCAGTTGGTTGGAGCGTCATCTTGCACACCAAAAGGTTGTGGGTTGGATCCCCAGTTGGGGTGCATACAGGAGGCAACAGATTGATATTTTTCTCTCTCTCTCTAAATCAATCTTTAAAAACCAACATATCCTCGGGTGAAGATTTTTTTTATATCCCAAATGTACAGTCTGGGCAAGTAACTCTTTGAGCCTTTAGTATCCTCATCTGTGAAATGGGTGCAACAGTAGAAACCTACATCATAATACTGAAGAGGATTAGATGAAAGGATGCATATGAAACATGCTTTGTTTGGGGTCTGGCACACGGTAGTCAGTCCAAAAAGTACGAGATCTAATTAAGTCCCAGACTCCTTTTTAACAGGGCACAATGGCCAGTTAATGGTGCACGATGGCCAGTTAATGGTATACAATGGCCAGTTGCGCCGAGCAGTAGGGGCGAATGGTGCGGGACACTCCCAGAGTAGAGAACAGTCTTTTCCACCGAGTGCCCTCTCCCTCCCAAGGCTGCTTGCTTGCTGAGACATCACCCCACCGGCTCAGAGAGGCAGAGCCAAGAGATGGCCCAGCGGGAGAAGGGGTAAGGCAGTTGCCCAGGTGACAGCCTGGCCGAGCAGGCCAGGCCCTGCATCACCCCTATAGCTGCCTGCCCGGTTCTGCTGCTGTATCCCCACCGAGTAAAGCTGGCCAGGCTGAGGCTGCATGGATTGGAACACGAGACGGCAGGGCAGGGCAGCCACCCACAGTCTGGCCTTTGAACACAGTGTCACATGGACACATGCCTGGGCAGTGAGGCCAATAAGAAGCTTTTTAATAAACACAGTTCTGATCGAGTCCCTCTTATGCTCAAAACCATGCCAGGCTTCCCTCCTCTAAGGAAAAGAGCCCTAACTCTTTAGTGTGACTCTCAACACCTTTGACAATAATGAGCCCCAACCTGCCTCTCCACAGTCTCCCTCCCAGCAGCCTCCCTCCACCAGCCTTCCTCGGCCACAGTTACCAGCCGCCTGGCTCCATGTCTGGCACCTCCTTCACCTCCCTCCTCTACCTGCCCACATCCAGGCACCCTTCAGGGGCGCCAGCGCAGGGGAAACCGAGGACACTGCCCCACACCGAGGTTTCCATGGTACTCCGCACACCCACACACCTCTCTGCACTCTTCTCCTCCCACGACCTGTTACCCAGGCAGTTTGGCACTAGGAGGCTCCGCTGTCTATCTGGGGGGAGGCCCATCCCCATCCTAGGCTGGACCTTCCTCCTGGGCTCCCGGCCTCCAGAGCGTCTCCCCAGGGGGCCTCCCAGGCCCTCCCACTCAACCAAAGCCCAGCTCATCCTCTCCTGGCCTCCCTGCTGGTGATCGGATCTCGGTAAAGCGAATACCACCCACCAGCTGCCAAGCCACGTGCCTGGGAATCAGCGTTCACTCCTCCCTCTATGTCCATCCAAGTTCAATCTCCAAGTCAAGTGCTGCCCATTGATCTTGGAAATCTCCTCTGCATCCTCAAGAATACCATCCTGTCCAGGCCCCATCATCTCTCACTGCCTACTCGTCTGCAGGGCCCCCTCACCGATCTCCTGGCTCCTGTCCTACCCCAACCCCCTACCCCATGCGTTCTTTGTGAATCGGGTCTGCCCCTGCCCACCTCTCTGGCTCCATCCTTCCCCCACAGCTTCTTTCAGTCCCTCCCATCCACCCCGCCTCAGTGCTGGGATTTCAAATACCTTAAACCGTGTTTGATGTTTGGACCACTCCTTTCCGGGTCCTGCCACCACCAGCAACCTGGAGAACTCGCATGGACCACGCACTCCCAGAAGCCTTCCCTGCAGCCCATGCTGGTCTGGGTGCCTCTCTTCAGGGTCCTCATGCACCCTGTCTCTCCCCATCTCCTGACCCCTGGCATCAAGACATTGGCCTTGGAGGCCTGTCAGAACCAGCAGGGAGCCTGCAGCCCCGCCCTCCTACCAGCAGTGACACTGAGGAGGATGGGCCGGGACATTCAGCCCATGCTGTGGGCAGAGAGCAGACAGTTTTGATTTTTAGGGAACCTGAAAGGCAATGGGTTCGCCCTCATGGCTTCAATAATAACCATCACGATGATTAAGAATTGCCCTGGGGAGCACACACTCGGCCAGGTCTCACCTGGTTCCCACGGAGGCCCTGTGGTTTCACAGGAGAGGGTAGCCAGGGAAGCATAGGACAGCTGAGGACCTGCCCGGCTTCCTCCGGCATCAGCAGCAGGGCTGGGACTCAAGGCCAGGCCCTTCTCCTGTCACTCAACATGAGCGAAGGGCTCCGACCCTTGAGGCCTACATTCCCTTCCCCAACAGGAGCCAGAGTGAGATCACGTGGCTTCTCTACTATCAGTTCCCACATGAGTCGGCCTCCGGGTGCCTCTTGACGCTCACCCTTGCACTCTCCCTCCTTCGAGCCAAAGCTCACACGGGTCACCCATCTGAACTCACCAAATCTGGTCCCACCTCCGGGCCTGGAACACATTCCCCAAGGGAATCACGCGGCAGAGACGGAAGGAAACTGAGGCCCGCCGTGTTTATTTACCAAAGAAGCCAGTGGCAGAGTCAGAATCCGCACCTGGACGGCCCCATCTCAGCAGAGCGCCCAGCTCTGTCCTGCCCCACGGAGAGCTGGGCAACAGTGCGACCCAGTGCCCAGACCAGCACCTGGCACAGAGCGGGGCCTCAAGAAACACTGAAGGAATGAAAATCACCTAATTGGAATCACAGCTGACAGAGCACCTCACACCTCTGCTCACACCTGACTCATAAAACACTTGGTGGAAAGCCTCCCTGTCTCTGACTTTTTTGGGATGAGGGAACTGAAGGCTGGTGAGAGTCCCCCACCTGGGCCTGAGGTCGTCACTCTAAGGGGCTGCTTTAAGCCATTCCCGTTCTTTAAAGCTGGTGTTTTATTTTAAAACTGCAGGTACATTTTGCATCCTGACCACTGTAGCCAGTTCCTTGATGCCACTCATATATCGGTAGGGTTTTTTCTAAACAAAACTAACACTTTACATTTCTATTACTTGCTTTTAAAATGTCTTGTGAACAATTTTTAAGGATCCACAACAGGAGAGAGAGAGAGAGAGAGAGAGAGAGAGAGAGAGAGAACCCTCAGGCACCCATCACCCAAGTTACTTAATTTTTAAAAATCTACTTTACTGTGAAACTGACTCTCCTAGGAAGAAATCACAGGAGCTCTCATTAAATGTGGAAATTAAATGCTCATTTAATTTTTACATCGCTCCCTCTAAGAAACACAAACTAATATTCAGACGGGGACGTTAAGGAGGGTGAGGTCCAGTCACTGCTGGGAGTTAGAAGGGGCAGAGCCAGGAGTCGCCCAGACTGGCCAGTTACTGAAGCATGAACTTCACCTCCAGGCCCCCCATTTGTACAATGCGGATAAAAATCATACTTTCCCCCCAGGACTGGAGGTGAAGTACGGCCTCTAAAACAAGTCAAGGACATGGGTCCACGCCCTCTTTCTTTTATACCTGAGCTTTGCATTAAGGTTGCACTGTTTCCAGAAGCTTCCCACTCCAGGTGAGGGAGGACACGTGGTCGTCCCTTCATCCTCTCCCTCATCCGTTCTCATTCTTCCTCTCATAGACGTGTGCAGGCCTCTCACTGCGCTGGGACACGAAGTCCAGCCAGACGTGGACCCAGCCCTCAAGGAGCCCCCAGCCTCAGTGGAAAGGAGAGAAACAGACAGGCATAACCATATGCAAGGCAGACCTTGACCCCCTCCCAGGCGTGCAAAACCTATTAGAAGAATGCTCTCGGCCTCACCTACCTCTGTCTCCTCCATCAGCAGCAAAGAGCAAGGTCCTGGAGGGTAGGGGGCAGGGAGCAGAGGGGCTAAGGGGTGTGGGTTTGGGAACTGGATCAAGCTGGGTTTGAATCCCAGCTCCACCCCTTCCTAGCTGTGTGGTCTCGGGTGAGTCACCTACCCTCTCTGGTTCACTTATAAAAGTGGGTTGATAACACCCACACAGCAGAGCCCTTGGAGCATTGCACTTGTTAACACTTAAACCAGTTTCTTCAATCAAGGAAGCTTGCCACCAGCTGGCCACTGCCACCGGCTATTACTCATCACCCGCTCCAGTAACGAAGCCCGAAGCTTTGCAAGAGGGTCCGACGTTCCCAGAAGGATGTTTCTCTTAACTCATCTCTCCTTGGAAAGTCTGTAAATTTGGAAAATAAATAAAATAAAAGATAAAACTTCTCAGCCTTCCCTACTCAGCTGGGCAAGGGGTGTCAGCCGCGTGTGAGAAGAACAGGCCGGTGGTCAGTGGAGCGAGGACAAAGAAGCCCTGTTGTCCCCAGCCCCGTGCTGGCATGCTGGCACCCGTTCCCTGATCCTGCAGCAAACCCACGGGCAGTGAGGCTGGGTGGCCGGAGTGAAAGCTTCAGACTCAGGCCCCCTGGTCCTGGCTAGCCGCTCCCCGGGGCCTCCTCCCGGGTTGTTATGGACCAGGAAGGACCTGGCACAGGCAGGCACTTGGTTAGCGTGGTTACCACTATGTCAGGAGTGGGACAAGCACCGGCCTGGTCTCAGGCTCTGCCACATACTGCTGTGTGGCCTTGGGCAGGTCACCCAGCCTCTCTGATGCCCAGTCTCCCCATTTGTACAATGCGGATAAATAGCCTGTTTATCGCCCACCCCCGGGCCTGTCACAGATCTGGAGCAGAATCCCAGCTTTGCCCTTCTGAGTCTGTGATCTTAATTGCTCTGAGCCTTACTTTCCTCATCTGTGAGACGGGAATGATTTCTGCACCCGCCTCCCAGTGCTGCCGTGAAGATGCAAGGAGGCCATGTGTGCGGAATGCCTGGCTCAGGGCCGGCACATAATAAGGGCTCAGTGATAGAGATGGATGCTCCCAGGGGAAGAAGGACTGTAACACAGATTCCTCATCATCACCATCACCATCATCATCGTCACCATCATCATCCGTTCCTTTCTGTGTCTGCTTATGTTATGCTGAACAATAAGCCCAGCTCTGGACTTGGGGTACTTCATTTCACCTTCCCAAGAGAGCAGGCCTCAGGCACAGGATGGGGAACAGCCCCTCTGGACGGCTCAGTGGGTCCCCAAGCCAGGCCCCACCTGACAGGCGTCTGCGACTTGCAATTTAGTCACAATGGCTACATAGCCAGGTGATGGCCCAAAACTGCTCCCCAAAGCCTCCCCATGCTGACAGGGAGGTGGGAGGAGGAGGAAGAAGAGGAGGAAGTGGGCTCCTCCATAATAAGCCTGCACCTGTAAAATGGGGAGAAACACAGTCCCCGAACCTGGCTCACCATGAGGCTGGGACGTGCTAAGGCCCGGGTAAGGTCAGAGGGTGTTATTCATCTTACCCCCTCCCCCCAAAAGTTTGCCATTTTCTTCATTTCTATTTTCTCTGGTGTCTTCATGAGGTTCTAAGGTTGAAGCAAGAGGAGACATTTGTTAAAAATGACAATGTTACGCTTAAAAAATTAAGTTTCTGTTTTTTAGAATCAAAGCAAGTTGAGGATATAAAGGACTATGAATGAAGAAATCGGTGGCATAAGGTGATCCAACCAGCATAAGAATGTGTGTGTGTGTGTTTCTCAAAGACCAGAGCTAAATACACGAAAGCCACAGAGAAATATCACCAAGAAGAATCTAAACAGTTACACAAGGACATGAAAAGTCATGAACCTTGTCAGTACCGCATGCTCGTATGCACGCAGTGGAACTCTTGTTCGACAGGGTGAATTAGAAAACCAGCCAACAACACCATGTAATGATGACACGATTGTGTTTAGAGCTATACTTTCACACCTACGCAGATAACGCCATCATTAACTAAGTCGCTTCACACTTGGGGAAATCATATGGGAATATTAAAAACACTTTAATCAATTAACCCTTCTCTTAGAAATTATTCTATGCCAACGGGAAAGACTCTCATTATCCATATATTATTGAATGTTATTTCATGCAAGGAGTACAACTGAATAAAATTACGAATATGAACATGTCCCAATATGACATGAAAAGAGGCTGGAAAAGTATGTGCACATAATGAGCAGTGCCACTAAAACGGAGCCGCACACGGACAGGTGCTGGACAGCAGAAACGTCAAGTTGGGCTCAGTGAAGGGAAAGCGAGGGAGGCTTTAGTCCTTTCCGATCCCCTTTAGGGCTGTATCCATTTTTTCTCTCTCCCTCCTCCTCTAAACTCGGCCAGGAGATCGCCCCTCGCCTCCTGGCAGGGCGGGGAGCTGCCTCCCGCCTCCACCACTCCTTCCACTGCCTCTCGCCATTTGATTTGGTTCCTAAATCCTGTGACTGTTCCTCCAAACTGCAGCTCTCAGAACAAACTGGCGGGTGCGTGAGATCAGAAGGCCAACAAGCTCCAGCAAATACCTCATCCGAGCAAACACATTCCACTATGTGCTGGGGCCAAGGAATTGCACATTCGGACACGAAATGTCAGGCCCCACGCAAGGCCCTCCGAGGAGCCCTCTGTGAGCTCAGAACCGCCGCCCTCCACCTACGTGCTGTGGTAAAGCTCACTCTACCCCTGTCACAAGGCCTGCGGCCACCCCTCAGCCCCTCCTGGGTCACATGCCCCTTTGGGAATCGGACAAGTGCTCAGAATTTGCAAACCATTTTGAAGAGTTCATAGATCTAGGTGGTGGGAG
Source organism: Myotis davidii (assembly GCF_000327345.1). Lineage (NCBI taxonomy): Eukaryota > Metazoa > Chordata > Mammalia > Chiroptera > Vespertilionidae > Myotis > Myotis davidii. Next base: position 83,860 of record NW_006284618.1, read on the forward strand.
TTCCTTTCCTTCTTTCCTTCTTTCCTTCCTTTCTTCCTTCCTTCCTTCCTTCCTTCCTCCCTTCCTTCCTTCCCTCCTCCCTTCCTTCCTTCCTTTCTTCCTTTTTTTTTTCCCGACTACTAGATAGCTTTGGAAATTAGCTTTTGCTGCAGATTTGAAAATGTTTCTTAATGAATTCAACTTACAATTACAAGACAGAACCATGCTTATATGTGGAACTTATACTATAATAAGTCATTTAGTCAACTAATGTTATTTCCTGAATCATTAGTAATGCCAAGTTATTCTATTCATTTCTTGTGTTGTCAAATGTTAAAACAAGATCTGCATCCTACAGGTATTTGGAATAGGTACATTTTCCAAAA
>NW_006284618.1:88810-104444 GCF_000327345.1 Myotis davidii
TCCTTCCCTGCCCTACTTGGACCTCCCCCTCTTCTCTCTCCTTCCTTCTTTCCTGTGTTGGGAGTTCCTTTCCTTCTTTCCTTCTTTCCTTCCTTTCTTCCTTCCTTCCTTCCTTCCTTCCTCCCTTCCTTCCTTCCCTCCTTCCTTCCCTCCCTCCCTTCCTTCCATCATTTATTTATGCACTAAAATAAGCATGTGCTAAAGGCATACTATTGTACCAGGCCAGGAGGATGGTGGGAAAACATAGTCCCCGCCCTGAAGATCCGACTCTGAGGATAGACAGAAAACAAGAAAATACAACTTCCAGTGACTTGCAGTTGGGCTGGTCCAGGTACCAAGCGCCAATATCAAGAGGTAATGTTTACTGAGCACTTACTAGATGCCACGGACATCTCTAGGCCCTCTGAGTCTATATGGAGCACATAACTCATTATGGATTACTGTGAGTTGTGTTTAATCCACTTAATCTCCCAGCATCCTTGGAGGAAGGAAATGGTATTATCTTGTTACAGATGAGGAAACGGAGGGAAAGAAAAAATTTGACATTGTGACTTTTTCAAGGCCAGTCAGCAAAGACGTTAGAGACCTGGGATCTCACCCGCACTCAGGCTGGTGACCAAGCCGCCTCCGTCTGCGTGGCTCACCCCAGGCAGAGGGGGCTCTCCGTGCAGACAGGCATATGGTGTTGTGGGTGAGGCCTGTGACCCTGCGCTGGGCTCATAGTGGGAGTCTCGCCGGGAGAAGCAGCCCTCCCGTGGGCTGACCCTTCTAGGTTCTGAGTGACAGGGCCCAGATGGGGAACTGCTCCCTTAGGACCCCACTGAGTGCACCTGTGTGGACAGCTCGGCTCTTCCCCCCAGATCACCCACCCTCCCTGCAAACACCCCTTCCTTCCAACAGCAAAGGGCGACGGGGAGATTCGGAGTTAGACTCACCACGTGCACACACACTGGATGAGGTTGCACCCAGACCAAGTCCATTAAGAGACAGGCTGTCTTTTAGGCTAAAACCAGGGAGAAAGAAAGGCAGTGGGTAGAGGTCCGGTCACAGTCCAGGCCCAGGGTCGATATCCTGCTGTGTGACTTTGGCATTTCTTGGTACCTCAGCTTCTACATCTATGATATGGGGGTGATAACTGTACCTGCTTTACAGGAATGTTACGAAGATCAAATGGGTTAATGCATGTGTGGAGAACAGTGGCTGGCACATAGTAAGTGCCAATAAATGTCAGCGACTATTGATTATAGACTGAGTGATTATATGAATATATTCACCTATCCAGTACATGTATTATCTATAACATGCAGTGAAAAACTGGAAGGGGAGACGCAAACATATTAATAGTGATGATCTCTGCATAGTAAGATCATGAGTGATTTTTTTCATTACTTCTCTTCCCCCCTTTTTAAACAGATACAGGGTGGGGCAAAAGTCGGTTTACAGTTCCTCATATGGAAAATAACACAATCATTAACTAAAAATAATACAAGAATAAACTCTGTTTCAAATACTCACAACTGTAAGTATTGCCCCACCCAATATGTTTTTCTTTTATAATCAGAATAAAATCAATAGGGAAATCTTTAAAATCAACAAAAGTGAGACAGGTGGTTAGACAGAGGATGGGATGAGAAAGGCAGGCCTCAATGCTGGGGTCTAGCACCAGGTAAGGGAGGGAGGCCTGGATTTGCGGATTTTGGTCTCTGGAAACCTCCACCCAAGTCATCCTGCAAATCGATGCCCAAGTCCCATCTTCTGAGAACGTTGCTAATTCTGCCCCATTCTCACCCCACACTTGGTCCTTTTCTCTGCACGTGTCCAGGCCTCCTCGTGGCACTGCCTTACAATTTCAGTGGCCAGTTATGGCCCGCCCACTATGCACCAGGTCCTGAGATGGCCTCTTTAGTGGGCGATCTCTTATATCTGGTTCAGAGGGAGAGGATGACTTGCCCAGGGCTGCTCTTACTAGACAGCTCCACGCTACACAGTAGTGGTCAGGGGTTACTGGAATATGGTTGGGGGCCATGAGAGGGAGTTTCTATTTCCTGATTATAATCCTTCTTGTGCAGAATTTCAGTGTCAACTGTGTGTAAGTGTGCTTGTGTGGACATGTGTGCATGTGTGTATGAAAGAGGGGGAGAGAGAGGAGATATTTATAAAATATTTTTTCAGACTCTGAGAATAGATAGCAACACTTGCTTGAGTGTTTCAAAGAATCAGAGAAACTGAATTTAAAGTCAAAAAACTAAGGGGATGGACTCAGATAAATAGAAAAGAGAAGAGTTTGACCCTGTGTTCAGGGTGAAGGCCCAGGCTGATTCTAGATCCTTGCTCCTCAGAACAGAATCCTGGGAGTTCAGGGCAGAGGCACTTTGGAGGGACTTTGTTAAAACCTTCTGCTCCAGCCAAAACCGGTTTGGCTCAGTAGATAGAGCGTCGGCCTGTGGACTGAAGGGTCCCAGGTTCGATTCCGGTCAAGGGCATGTACCTGGGTTGCGGGCACATCCCCAGTGGGAGATGTGCAGGAGGCAGCTGATCGATGTTTCTCTCTCATCGATGTTTCCAACTCTCTATCTCTCTCCCCTTCCTCTCTGTACAAAATCAGTAAAATATATTTAAAAAAACAAAAACCTTCTGCTCCAGGCAGAGACCCCTTCTCCTGCAGCCCCGACAGCCAGTTTGTTAAAACGCCTCCCTGGACAGGAACTGAGAGCTCGGATAGCATATTCCCCCATCTCTGAGTGGTGTCAGCAAGCTCTTCCCCTCATAGTTGAAATGTCTTCTCCATCGTGTCAGAGCCTGGAGCTTAGAACCTGGGATCTAGAAAATCTGACAGACTGGATTCCCAGCAACCCTCTGACTAGCTGGTGTGATCTTGGGCCAGTCACTGGGCATCTCTGGGAGCCTTCGCCTTGCCCCCCAGCTCGGACAAGCCCGTCCTTTCCTCTCTAGGTGGTTTGTCTCTGTGCTCAGCAGTGATCTGCGTGCGTGTGCCCTGCGCCACCTTAGGGACAGCAGTGCGAAAGAGTCACCTCTAACACAGCTGCAGGCTTAAGGCTGATGGTGACAGGGATGACAGGGGACCAAAAGCTGCATCCTGTGTTGGGAGGGGTGGCATTACCAATTTAGTAATTCATCCTGAACCTATGCACGGTGGAAACTGGAGGCTTTTGAATGGATTTATGTTTTGCTATCTCATGGCACATGTGAGCCAGGAAGTCAATGACCTTTTAGCTCATATTTTTAAATAAAATACTTTCAAATGACACCAATAAAGCATGATTGTTTCCAAACAACATACCAATAAACATAAAAAAGAACATTAAAGTCTTCTGGGAGCACACCACCCAGAGGTGACATTCTGAGGGTGGTCTCGCAGAACTCTTGTGCATGTTACGTCGGTCTGTATAGCGTGATAGAATTCAGTCTCTCCACGCCCACAGGGCCTGGCTTCCCAGAATCTGGGTGGAACTGTCCCCAGCCGGGTGGAGCTGGGGACCCTCCATCCAGGGCTTTGGCCCTGGCCAAAGGCAGAGCTGGCTCCTCTCCCAACTTGGGGCCATCTCCAGGCAGACACAAAGGGGTCATTTTCCTTTCCCTCGCGGACACAGTGTGCTCCGAACTGGGAGTTTTTCTGGGTTATGAGATTCAACTCAACTGGAAAAGATCATCTGAGGTTTCCCAAGAAAGTCAGATGTAAAGAGCCTACACTGAAGCTTTATTTTTGTCCAAAATAATCATGAATTATGAAAGCCATTGGGTGGAAGCTCAGGGAAACAGCAGGCTTTTGTGGAGAAAGAAAAGGCGTGGGTGCGATCTAGATGCTGATAAGACTGTTGAAAAGACTCTAAAAGGACCATTGAGTTTTGGGAAGGGCCCAGCAATGAGCCTCTCTCACTTCCCTGTATCCTCTATGGTGCATTCCTGATGGGTAATCTGTGACAGAAGGCACAGATGAGTTGATGTTAGAATTTGCCCAGTGCCAGGGCTGTGGCTCATAGAACCCCCCAGAGGTCATCTGTCAAGGCTGCCAAGGAACTGATGAATTCCTTTATAACCCACTTTCATCCGATGGCACTACCCTATGGAAGCCATCACTACAAATGGGTTTATACTTAGACCACAATCCTACATCTAGGAATCTACCCACAAATACAAAATAACAATGCAAAAAGGTGGGATTGCTTGTAATTGCAAAATACTAGAAAAAAAACACAAATAGTCACTCAGGGACTACTTGAATATAAACTATGGCACATCTATTCAAGGAAAGTCTATGTAGCCATGGAATGAAGAAAATCCCTAGGAATTTACATGGAACAATTTCCAGGATATATATTATTAAGTACAATAAGCCAAATACAAGAGCCTATACAATGTATCCTACATTTTGTGCAAGAAAGGGGAAATATTTATATAAATGTATGCTTAGTTTTGCACAAAGAAATACAAGGGCAATAAACAAGAAGCTAATAAAAGTGTGAGACAAGGTGAAGAGGATGGCGGTGAGAAATCTATGGACTTACCTTTCTACATAGTTTTGATTTGGAGTGCTTTATATACCCCAAAATAAATTAAATCTAAAGGATTTTTTAAAAGCAAACTCTAAACTTCACATAAATAGAAGCAAATCAATCTTATTGTGTGTCCTCAGTGGTAGGTATGATATGATCACACAGAGAAAATCATTAATTCAAGTAAATTTGAACATAGTATTCTAACTATATCTTTTAAAAATTTTTTAAATTAAATTTATTGGGGTGACATTGATTAACAGTATCATATAGGTTATATATCTTTAATATGACATTTTCTAATGATAAAAAGGACTACCTTGAACTTAATGTAGTAGGTTTGTTGTTGGTAGACGTACTGGTGGCATAATTCTGAAACTATTTTTTTTGTGTGGGTATTGAAGGATAGGACAAATGAACAAATATCTGATGTGGTTGGGGACCAAGGTTTTGACTATAAAGAGGGAAGATATAAATATCAATTGGGGAAGGTGAAGAAAAACTTACCTATATGTATAAAAGCCTAAGCAACTATTATGGTGGAATGACTGGAACGACCAGTCGCTATGACGCACACTGAGCAGGCAAGCAGGTGAGCAGTTAGGGGTGAGCAGGCAGGAGGCAGGTGAGCAGTTAGGGGCCAGTAGTCCTGGATTGCGAGAGGGGTGTCTGACTGCCGGATGTCCGATTGCTGGGATTGGGCCTAAACAGTCAGAAATTTCCCGAGGGGTCTCGGATTGTGAGAGGGCGCAGGCCAAGCTGAGGGACCCCTTCCCCCATGCACAAATTTTGTGCACTGGGCCTCTAGTGTTATTATATTTGAATTAGGTATGTCGATGCATACTTGTGGCTCAGTGGTTGGGTGTCAACCCATGAACCAGGAGGTCACAGTTCAGTTCCTGGTTGGAGTGCATGCCCGAGGATCGAGACTGCAACCAAAGTGCCTGCCCTTGACCAGGAATCCAACCTGCACCCCCTCGGTCCACAGGTCGATGCTCGAAGCCAGCGGTTCTCAACTTGTGGGTTGCGACCCTTTTGGGGGTTGACCGACCTTTTCACAGGGGTCGCCTAAATATATCCTGCATATCAGATATTTACATTATGATTCATAACAGTAGCAAAATTACAGTTATGAAGTAGCAACAAAAATAATTTTATGGTTGGGAGTCACCACAACATGAGGAACTGTATTAAAGGGTCGTGGCATTAGGAAGGTTGAGAACCACTGCTCTAACCACTGAGAAAACCATTTGGGGCCATAATAATATTTTTAAAAATAAAAGATGTTTATAGAAAAAGAAAAGAAGGGGCCTAGCTGGTGTGGCTCAGTGGCTGAGCATCGACCTATGAACCAGGAGGTCATGGTTTGATTCCCGGTCAGGGCGTATGCCCAGGTTGCAGACTTGATCCCTGGTGTGGAGCATGCAAGAAGCAGCCAATCAATGATTCTCTCTCATCACTGATGTTTCTATCTCGCACTCCCTCTCCCTTGCTCTCTGACATTAATAAAATTCTATTTAAAAAGAAAAGAGGAAAGAAAGGCTAAAGGTATTTACTGGTGTTGGCTGTATTATTCTTGTAGGTTATCTGTAAGGTTAAGAATTTTCAAGATTAAAGCATGAAGGGATCACTACGAAAATATTCATGTCTGGTGATGGATACATTAACTAACCTACCTGTGGTAAACATTTTGCAATATGTTCATATATTAAACCATCACATTGTATACCTTAAACTTACCCACTATTATATGCCAATTATATCTCAGTAAAACCAGGGGTGAAATAAAATATCCAATTTTTAAAACTTGAAACGAAAAAGAAACATGAGCACAGGGAAGGCTATACCAGTAAGATGCTGAGAAGTGGGCCGGGAGAGCCCCAGTAGCTGGTTGTCCCCAGTAAGGTGATGGCGCTGGCTGCGGGGGGCTCGCAGGGTGACACCTCCCAGCTCTCTGCAGTCAGCCTTCTCCCTTCTACAGAAATCAACTCATCCCCCTGCCTGGGTCTGTCCTGTTTCACAACTGAAAGGCCTGCATCCCAAGAGCGCCCTCTGTCCTGGACAAACCGGGAGGGTTGGTCACTCCAGCTGGGAGCAAACTGGCTGCTGGGCTGTAAGAGCCAAAATGTGCTCAGGGTGAGACTGCACCCCCTCCAGACGCCGCTGCCCAGACCCCAGGATCAGAGGGCCTGAGAAAGGGGCACTTCCTGCCTGGCTGCATCTTCAGACAAGGCCTCCCCCACCCTCGGCCCCTCGGCATGCCTGCCGGATGCCCCTGCATAAGACATCAAAGCCCCAGAGGTTCGGAAGGCCTGGAAAAGGCATCACACAGTAACCCAGGTCGCCACTCTCGAGGCTCCATCAGCCTGTACCGGCTCAGGGGAGTCCTCTTAATCATGTTTCTCTTCAGAACCACTCTTGCTAGGAGCAAGGGATGCCATTCACAAATCTCGGGTTCAAATTATGTCTCACCTGTTCTCACCTCGTCACTTGATGTGCTAACAGTTTTGTTCGGAGACTTCCTTTAAATAATGTGCCAGAGACTTGAAAAGAAAAAAGCTCACCCTGGCACATTCGGGTCCCCAGGGAAAAGCTGGGTTTGCAGCCACAAGGCACCCCCAGGAAGATCCATCAGGATGACAGCTGACCCCGTCCTGGTGGGGACCTAGAGAGCTGCAGAGCCCTGGGGGCGGAGGGCGGGGACACGGCTGTGGGTCTGTCCCCAGCTCGGACCCTGAGATGGGCTGGGCCGGGGAGTGGAGGACTGAGGCCTCTGGGGCTGGAGACAGGGCACCCTGGTTGGTTCTAGAGCAGTGGTTCTCAACCTGTGGGTCGCATTAGAATCACCTGGGAATCTTTTTAAAATCCCGATTTCTGGGCCTCATCCTCCAGAAATTCATTCTTTGTTATGGGGTGAATTTAAAAAGATTCCCAGGTGATTCTAATGTGCAGCCAAGGTTGAGAACCACTGATTTAGATAGTTTCTTTGTGACTAATGTTGTGGCCTCACCCCATAAAAAAGAAACAGAATTTGCACTGTTCTAGAGAATCCTGAGGAGTCTGCTCCACAGTGTCTCATCTCCTGACCAACCTGGAGGGGAAACTGGCCCGGGAGACACGGGCCCTAGAAGGAGGCAGTGAAGACGCAAGCAGAGGACAGGGGCCTGGACTGGGCGGGCCACACTGGCAGAGGGCCGCCCGGGAGAAGGCGGATGCGCTGATCCTCTCCCCGGTTCCAGACCACCTCCCCCACCTTGTACCCTCCGGACCACTGACTGGCAGAGCTCTGTCCCCAAGGCAAGGCCACAGGAGCTGGTGCTGCTCCTCCCGTCACCCTTCACCACCCACAGCTCCGTCTCCGCCTGGGCTCAAGGCTGTTAACAAAGGAGCTCCGGGCCAGCTCTGGGCTCCCCCCGCTCTGGGGCAGCCTCTCTTGGCTGAATGTTCCCTAACTGCACCCCCTTTCCAAAGGCAGTAGCTACCTCTTTAACTGACATGAACATTTTGGCAGTTCCTCAAAAAGTGAAACAGAACTCTCAAACGACCCGGCCATCCCACTCCTAGGTACACGGTGAGGAAACGGAAAAGCCGTCTTCACGTAACTGTTCCAAGCAGCACGACGCCCAGTAGCCAAAAGGTGGAGACAGACCCAAGTCCATCAGTAAGGGATGGATCGCTGGGATGTAGCTTATCCACACTACGGAATGCCATTCGGCCATAAGAAGAAACGGGGTTCTGACACACGCTACCTACCACATGGGTGAACCCAGAAAACGCCATCTAATGAGAGAACCAGACACCAAAGGACCAAATGCATGATTCCACTGATACGAAATGTCCAGAGGCGGCGAATCCAGAGAGACAGAAAGCAGACGAGCGGCTGCCAGGGCTGGGGAGAGGGAGAATAGGGCGACTGCTAATGGGTACGGAAACATCCTGAAATTCGATCGTGGTGATGGCTGCCCAAGGGAGTGAGCATCCCAAACCCCACTGAGTGTGCACTTCAAGCTGGTGAATTTCATGTCATGTTCATGATGCTTACATTTCTGTGAAGCAGTCCGCTGGGGTCACCGTGACTGTGACCCCAGTACGCTGCCGGTCCAAGCAGGCTTATTCTCAGTGGTTCTCAGCCTTCTGGCCCTTTAAATACAGTTCCTCATGTTGTGACCCAACCTTAAAATTATATTTCATTGCTACTTCATAACTGTAATGTTGCTACTGTTATCAATCGTAATGTGAATATCTGATATGCAAGATGGTCTTAGGCGACCCCAAGAAAGGGTCGTTCGACCGCCAAAGGGGTCATGACCCACAGGTCCCCATGCTGACCTCTCTCGTCCACACTGGCCTGTCCTACGGGGACTTGCAGATTCTTTCCCGCCCCAAACTCCCCTGCGTTTCGGGGAGCAGACTTAGGGGATAGATTTGGAGTGAATGATGGGGGCGTATCCAGCATCGCACACCAAGACACACTAGGAGGTCCGACCATCAGCATCTCTGTTCCTGGATGTTTCCTGGCCCAGCCCCCACAGGGTCTCCTCTCCGACCAACCTTTGCCTGGCTTCCCCTTTCTCCAGCCGCCAACCTCCTACAGGGCAAACTCCCCACGCTGGACTTTGAGCCTCCTCCTCACATTCAAAGACCCCTCAGGGTGGCCCCAGTGTCCCATCTTACAGGCCTCTCCTTCCCTCCCTGCTCTGGTGTTACCCGCAGCCCCTTCCCCAGTTAAGGAGATGGTGGCTCAGAGAGAGCAAGTCACCCAGCTACCAAGAGTGGGGTGGGGTCTCCAACACAGACCCTTGTGGCCTCCCATTCTGGGGACTGGGGCTTGGGGTGAAGGGTCCCCATTTTAAGGACTAGGCCTTAGGGCGGTCAGAGCGCCAGGAACATGCCCTGGGAGTCGTGTTCACCTGTCCGGCTGTGACTATGGGAATGAAGCTGTCAGGGAGATTTGCACAGCCTCCCGTTCCAACCCCCAACCTGCTTGGCTCGGGGCTGCTGGGCGATCAATCCACTATCTAAACCCGGGACGCAGAAGCCATTCATGGCTCTGCAACATGCTAATTAGGTTCCGGCAATCGAACCAATAAATTAGAGCAAAACAGCTATTGATTCAGTTATCAACGTTCGTGGAGACACTCAAAGCAGCGCTCCAAAGGTGACAGGGAGAAAATAAACACCCCAGAAGCCTGCTGACTCTCTGAAGGTTGTGTTTTCAGAGCAATTTTTTTTTTGAGAAAATGCCAGTTCAGGGAAGACATCTTAACAAGTGCAGGCCTCTGCTCCTGCTTAAACCCCGCTCCATCTCAAGGACGCTCGACAGTGCTAGTGCCCGGGAGAAAGCTAGAGGTGGGTGGCCGCACAGGCAGCAGTGGCCAGAGCCCAGGGGAGCTGAGCTCTGCCCTCCTCCTGGTCTCATGCAGAGAGAGGGGACCAGCCTGGCTCTTAGTCATCCTCCAAAGAGCCGATGGAAGAGGTGTGGTGTGACCCCCCCCCCTTTTATGAGTGAGGAAACTGAGGCTCGGAGAGGGGGGTGGCTTGTCCTTGGTCACACAGTTGCCAGAGCAGGAACCTCGGGTTTCAGGTTATGATCAAGAGTTGGGCTTCTGTGACCCGGTGACCCTGTGAGCCCTCCCGGTGAAGCACAAACAAGTGCTCGGAGGACAGGCTTCCCCGGAACTGTCACCACAGGCAGGAGGAGCAGCCACGGGGAGGCCCCAGCCAGAAGCCACCCAGGTGGCCAGGGCCCCGCTGGGCCAATCAGACGCCGTCCTTGGGTTTGTGGGTCTGTGAGAGTCAGCTGGCTCAAAGCCACAGGGCAGGAGGGTGGGGTAGGGGTGGGGTGGGCTGCAGTCCGCTCAAGGCAAGGTGGGGCGGGCAGGGAGGAAGGCGGGGAGGGAGGCAGTGAGGGGGTGACTGAGGCCAGGGAAGAGGAAGCAGCGGGCAGAAAGGGTCCCATTTTCTTGAGGCGCCCTGGCTGCCTGGTTGTCACCAGAATCTCTCTTCGCTGCTCCCTCCCTAACCCTCCTGTTCTTGAGGACAATGAGCACTTCTCAGGGCTCAGCCCCCCCACCCCCACCCCTACCCCCCAATAACCGTTCCTGAATTTACTTAAAATATAAAAGCCTTTTCTCCTAAAAGCTTTTCCTAAGGATGCTCAGGAATCTCTCTGGGGCGAGATTTTATTTTTAAAGGGAAGGGCCCCCCTCGTTGCCACCGGCTCTGTGTGTGCTGGGGGAGGGGCAGCAGAAAGCAGGCGGGGCCTCTCACGTGTGTTCAGGGAGCCTCAGTTTGCAAAGCCTGGGGCTGTGGCTGCTGGAAGGGGGTGAGGGCTATGTAAATGCAGGGGCTGTCCCAGGCGGAGGACACCCCGAGATACCCCATCCCTACAGCCTCGGGCCAGCAATTTCCCCCCAGAGGACCTGGGTGAGCCACCCCACTGACTTACTGTCAAGAGTCACATTCATAGGAATAAAGCCAGGAGCGCACTCGGACGCCTGCTCTCAGCTCCCATGGCTGGGAGGCCAAGCAGGGGGCAGGGTGGACGGAAGCGCTGATGGCCACTTGGGACGGAGGCCAGAACCAGAAACCGTAGGCGTGGGCCCTGCAGTGAGGTCTGCGTCAGGCCTGGTGGGTGCAACCTCCTGCAGCTGAAATGGGAACTGACCAGGGAGAAGGATTTCAAGCTGTGCAGGGACGGGGGCCGAGCGGGCTCTGAATCATTTGCAGGGCCAGAGGACGTTTCCAGAACGAGTAAATCCAAAGGGATGGGACTGCGATAGCGACATCCCATCAGGGGGATCCCAGCCTGCCAGCACCTTAGACAGGGGCTCCCCAGAAGGAAGGGAGGCGGGGAGGCAGCCACCCAAAAGCCACACAGCCTGTGGCCCAGACTTTCAGATGAGGCGTGGCAGGAAAAGGACGCCCTTCCCTCCCACCACAGCCGGCGGCCCAGGGACCAGGCCTGCTGGGCAAGCCCCGTGCTCCCTCGGAGCTGTGCTGGCGATGGTGCTGGGCCATTCCATGCGGTTGTGAAGGGAAGGCCCGAGCCCAGAAGGGTAACAGCTCCCTGAGCACTGGGGGACCTCAGGGGTCTGCGAATATAAAGGGCCACACACTAACCCTGGCAAGCTCAGGGGAGGCTGCATGGCGGCCTCACAAACTCAGACACCAAAACCAGTCTCCTTCCCAGACCCCTCAGACACCACCACGGCACAAAGCACCAGACCAAGCCCCCTCGTTGTCTTGTTGCCCGAATACCATCTCTGTGCGCTGCAAACGTGAACTATCCCGTTCCCACCCGTGTCTCTGTTTCACTTTTTATCCGATCCCAGAGATTTCCCCGCTCTGCTCCCCACCACAGACTTCACCAGTGGATTCCATGCCACCTCTTTCCACCTCTTCGTCTCATTCAAACGTGTAAAATAAGCTCAAGACCGCCATTCCCCAGAGCCTTCTCTCACTCTCTTAAGATTTTGCTTCCTGGCAACTGTCGTCAGTTTGGCTCCAATAAGCTCATAAAAATTCTCTGCAGGTGTGGACGGTCCTTACCTCACAGTTCAGACCGAGATGTCCATCCCCCTCCACTCCTTACCGAGGGAGGCCCCGCCTGGCCCCACAGCTCCTCTCAGTTCCGTCTCAGCATGGCGGAGCCCTCCCCCTGCATGGGGGCTCCTGGGGCGAGTGGCTGTGCCTCCTCCTGCGGTCCCCTCGCGAGGCCCAGAACAGAGCCAGGCCTGCCACACACCAAGGACTGGATTGGGGGCAGCTGAGCACCATCAGGGAAGGAATGTGGCCTTAGGGGGCAGGGGAGGGGCTCTGGGTGCACTTGCTGTCCTCCGGGTCCTCTCCGGCCTCCAGTGAGGTGCCCCATTCCACTGTCTCGGGAGCCTCTGGCCTGGGAGTGCCCCCAGCGTCCCCAGCGGCCAACCTTGGCCTCTGCTGTTGCTCCTGGTTCCCAGGCATCTATCCTCTCAGCATCGCTGTCTCTTGGGAGACACGGCCAACCCCGAGGCCTTCTGTAGGGACACCTGGTCTCAGGTGCGCACACCTGAGAGCAGACCCCGGGATCATCGGCTGGGAAGCCCTCAGCCTCGGGTTTCTCTGAGCTTCTGTAGTCTCGCTCCCCAGCCCCCACCCGGGGCCTTGGGCCACGTCCTCACGCTGGTCTGCTCACCAAACCTCCCCTCACCTTCCTGCCTCCTGGGAACTTGGCTTCATCAGAAGTCCCCTGAACTCTTTCTTTTATGGCTTACAGTAAAACTCTCATCAAAGTCAGAGGTCCCCACCTTCCTACCGAGAGGGAAGCTTTGGAATTAAGAAAACGCTTTTATCTCTTAACAAAGCCGACTTCCAGGACTGTTGTTTTGCCAAGGAGACACAATAAGAAGTCTAGTTGGACTGTCGAAGCTGAGCAGTGAATTTATTATCCAGCAGAAACCCTCCCATCCCCAAATGCCCCAGAGCACCAGGACTGAAGGGCAATGAAAGAGACCTCAGTTTCCTTTCTCAGAGTTATCCCCACATCTGACGCTGGAAACTCTACCATCTGGTAGACTTCCAACAAGGACTTCATGTAATCTTATTAGTCAGAGGGATAAACAACACTTAGGAATATATGTGTGTGTTTAAGCAGGTATCTTTAAAACTGCCATACCCGTAACAACTTAGGGAGGCAATGCATCTTATAAATTGCTTGATGACTGCAATGGGAACCTGGACTGGGCTCAAGAATGGGAAATATGGACAACCTGGACTCGGTTCAGGCTTGCTCTCAATTTGATTTACTCCCACGGCATCAACGCAGCACAGGAGCTCCCCGCAGAGCTGCAGAGCGCCCTCACCTGCCCCTCGCCCAGCCTCCCCGCCCAAACAGCTGGTCTGAGAGCGCGAGGTTTATCCAGAGCTTCCCCCGGTGACGGGTCTTCACCTGAGTCCCTTCCTCAACCCACCTGAGTCATGGGCCCTGGGTCATCCAGGGAAACTATGGATCCCACCTCAGAACAAGGTGTTTAAATGCATACGGTAAACCATGTAGGATCACAGAGAAGCCTAGTCTGTGCCAGTATGACCAACCAAACACTTTTAAAAACTGTAATATAGTTAATATATGTATGGGCTTCTTCATGAACACATTCAATACCAAAGGATCAAGGAGACACTGGTAACACCTGTAATTGTAAAGTAGATATTTCAAAATATCTACTCCAAGAAGCCATGTGGTGTGAAAAGGGTGATGTTAGGAGTGACAAGTCTCAGGCAAGGCTAAGGCTCCATTCCGAATTGCAGGAGACGTGAGATCTCAATTAGAGGTAAGCCAAAATAAGGACGTGTTTTTCCCGATCCGAGGGCTTGACCCCTGACCCTGAGCCCCATCAGGTGCTCCTGCTCTGGGCTGCCCTGTCGCTCACTGTCACCACCAGTCAGCGCCTGGGTGTCCCCATCAGTCATCATGACGCCGACGGCTGCTCACTGGGCCCTGAGTGGTTTCACAGCACATGCTCAGACGCGCGCCTGCCTCTCCCGTGTGCCCTCCCGGGGGAGCGGATGCTCGTTGCTAGGAAATGTCTCCATAACAGCTGACGGGGCGGCGGCAGGAACCACGTGGCTGGGGGGCCAAGGTGAGGCCAAGGGCACCTCTCCTGCCTCCTGTGTCTTGTTCTCCGGAAGCCCCTTCCCCTGCCTGCCCTTGGCAGTGGCTTAATTGTTGCTAAAAGGATCAAATTCAACGCACTCAGCCTCGCTCCTCTGTCTCTCTCGCCTCGTCCCGTTTCTAATCAATCTCTCAGCTGTCAGCCAGGCCGAGAGCCCCGGGGCTGCACGGGCCCTGCCCCTCCAGGGACCCCTCAGCTGTCTGTGCTCGTCCGGCTCAGGGGCCCTGGGTCCAGCCATCAAATCCGATTCAACACAGAAAGGATTTCTTCACGCACGCCTCACAACGTGCCAACCATAAAAGAATTTTAATGTTCCACTAGGTTAACATTAAGAACATGATATTCATCAAAAGATGAAGTAAAGTGTCAGAATGGAAGATGCTGTTCGTTACACCTGTAACTGACAAAGGACTGGCATCTAGAATGAATGAAAATGCCTACAAATCAATGTTAAAGAGACAATGCATCCTTAAAAATGCAGGCTTTTAATGGGTGCTTCTCAGATGAGGCCACACGAAGCGTGAAGAGGCATGTGCACAGACGCCCAGGCGGGACCAGGAACATGCAGAGCGAGGCCAGGGGAGGATGCCATGTTGTGCCCCTGGATTGGCAAGCGCTCAGACATGTGACCGCCGCAAGGGTTGGTGATGGGAGTGAGCGCGAGGAGCCTCTATGCATAGCCGGTGAGAGGGCAAGCGGGTCGGCCGCGTGGAGAAACTTGGCAACTTGGCGACCTGGGAAGAGTTGGAGACGTGGGCACTGGCCGCGGCGGCTCCCCTCCCAGCACCTGTGCGCCAGGCTCCTCACCTGGGAAGCCTGGAGCAGCACTGCTCGGAACAGCCACATCCAGCAAGAACCCATGGCCTTGGAGCGCGGATACATTGTGGCAAATGGTGCCCTGGGGCCCAAATATCCCAGCATCAGCCTTTCCCTGCTCTCCCCTCCCCCTCTGCCCATCCACCACCTCCCTGCCGAGACCCCCCACAGCAGCTGGTCTAACAGCACACCGCCCCCTCCTGGGATCCATTTACCCAGTCGCAGGCCTTTCCCCTTCTCTCTCCTCCCCCACTTCCCTCCTGAGCACCAGGCCCCTAATTATGGGCCGTGCTCCTTGGTCATCCTCTGGCTTTGACCTCCTCAGCGGGTGACCAGCTCCCCAACCCTGCTCATCTCTGAGGCTCAGCTCAGGATCTGCCCCTGGGAAGGTCCCTGTCACTCGCCCCTTGGTCTGTGTCCCCACCTGAGTTAACCAGACACCTCTTGTCACCCCCTTCCCTGCAGAGTCCGTCCCAGGGCACCACCGACTGTGAGCTCTCTGAGGGGAGGTTGGGAAGGCTTCCAGAACAATCTGGGCCTCGTCCTTAACCTGAGCTCTGGGTCCCCAGGGGCTAGGGCAGCCGTGGGCAAACTACGGCCCGTTTGAAATGAATAAAACAAAAAAAAAAAAAAAAAAAAACAAAACCCTTT
>NW_006284618.1:104496-138234 GCF_000327345.1 Myotis davidii
GGCGACCAATTACATTGAGGCCAACGTGTGCACACACGTTTTTGGATAGACAATACAGTACGTTCGTCAGAATCTCAAAGGAGTGTGACCTAAGAACCGACTAAATCACTCTTCTCAAAGAAAAATGTCCGTCCTCATTCATAATTAAAGAAATGTACATTGAAATCAATGAGATATTTTTCACCTGTCAGAGTGGTTTGCATACCCTGCCTGCCTATTAGAATCTCCCGGGGAAATGCTTTCTAAGTGTCACCCCCAGGCACCCTCCGCCCCCAATAAAAGTCTGATTCCGATGGAATGGGTCTGGGATGTGGGTGTGAGACATGGTGCAGGTGCTGGCTTTTGTAGAAAGCTCTCCGGGTGATTCTGACCTCGGTCAGGATCCAGAAGCAACGACCTGCCACACTGGCAAAGGGCACTCCTGCTGGGATCGGACCTCCGCCTTGGGTGGCGTGGCAACTGGGTGCAGAGGCCTGGAGAGAACTGGGCGATGAATGGGAAAGCTAAAGGTGTCTGCACCCTGGACCGGCCATTTCGAGTCTAAGAATTGAGGCCACATCCATCTTGCACCTGTGCTTAAAGCGGTACATTCAAAACCGTCTCTGTCCTCTGCTCCTGAGAGCACAGACTGGAAAGAGCCGAGCTTCCCCAGTGGGGATGGTTAACTTGAGCTGGTGCGTCCACGTGGCACTGCCCTGTAGCGGTGACAAGCCCCTGGGCGCTCTGTGACCCGACGGGAAAGGGTTCCCACCATCTCCAATCGATGCAAACCTGAGCCACGCGGGGGCTGGGGGTCTGAGCATGGACCAGCACGTCTATTTGCGTAGCACCCGGGTCTCTGCAGGGATATATGGTGCTGAGACCTCTTAGCAGCCATTGCCTTGGGGGAGGAAACTGGGAAACAGGCCTGGGAGGATGGGAGCTTTGGTTTCCATTAGCTTCCCTTTTTGTATTGTTTGAGTTATTCTCCTGAATATGTTATTGCTTTTTCCCCAAAATGAAGAAGGTGAAAGGGAGAAGGACAGAGAAGACCAGACAGCTACTTGGCCCCAGGGAGAAAGACTTGGACAGCCCGGGTCAGAATGTGGGTGGGAGGGACCATAACTTCAGTGTCTAGAGAGGGTGTGGCAGGGCAAAAAAACCCACACCACCCCACCACCCACAGAGGCCCAGGTCAGCCCTCGAGGCAGAAATTGGCTGGACCCAGGATGGATGCAGTGACCTAACCTGAGGGGTAGGAGGGCTGTGGGGCGGCTTGGAAGGGGGCGTAGGGTGGCACTGCAGCAGATTCCACTCTCATGCCACCTCCTCTCAACCCGTGAAAGGAAAACTATGTGTCACAGCGCAAACTGGAGGCCACACCTCATCTCTTCTCTGGCCTCCCGGACATCCTGCAAAATTACAGACCCTGGCGAGCTGAGGGAGAAGGTTGTGAGCACAATGTCCTGCAAACACCGCCCTCTTGTGGTTCAGCCTGTGAACTGCGCCCAGGTCCACAATCGTGCTGCTTGAGTGTTTGGAACGAGAGAAGGAAAAATATAATTTAATTCTGAAGTATTCAATAAGAAATTCAACACAAGTATTAAAGTTAGTTCCAAACGCAAAATTCATATTTAAAGTGTAGTGCATGAACCTTCTCCCAATGAACTCGTCTCCAAATATAAAATAGCTTGTTCCCCCAAAATATATTGAAATTCTAAATAATAACCATAATAATACTGAAAAGTACTACAGAAAAGCAAGCCTGCAATCACCTGGCAGCATTTTAGTGAGAATGCCTCCAGGCTCCCTAAAACATATACACACAGAGCTATATCCCAACTTTTATCAACAGAACATACACACGCACTATTTTGTCGCCTGCTTTTTCTCTCTCCATAATACATTGTGGACATCTGCACAGTAAATGTATGCTACATCATCATTTTTTATTATTTTAAATTGTAAAAGTTATGCTTGTGAAAATGCACCCACAAATAACACAAATGGAAAAGACATATGAAAATATCCATCAGTAGTGGACTGACTGTGTCCATTATAGAATATCCAGTCAGTGGAATACTGTGCAGCTGACAACCGACTGCACAAGACCTGTGTGGCTACATGGCAATGATATGCACATAATGAAATAACTTACATGCAAAATAACCTTTTATAGAAGCATCCTATTTTAGGACATGCGTATGGCTGCATCTGAGGAGGAAAGAAAGTGTTGCTTGAAAGATATCTGAGAAACCCTCTCAGAAAAGGTGACGGGGAAGATGAGACATAAGTGGAGTTTTACTTTTCTCTTCTGTGCTGTGTGATTTTTAAAATATTATCACTTGAGGATATTATTCTGAGGCCTGAATGTACCATGACTTAGTTAATGAATCCCTATCGATGAACATTTAGGTTGTTGACAGTTTTCCTACAGGGAACCCCTGCACATGAACTAGTTGTTGTGCACTTGTCTGATGATCTCTCTGGGTAAATTCCTGGGTGTGGAATTGCTGGGTCTGTTCTTAACGGCGCACTATCCATGACCTTGACTATCAACACATGGCAGAGGGAACTGGAGGAGGCCATTCCTGCCCGTTGGGTTTTGAAGTGGCCAGTGTCTGTCTCTGGGTGGGGAGGGCATGGCCTCTGTCCACACTATGTGCCTCTGGAGGCTCTATTTTGCCAGAACATGGATCGAATTCACTGGATCTTTCATGCCCAGATGTCCCTCTTCATGCCTCGATTCCACTGATGTAGCACCCCTACGCCTCGTCAGCCTTTCTCCCCAGTCTAGCCTCCCCGCAGCAGCCAGGGTGAGCCTTTCCTTCCAGGCCCTGCTCACACCCCACCAGCAACTCCACCCCACACTGGAATCAAGCCAAGGCCCTCACCAAGGACCCGAGGCTCTGCCTGGTGGGTGGCCCTCGTGACCTTTCAACCTCGTGCCCCCCTCCCCTCCTGCCCTCACTCAGAATGAGCCACACTGGCCGGGGGCCTTTGCACTTGCGATTCCCTCTGCCTGGAATGCCAATCTTCTCAGTAGCTACACGCTTCATTTATGTCTCAGCTCAGAGACATAAATGCTGCCTCCCAGAGAAGGCCAGGGGACCACCTTGCCTTGGAAGGCACCTCTCCCTCCCAGACTCTGCCTTCTTACCAGTCTCCTGTCTCTTCCTCACCCTGAGATTGGACTAGATTCACATGTTCATCTCCGTCTCTGTCCCTCCCCCTCTAAGCCACACGCTCCGGGAGAGCAGACGCTGCCCGCCTGTGCTCTGTCCAGCACCCGGCACATGCCGCCTTCAGCCAGGACGTGTGGCTCAATGAGCGGGAGCTGGTACCGCAGGGCCGTCCGGAGCCCGGCAGCCTCCACGTGCCCTTCCTCTCCACTGCTCCCGCCTGAGGCCAGTGTGGCCACCTTTTTCATCTCTGCGGAGCCTGAGCAGGAAAACCTGACAGGGCACTTCTAACGCAACAGTTTGGGAGGAAAACGGCAAACGGGTTATTATTCAGGAAAAATATCTTTCCTCCGAACCAGAGCCGCACATCTACCCCACGTACCTGCTCCTTCAGAATAAAAGAGAAAGGTTAATGTGGCCCCGTCAGAGGAAAGGAGCCAATTAGCACAACGGCGAGGCAGACGAAGAATAGAGGTTAATTGCTTGGAGTCCACACGTCTCAAATGCCTAATGCTATATCATTATTTTTTCACCACATATTATTTATTCCCACACTTAAGTACTCCGCCTTATTACTAATTAGTAATTCCTTATCCTTACATTTTATCCAATTCAGGCTGTCATCATAGGGCCCTCCTCAGCCCCCGTCCCCCCCAAAATGAAACAGAATTGTGGAGAGAAGGTTGGCGCCTCCTGTTCATTACCTCCCGATCCCAACGTGCCCCCCTCCCCCAGCCCCTGCCCCCGGGTCACCTCTGCTCTGCCTCAGCGTGCAGCTTCCTGCCTGAGATCCCCCTGCCGTCTCGGCAAATGGGCTGCACTCTGCCCCGCGTCCCTCAGCTTCTCAGTTGGGCAGAAGATACAAATTCTTCCCGCTCAGAAGACCTTGTTCTTTTGGAAGAACTGCAACTTGGCACCTGAGACATGTTAACTCAACAGATCAGTATTTCCGAGGAGTGTAATAATAGAAACAATAATGATGGGGAAGGCTGCAAAGGCTCTTGGGACCTTTTTATGTCCCAGGCACTGTGCTAATGAATTTTACCCAAAGATGTGAATCCATACGAAGCTATATATGTGTGTGTACATGGGTCATCTAAACCCAGCACTGGTTCTGCAGCTACACGGCCTGGGGAGCCATGGGACGTTGCTGTCTCTTTCAGGTTTCTCTCCCATCACGTGGGTTGTAGAGAGCTGCTCTTTCCTGCTCACTGTCCTATGTCAGGGGGCTCCCAGGAACCTAGAAAGCCTTCAGAGCACCCCTCTCCGAATCTGGGATGGAAACTCCGCTCTGCCTAGCTCCTTGTCATAGAGACGTGGGCGAGAATATGCAAAATGCAAACCGAGCCAGCATCCCAGCCCTAAGCTGGACCTGCTGCCCTAGGAAAGGACACCACGTTCAGGGCTGCGCCTGGGGGCGGAGCAGCAGGGCGAGGGGCCGGAGGTGGATGCCGTGTTTCTCGTCATCATGCCTACAGATGCTCTGATAAAATGAGCTTGGGATGGTTCCTCTTTTTCTGGAGTTAGCATCATAGAATAAAACTCACCTGTGTTTACTAAAAGACAAGCCTGGGAATATGTGCAGGAAACAAGAAACTATAAAGAAAGACCGAACAGATTGAAAAAGAACCCAATTGAATGTCCAGAACCACAAAGCATAATTATTAAAGCTAAAACCTCCGGGATCAGAGAATTAGTCATTAGACATCAGTCTGAAGAAGTTACCCACCCAGAACCTAAGAAATTACCCATCAAGGGACAAGAACTGGGAAATACGAAGGGAGGTGAAGAGTCCAAGAGAGTATGAAGCTACATAAGGAAAAGAGAGTGAATGAGGTAGAGGCAACATAAGAAGAGAGAAGGGCTGAGAACCTTCTGGAATTGATAAAAAAAAAAAAAAACTACCAACCTCTGGATGCAAAAGCCCAATAAATCCAAAGCAAGAAAAATGAAAGAAATCCATGCCCTGAATATCATGGTGAAACTGCTGAATACCAAAGACAAAGGGGAGGTTTAAAATGCAGCCAGAAAGGAAAGACAGCTTTTTAACAGAACAACAGGCTGACCATGGACCTCTTACCAGCAAGAATGGAAGTTAAAAGAATGAAGCAATACCTTCAATGTGCGGAGAGAAAAGTAACTGCCAACCAGAATTCCATGCTCACGGAAAATATATTTTAAGAACAAGGGAAAATATATACATTTTCAAACATCCCTCCACCCACAAAGAAACTAAGAGAATTTGCCACCAACAAAACTCAGTAAACAAACCTTTAAAGGATGAATTTCAGACAGAAGGAAAGTAATTCAGATAGAAGGAAAGTTTGACAATCTCAGATGTAAGAAGGAATGAAATGCACAGAAATTTAAGCAAACATTGACTGTCTAACACAACCGTGGTAACATCTGTGGAGCTAAAGAAAACCAAATGGAATTCAGACACCACAACAGTCCCATGCAAATCAGTGTTCTGAAATCCTCGTGCTGTGTGGACGGAAGTAAAGGCATTCATCTTTAGACCAATGACAGGCGGTGCAGGGCAGAAGTCAAGCGGAGGAGGCAGGCCTTTGCAGGGCCGGCCCCTTCCACACCCTCTCTCTCCTGGAGGGTTTGCCGCTGGGGACTTGGGTCCACGCTGGCCCTGCACCAGGCTCTGCATCCTCCGTCTGCATCCCCATCAACACCCAGTGGGCCCCAGACACTGACATTCAAACCAGGGAGCCCAGCGTAGGGCTGACGGGGCTCAGAATGTTCCCCTTCTCCAAATGCTCATGTAAAAGGACGAAAGGCCCGGCCAGCGTGGCTCCGTGGTTGAGCGTCGACCTATGAACCAGCAGGTCACCATTCGATTCCTGGTCAGGGCACATGCCCAGGTTGTGGGCTCGATCCCCAGTGGAGGGCATGCAGGAGGCAGCCTATTGATGATTCGCTCTCATCACTGATGTTTCTATCTCTCTTTCTCTCACCCTTCCTCTCTGAAATAAATAAAAAATATTTTTAAAAGGGCAAAAGCCTTCAACACTGAAAGAGAAGACTCCAGGTGTGACCTTTGCAGCATCCTGGCTGAGGCACAGGACAGAGAAATGGGGGGGAGTGGACACCCCAGGCCCAGGGCATCGCCCAGAGAGAACACCGTCAGCCCAGCCCACCCTCTGCTGGGGGTGGAAAGCATGGCTCGGAGCCAAGGGTAGCGGGCCTCTATGATTGGACAAAAGTGATGTCTTTGGGTGGTTGAGGGTTTTTCACACTGAGAAAGCTTCCAATCTGTCACTTTCTAACTAACTGCAGAGATGACCAGCAGAGTTACTCGGGGGCTTCTCCACTGCAGTGGTTCTATTTACATGAACGATTGTTCCCACTCCTTGGGGCCCGTTCCTGAGGTCCTGGGAGGAAACCCCACAGGAGTGAAACCCAGCCAGGCAGCAAGCAAGTCCCATTTCCCACACATACCAGCAGGAGCCGGCTGACAGCACTGGCTTTCTGGAGCCACCAGGGGGCGCTCCAGCTCTCTCTTTGGAGTCCCAGAACTCCGCGCCTGGGGTTCCTTGTCATTTGACAAGCAGAGAGGACCGTCAGACACAGATAAACACACACAGGCCGTGTCTGGAAATCCCGTCACCTTCTTGGCGGGCGCACAGGGCTGACAGCACCTCGCTGAGGCTGCTTCTTCATCTGGGACCCGTGGGTTGTGGTCACAGGCCTTGATCCCAAGGGACTCCCCGTCTGGCCTGGGGTGGTGGCAGGACCCACGGGCCAGGCGTCAGACACGTGCCACGCCAGCTGTGTGCCATGACTGAATCACCTGTGGCCTGCACGATGGTAAGTGTGACAGGACACACGCCACACAGCGGAGGAGGTGCTAAGGAGGGCAAAGCCGTCAGCTCCCTCTCAGGACTGCACGCTAGGGAATGCCTCCCGGAGGACCAGGGCGGACAGCTGGCTCTAGCCACTCTCTCCGGCCTGGGCTGTGGGCAGGGGCAGGGAACAGGCTAGCAGGAGGGATGCCCGCTCACTGAGCCTCATGCCCCTTCCCACGCCTGGCCAAGGGTCCTCACCTCTCACCCAAACTCTGCCTTCTGCCAGCCTGCCTCCTCCCCCCGCCCCAAGCCCCCCGCCAGTGTGTCTAGGATGCTTCACTGTCCGTGTCTGCCAGCATCTGCCACTCCTGGCCACGGACTTGAATGGGTTCGCCCTGACCCTCAGCCCCAGGCCACAGTGTGTCTCTGAGA
Organism: Myotis davidii; assembly: GCF_000327345.1. NCBI lineage: Eukaryota > Metazoa > Chordata > Mammalia > Chiroptera > Vespertilionidae > Myotis > Myotis davidii. The sequence continues at coordinate 111,887 of NW_006284618.1, forward strand.
CTTGGGCTGCGTGATGTCCGTCACCCACACAGGCCTCGCATCTGCAGCATGGCTCTCTCCATTCAAACGGAAGCCCGCGCGAAGATCCCGTCTGAATGCGCAGCGCAGGGGCGCCATCAAAATATGCAGCCGTGAAAAATTCTCATTTCACCCCCAATGCACCAGAGCGGCAGCGGGGGTGGGGTGGGGGGGAAGGGGCGGGAGTGTGAGCGGGGTGTGTGTGTGTGGGGGGGGGCTCTGACGCCACCTGCAATTTATTTGCTCTGCCTCTTTGTCCTTTTGTCTGTTGCAGAGAAAGATGGATCACAGTTAAATTCCCACAAATAAACAAGTATGTTTTAAAGTTCTACAAAGCCTACAATTTTAGAAAAGGTTTGATGTGGTTGACACCAAATTGATTTCAACCCATCCTATTTCCGGTCGAATGCCGGGCTCCTTTCATCACAAGCAAACCTACTCATAATGGCTTGATTCTAAGTGGATGGACTCGGTATAAATATATAGGAGGCACATTAATTTCCATCCTTTTTCAAATAAAAGGAGACGGCGTGTTTTTAATTCTCAGAGATTAATTGCCCCTCGTTTTCACGCGTACTCCTAGGTGCTCAGGCCTGAATGATCACGGCACAAACTGAACCCCACTTTGGGGCTTTCATTTTAACAAGCAGCAGAACCCCGATGGCCGCCGGGGCCAGGAGGCGTCCTGGGTGCTAGGACCCCTACCCCGAGGGTGCTTGGGGGAAACTCAAATGCTCTGCATCTGGTTGCCTCACAGTGGGGGCCAGACGGCCTGCCTTGGACTGAATGTGAATCCAAACATTCCCACCGTCATAGTCATTCAGAAGCGTCACCCAGAAGGACACAATAACCGCAAGAACAGCCCGGCCGCGGGGCTGTGGTTGAGTGTCAACTTATGAACCAGGAGGACACGGTTTGATTCCCGGTCAGGGCACATGCCCAGGTTGCGGGCTTGATCCCCAGTGGGGGGGCGTGCAAGAGGCAGCCCATCAGTGATTCCCTCTCATCATTGATGTTGCTATCTCTCTCTCCCTCCCTTCCTCTCTGAATTCCTTTCTCTGTGAACCCAATAAAAACATTTTTTTTAAAAAAAGAAAGAAATACATTACAGTGAAAACGTGTTGCTTTTAGAATTAGAACAATAGACATGAAAGAAAATGGGGCAAGGCAAAAGGCATTGGAAGAGGGAAAAATGTGACTTGGGAATCCAGGGGAGGCCGAGTGACCACGCCAGGAGGTGGTGGCTTGGCCCGAGCGCCTGCCTCCATCACCGATCACTGGTCCCCTCCCTGTGGGATTCTCAGCTGGCTTCACCCTGGCCTCAAAGCCGTCATCCCCACCCACTCTCCGCTGACCCTCCCTCGCCCCCTCCCTGCGTGCCCAGGCCCACCCGCCCCTGCCCAGGCCACAGCGAGACCCCTGAGCTGAGGCATCAGGCGTGTTTGTGGGCAGAAATGTTCCCGTGTGTTCCTACGCAACAAAATCAAGTGCGTGTGTAGGTGTTCCGTGTTTTACAAACTCTCCTCCTTGGTTGTTATAAGATTAAAACAATTTTCTCCCTCAGTAAATGCTTCCCTTCAAAGCCACTAGAAGCACATAATTCCCAGCCCATTTGCGCTTCTATTTTCTAGGGGCCTGGAGGAAATGGTGATTGAGGGGCCTGCTTCCCTGGGAGAGGCCAGGGCTGAGCGAGGGATGGACGGGAAGAAGTTATGTTGCAGCGGCAGCTCTGATCAATGTTTCATTTATTCTGAAGTTCAAAAAAAGACAGGTGAGCATGGCAGGTCCTTCGGGAAGGCTGGGAGCGCGCGTTCAGAGGGAAATGACTCCTTCATCCTCAGTCAATTTCATGGACACTCTCATTAAAGCGCAGGGAATTTTACGGTAGCTCTGCTCCTATTTTAAAGCTGTGGTTGAGGAGTTCTTTAATGCCTGGATCAGTTTTGCTGCTGAGATACCGAAACATTGCAGAGATGCGGCTCGTTTTATTTTCTTGAACCAGGATGGGGAATGCACGCACACCTGAGGACACAGAACCATTGTTGAAAATCACAACGGACTTCAAGGACAATGGACACAGGGGAGAGCATGAAAACGCTGGCCGGTTTGATGTCGGAGGGATGCCAACTTGCGTTTGTCCTTGAAACATGCATTCACCTGTCACTGATCAAGGATGCCAGTTCGCTTCGTGTGCCTGTTAGTGACTGTTTACATAATTACACAGCGAACATTGCAGTCTTCGGATTTAATGCATGTTTTAACAAGCCCTTCCACTACGGCGCAGGCTTCTATAATCCAATCTTTCCAATTAAAGCACAATTAGAAAAGGTATCACGGTGTCACTGTTACGCTCTGCCCAGGAAAATATTCAAGAATCGCTTGGCGGGAAACCTGAGCTCGCCCAAGACACCTGAGCTTAAACGCCACGTCAGCCCACCAGGGCGGGCGCCCCGGCTGCGGGCCTCGGGTCCTGTGTGAGAGACGCAGACCATTATCCTGGGGCCTCCACTTGGGGCTTGACCCCAGGCAGCAGATGACAGCCCAGGGCGGCCTAGAGAGCTGGAAGATGTCTGTGACTCTGAGCTTGACCCCAGTTGCCAGCAAACATGTCATGGGCCAGAAGTGGTGGGCAAATGGCTACCAGAGAGATCGCCACCTGGCCTTGGCATTTGAGAGCGCATGATGGGATTCAGGATGGGCTCACCTCATCTCACCGCTTCATTGTGGCGATGTAAAACGGAGGCTCACAGGAGATACATGGTTTGCCAAAGGCCACATGTTCATCATTTTGTCAAACAGAGCAAAATGCACACCCCCCTCTACCACCCCCAACTTAAGGATCCTCATCTCGTTAGAGCAGATAGGCAAAGGGGTGCTAGCTCAGAGCCAAGGGCAGCCTTCAGGAAAGATGGTTCTGACCCAGCAGAACACCTCAGGAACAAAAGGCCGGTGTTGTGAGTTGAATGGTGACTCACCCCCCTTCCCCCAAAATATACTCACACCAAATCCCTGGAATCTATGAGTGTTAGCATATCTAGAAGAGGAGTCTTTGCAGGTGTGATGAAGTTAAGGATTTGAGATGAGGAGAGCATCCTGGATTATCCAGGTGGACCTAAATTCCACAAGTGTCTTTTGGAGACACACAGAGAAGGTGAAGTAAGGGTGGAGGTACAGATGGGAGTGATGCGGACACAAGCCAAGGCCTGCCGGGAGCCACAGGAAGCTGGAAAGCCCAGGAAGGATTCATCCTGGAGCCCCAGGGGCCCCGTGGCCCCACCCACACCTTGATTCTGAACGTCTGGCCACCAGAACTGGGGGACAGTAAGTTTCTGCTGCATTAAGTCACCAGGACATGGTCATTGGTTACAGCAGCCACAGAAAACGAATGCAACTGGCAAAGTGCAGCGGCCACCTGCCTGCTCTGCTCCCTGCCCAGGGAGACTGTGAGGGACTGAGTTTGTGTCCCCGGAAATCCACATGTTGAGACCCTAGTCCACAATGTCATGGTCCCTGAAGGTGGGGCCTTGGGAGGAGTCATGAGGGGATGGGTGGCGTCGCGAGGATGAGAGACCAGAGCTCTCTTTCTGCCACGTGAGGACACTGTGAGAAGCAGGCAGTTTGCAACCGGAAGACAGTCTCATCAGAACTCCATCAAGCTGATCTCTGCCTTCCAGCTGGACGGTGGGAACAGGTTTCTCTTGTCGGGAAGCCACTCGTTTACGGCATTTTGCTATCCAGCCCTAGCTAAGCCCGAGACTGACCAGCCCCAGAGTGAAGGGCAACTCGGGCTTCTGGCCGGGCTCAGTGCAAGAAGTGGAGGGAGGAGAGGGGGGTGAGAGGTGAAATCTCTGGCTCCCCACCCCCAGGGTCCTGTGACTGGCTGTGTCCCTCCACCTTATGGTCACTGCTCTTCTCCAGGCAGCCCCCCCGCCGCGCCGCCACACACACACACAAGGGACTCTCCGCTCCTGGGTCCCAGTGCGGGCTCCGTCCCCTCGCCCGTGCAGGATAGGTCTGTGTCAGCCCGGCTGGCCTGGTCTTGGTCCCACCTAAAGCCCTGCCACACCTTTGGAGACAGTGCCTGTTTATCAAACATCCTCGAGTAAATCAAGCTGAGCGCCGTGTGAAAGCTGCCAAGGCCCGGAGGATTATGGTTCGCTGAAGCAGTGGCTCTTCCATGGCCTCATGACGCCTAGTAGGCCACTGGGTCATCAGCGTTTCTCTGTGACACAGGCAGGGGTGGTGGGTGTGACTTTGCCACTTTGCCCCGAGGGAAGCGAGGCTCGTGGTGGTGAACTGAATTTACGACTGTGGTGCTGGAAATCTGGGGCAGAGCGAGGATCCCAGTGCAGCCCTCACCGCCACTTCCAGCTCTTTCCTGAGCTGGAGGCCAGGGGGCAGGTCCGTGGTCCCCAGGCTGCCAAGGCCTCCTTGGTCACTGCCACGGCAGACGTCACTAGTCAGTCATGACACTCTTGCAGACTGAGGCTGGACGCTGTCCTGGGACCTCCCCCAACACAGCTCCCCAGGAGGCCCCAGAATCAGCCGGGATGGGTGGGCAAGAGGCGCTTCCTGCTATTCCTTAGGCCTTCCTATTCGGCTGGCTGTGCCCTCTATGGTTGCCTGGAGGACAGGCCTTCCTAAAGCAGTTTCCCAGACCCCAGTCCTGTGGGTTCCAAGGCAATAAGACAGTGTCTCTCTGTGGGGAGAGAGTGCAGGTCTGCTCCACCGATGTTAGCTTTCAATCAATGATGGTCATGGTCACGATCGTGATGTTTTCAGCGCACACATCAGCAATACAGGGGGCTGCCTCAGAAGAAACGAGTCCGTCCTGGGTTTGGGAGGAGTCAGGGGTCACAGATTTGCTGGCTGGAGTCTGGGAAGGCACAGGCTCTCTCGTGCCTCTCCAGGCCTGGCCCTGCTCCTGCCTCTGCTCCGGAGGCCCCTCTCCTGCAGAAAGGGGATTAGTGAGGAGAGGCATAAAGGTACTCGCCCTGCCTGATGCTTCCTCTTGGGCATAAACAGAACTGGGGGACAGCTGGAAAAGGGAGGCCCCCAGAGAGACAAGGGGCAGCCACCTGGAACCATCGTGGCAGGGACCTTCGCCTCACTGCAGAGGGCCCTGGGCAGGGACACGGCTGGGCTGGTGTGGAGGAGAGAAGTGGGAAGCAAAGACCGCTCCGGAGGAAAGCGTGCACTCTGAGCGCGACGAAGGCGCATCTGCAGGCATGAGTGTCCTGTGTCAGAAATGAGGCCATTTCTTCTTTGGTTTTGTTTTCCTCTGATTGGTGAGCGGCATGTCCAAAACTTGACTGCGTGGCCCGCATGCCGAACACCATTGGTTCACCCTGCCTGGATGCTCCCTGAAGCCCCTCCCAGCTCCAGCCATCTATTCTTTCTGAAACATCTGTATCATCTGGCCCCTGACAGGAATGACTGGCCATATAAGTCCCCCAAACCATTGTTCTCCCTGCTCAGCCGGCACCTCCGGAGGCAGGGACGCCTGGCCCGGGCTCAGGCAGCCCCGCACACAGAGCGGAGGATGTTGGCCACGTGCCAGGCCGCAGGATGCTCCATGCTCTCTCAACCTTTTCTCAGGTTTTCAATAGCACTAACCCCCGACTTCACAGCACCCACACCGTTGCACTGAAGGAGCGAGCATAAAAGGTGCATCTTGCTCACAGCTCGGAAGCTATGCCCGAATGGCCTGTGTGGCCATGGGCTCCAGCAAATGGGGGTTTCCCTCTCTTCAGAGCGATGTAAGCCTTTCTAATGAGAAATGCCCAGTTTAAGGTTCTCAAATCCTCGAGTTTTGGGTACATGGACTCAAAGACTCCCTTTGATGCCAAAGGTTACAAATTGTTTCCAACTATCCATTTGCTCAGCTATTTTATTGCAACTGAACTTTTAATATATATATATATCCACAACCCAGGCATGTACCCTGGCCAGGAATCGAACCATTGACCTCCTGGTTGATACGGTGATGTTCTATCACTGAGCCATACCGGCCAGGCATCAGCTTACTAGTATTTTTATGATGGGAAACACAACCCTTGGACAACTGGTTTAAAACAATTCCCAAACTGGCCAATGGGGGCGGGGGCGGCGGGGGGGTAGGATCTAAAGAAAGCAGAACTGAAATACTGCTTCAGCAATTCAGGTCAGGACATCCGTGTTTACCATGTCTTCTCCCTTGTGTGCACCAACTGTGCTGCTGGATGTTGAAAATGAAAGTTTGCCAGAATCATCTGAACTGATAAGGCTGAACTGCGTTCCAGAGTCGGGCAGGAACACTCTGTTACAGGAGGCCATTCCCTCTTCCCCATGCAGGTTTGTTTGTTTCACATTGAATTACCTTTTTATTTTTTTGGCCTAGGAATCTGGAATTGGAACTTGCACTGCTGGTGGCTTGTGATTTTCCCAGCTCTCTAGAAGCTTCTGAGATCTCACCTTTCTCTCACAGAGCCTTTGTCTGTAGTGAGAGCACCCTGGCTACAAAGTCGGCTGGCTTGCTTAAAACAATGGAGTTACAGAGACAATCGGAAAGAAGGTGCTGAGCGCTAACCCCACACAGCGCCTGCGGTAATCTCAGCAGAGCCACTCCTGACGCTGCAAGTTCAGGGACAGGCTGGTCTTCCATTCACTCCCTCCCTGGCTGTGGCAGAGAACCCAGCAGGGTGCAGAGCCCTCACAGCTACACGGAAGGATTCTGTTTAAGATGTCACTGTGCTTCACCACTCCAGGTCTGTCAGGCTGCGGCAGAATGCAGAGAAGGGGAGGATCGAATAGTGGGAATAGTTTAGGCTCATTTCCTCTCTCCCCCCAAAAAACCTCTGCCTCCAAAATGGGGGTCATTCGAAATCATTTGCAGGTGGCACTTCTTAGCATTCCCAAGAGCCAACAGCAATCATTCACCCTCAAAGTACACACAAAGGGACTCGGTTGGCTTCCACTCACCACTGTCTCCCCAGAACTTATCATGTGCCTGGCATCTAGGATGCACTTAGTAAGTATCAGCTGCATGAATAGATGAATGCACTGTATCTGTTGTAAACTACAAGCTGACAGGCAAAGCAAGAACTCTGAGAATCAGAAGTGCCGACAGATGCAATGAGCTCCCCGAATGTCCCTTCACTGGAACTGCTCCAGCACTGGGGCGTCGTGGTGCAGGTTAAAGCACCACAGAGAGGGTAGATGGGATTTCCTCCCCTTCTGTTTTAGAATCTCATCAATAGTTCATGTACTCTGGACAAACCGTAAAAGGCAGGTAAGAAAAGTCAGTAAATGAAGCCATTCATCATCTCTCCACCAAGTGTGACAGTTAACACAGTATATCCTGTGGGCATTGGCTACGTCACATTGCACTATATGGACAAATACTACTTTAATTAGTGCGGGATGACATGAATCTCTGTACCTCTCCTAACGTTTAGTCATAGCTCACATTTCCTGGATTCTCCTAAAACCCAGTGAGGTGGATACTGAGCTGCGCTCAGCTTGCCCTCCTCAGCCCTCAAGCTGTTTGACCTTAAATATGCAACTTGAGCCTCAGAGTCCTCATGGTAAAGCGATACCTACAGCGATGCCTTCTTCACAGCGTGGCAAGGATTAAGTGATATAACAACCAAAAGCACTCACAGCTACCGGCACACAGAAGGCACTCAATAGGAGGGGACGTTTATTATTGCAATTATTATTGTAATGGAGAAGAATGTGGGGTTCTGTAGGGGACACAAAAGAGAGGAAGGTCAGTCTAACCTGAAGGTGTCAGGAGAGCTCTGGGGAGGGGGTGGCATAATGAGTAAGTGCTTGTCAGGAGAATCATGGGGAGAAAGAGCATTCTAAGGGTAAAAAAGAGTTTGTTCAAAGGCCCTGAGGTATGAAACATCTTGGCAAGAGAGCTGCCAGTAGGTCAGCACAACTAGAGTAAGGGTTCAAGGTCAAAGAGAAGCCAGAGCCAGATCCCAAAGAACCACCCAAAAGCCTTGAACAACGGGAAGACAAAATCAGGTTTGACTTTCAGAAAAATTTAGGTAATGTCCACCTGAACATAGTTTTCCCTTCCCAGGGTCACCATTATGATGATCAGTTATCACAAAAACCACCGGAGTATATCTAATGCCACAAAACACAGGACTTATTGTAATTCACAGTTCTTTCCTCTGTTCACACGTCTTCAAAAGTCTTTGTTTGTTTGAGTGTTAATGGTGAATGGGCTTATTTTTCTAGGCTGGTTTAGTTGCTGCAAAAGGCCTTTACCAGTGGCATCTTCCAGAGTGGGTTTTAAATGCTCATCTTCCTATCCACAAGGTGAGTCGTAGGTGGCCACTTCTTAGCACCCCTAAGAGCCGGACGCAATCATTCCCCCTCAGGGGACACAGACAGCAGTGGCAGCTTGGGTCAGGACTGGGAGAGGGAGGCGGCTGCGGGAGGCAGAGCCAACTTAGGAGTTAGTACAGGGACTGGAAGGGAAACGTGTCCCGGGATAACAGCAGCATCATTAAAACAATAAATAAAATTTAAAAAGTCGCTGAAGAAGAAGAAAAAGAGCAGGTGCTGTGCTGTGAAAGGAGGGACGAGATTGCAAAGAGTATCTGTTGATGGAATTTCATGACAAAGGAGGTCCCTGGAGGGAAAAGTCTGAGACAGGCAACTAAACTGTTTGAATACATGTAGCTTCATCTGTTCACTTATCATTCATGAGGTCAGCCTATGAGCCTTCCGTTCATTCTCTTTGTACATGAAATGTCCTGGACACCACAGAACCCATGTGCTCTCCGACCACGGGTGACTCAGGAGCAGGAAGGGCTCGCTGCTCCCGGGCACCTGAAATGTGCCAGGCATTGTCCCAGGTGTGCTTATACACGCTGTCCCTAAACTGATCCTCCACCACACTCCTTTGATCAAATCAGCAGACATGCACAGTCTATTTCTCTGGCCCAATTTTCACTGTCCCATATTAGAGAAAACAGAGGCAGCAGGTGGGGAAAGGATCACTGGGTGAGGAAAATAAAGCTAAAAACGTAGTTTCAGACACCATCACTTTAATCTCCCTCCTCCTTTCCAGAGCCTCAGATTCCTCACAAAACAAACATTGCTTTTTTTTAGATCATTTTTTCCTTTTAACGCAACATTTCCCCAAATGCCCATGTATTAATCCTTGTCCTTCTTGTCTAACAGTCCCACTAACACCCTCAGTGCACGTATGTGTATGTGTGTGCGTGCGAGTGCGCACGTGCTGGTGTGTCGGATTCAGGCACAAAGACCGAGTGCCATCAGCCCTGCAGGATCTGCCAGTACGTGGGCCAGATCCGAATTCTGGACACGGATGTCCGTCCCTGCCATGGGAGTGCCCCTTTGCGTTGTAGTTGCTGCAGCCTGGGGCTGCTGAGCACCAGTGGTATTTTGCTTGTAAGTTGTTATAAAACAAAAACCAAGAAAAGTAGGGGTGGGGGGGGGGGAAATAAGCTAATCATATCAACCCATCAGGTGGTACTCAACTTAGCATGTGTTTTATTGTCAGCTGAGAAATTCAAAGAGCATTGTAGAAACACTTAAAGCAAAGTGGCCGGATTTCTATCAATCACTCTTTGTTTCTCAGACAGTAATTTTTCTCCTGAAAAATCAAATCCACAATAAATTATTTATTGAACACCTACTGTGTGACAGGTACTCCAATGCCAATTGAATGTTATAGGGTTTGTTTTCATTATTATCTTTTCTTCTTTAAAATGTTTAAGGCCTTGATCAGGATGTATTAGCTGTTTTCTCTTCCAACAATTTTATCATTATGAATATCTTCAGAAGTTTAACACTTTGGTGGCTATGCAGAGTTTTCTGGGTCCTTATTGTTTTGTTTTGTTTCTACTATTGTTTTTTTCACCTGAATTTTTCTTTTCCTACTCTCTGATTTTTAGGGAGAAAAAAAGTCTAGCATCTAGGTCTGAGACCACTCGAAATGTCTGGACTGGGACTGCTAATGACCTCCCAGAGACAACCCAAATTGCTGATTTAGCAAAGGCCATTCTTGACCTTGACACAAGGCAAGACAGGCAAAGGGGAAGGACTTGGGAGGGAGCCGTGAAAGAAAAAGGATCATAGAGGCGCTCCGATCTCCCCAGGCCCCTCCCCCATTCAGCAAACACCTGGCTGAGTTAGAAAACATGACCGGTCCAACCTTCCTATTGGCACCAATTGAAGCTGTCAGCTCTCGGCTTGTCACCAGTTGCACTGGGAGGCCCCGGGCAGCCACAAGAGCCCTAATTAGGCAGAAATGACACTTCTACAACTGACCTGCCAGGACCTTTGGCAAACCATTTAACATCATTAGTTAACATTTTTTAAAAGTGTGAATGTAAATGAACAGCCAGTGGCTTTCAATGGAGTTTGTCGGTGGCATCTCCCCCCTCCCTGCTCACTTCTTTCTCTTTTTCCATGAATAGTCCACTTGTTTTCTCCAGAATTGGAGGGAGGCGCTGGGGGAGAAGGAAGAAGAGGACCAGTCCTCGGAGAGGAGAGACATGTCAAAAGCACAAACAAGCGCAGAGGAGCGCTTCAGCCTGGGCCCAGACAGAGCCGAGCAGGGGACCAGGGTGTGCTCAGCAGGCCAGGTCCCCTCCAGCAGTCCCAGACAGCAGCCATTCCAGGCTTTGGGCCGATGGGAAAGGACTTCATTTCCTGACCCGGGTGCCTCTGAAACACCCTGGTGCTCACACCTCCACCTACTTGTTGGCATTCTGAACAAGCTGATGTTTTGCAGATGTTTAGCCAACGTCTCATGTGTGCTTAAGGCCCCGTGCACCCGTTTGAAAGGGGTCCCTCTGTAAAGGAGTGACGGTCTAGGGATAACCATTCCGGGTGGTTGGGTACTTACAGAAATTAGTTCATTTCCTACCTGTAGCGGTTACCTCCCACCTTGAGTCACACTTCATTTTGTTCTTCGACGTACACCCACAGAATCCATACACGCCAACACTCTCCATCTGTAGGATGGGGGAGGGGGGAAGAGTGTCATTGTGAAAATGTCATTTTGTCTGTCTGTTTCCAAGCTGCTCTCAAATCCTATGCCCATGCTGGGGGTAGAAGGGAGAAAGGTGTAGGTGGGCGGCCGAGGGGTCAGTTCTTGGCAGGCCTTTGCACGTACCACCTGCCTACTCGCCGTGTGGCCTGGGACAGGTGGTTGGTCCTGAGTCTCTGATGTTTTTGTAAGATAACACCTTACTGCCCTGGCTGGTGTGGCTCAGTGGACAGAGCATCAGCCTGCAGACTAAAGGTCCCGGGTTCGATTCTGGTCAAGGGCACATGCCCGGGTTCCAGGCTTGATCCCCAGTAGGGAGCATCATCAATCAATGATTCTCTCTCGTCACTGATGCTTCTATCTCTCCCTCTCCCTTCCTCTCTGAAATCAATAAAAACATTTTTTTTAAAAGATAATGCCTTACTCCTTAAAGTGAAAAAAAAATGGGAGTATCATGATCGCCAAAAAGTGAGCAGAGGTAAAGGAGTGTGGACCATTAAGAGCTGCCCAAATTGAGAATCTGTGCCCTTGCTTCCCAAGGCCCACTTGACAAAGCCACCACACCACAGCACATCCAGGCCCTCTGTACAGGCCCGACTCCTGCGTATTCTTGAAGGACTGAGAATACGAGAAGGAACGTGCAGGGGTGCAAAACAAGTTCCCAAACCCACGATTACATGAGTCAGCCTCTCTGCAGGGTGTCTGGTCCCTCTTGGGATTTCTGGAAGCCCTGAGAACTGTGGTGGGCGCACGGTAGATGCGCAATAAACGTTTACTGCGTGGGAAAGTAATGCGGCCCGCAGACCCGGGCTCAGGGCAGGCAGGAACTGTGCTTTGGGAAGGGCTCACATACTGGATTTGGAGAGTTTTACTTGTCTCTGAATTAAAGATGAGTAAGATCAAGCGGGCAGTTTGTGGCGGAGGATGCTTGTAACCTAGTCATCAGAGGGAAGGAAAAGAAAACAATCTTCGTTTGGGGCAGAAAGGGAGAGAAAATACGGGAAAATGTCCTTAATAACAGTAAATGGGGAAGAGAGAGAGAGAGCAGCTCATTGCGATGAAGCATTTAGTGCTTTTAAGCTAAATACCTCAGCATATTAAGCAAATAGAGAAAAGCCAGCTAGAAGATGTTAGCAAATTGAAGCGAACGGGGCTCAGAAAGCCGATAGGAGGTGCCTGGCTTTGACCCCTTTTCCCATCACATGCCTGGCCGCGCCTGCTTGTTTAGTGTTGCCTCTCCTCTCCAGCTGCGGTGCTTATTGAAAAGCTCTTGCTCCCTGCCTGGTTTTGGCACATTTTCTGCAGGTGCCTCCTACTGCGGCCACAATGGGCTGCCAGGGAGGTTTAGACCTGTCAACAGCTACGGGGGAGGGGGTGGTGTGGTGGAGGGGGCGCAGCTATTGTCTTAAAGGGCCAGGGACATTGGGAACCTCCCCTCCGCGGAGCCCGCAGCACAGGCACCTGCTAATGAGACGAACCCTTTCTCTGGCTCCCTCTTTCTCTCTTTAATGATTTAACTTGATCGCTTTGGTTCCTTTCTGGAAGGGGAATTGCTCCATTGATCATCTAAAGTAATTGCCTGTAAAACATTGCCCTGCGACCACGACTACTTCCCTGGCTGAAAATGTCACAGCAATTGAAAAGCTCTCAGCCCAGTTCAAGAACGAGGTTGCTCGAGAGGGCAGTCCTCGCATCTGCCCTCAAGGACTGGCGTGTTCAGAGCTGCACGTTTAGGGTGGGACTGGTGGATTCTTAAGACAGAGAATGTCCCTTCCTGTCGTATAGTCTGATTTTGTGTGAGGTTGTGGAAAATTAACCAAACTGAACTTGAAATTCCCTCAACCCTAAAATTAGACGGTTCAGGGGAAGACACTGTTTTCTTTTCTTTGTTTTTTTAATCCTTACCCGAGGATATTTTTCCATGGATTTTTAGAGAGAGTGGAAGAGAGAGGGAAAAACAGAGAGAAACACCAATGTGAGAGAAACACATCGATTGGTTGCCTCCTCGCATGCCCGACCAGGGCCCGAGCCGGGCAGAAGCCTGCAACCGAGGTACATGTCCTTGACTCGAATCGAATCCAGGACCCTTCGGTCTGCAGGCTGATGCTCTATCCACTGAGCCAAACCGGCTGGGGTGATGTTATTTTCTGAATCACCCAGGCCATTCTTTTCTGGGAAGCCCTGAATTCGGAGGGATGGCCACGTGGGTCAAGTGTGATTTAGGAAAGCGTCTCCGTTTCATCACACAGGAAGACAGTGTCTTTGTCCAGGGGGTAGCAGGGGCCTTGGTTTAGGAGAGGAATGGTCCTGGAATTGGGTGAGATTTGCTGATTCTTCAGACCTGTCACTTGGCGGCAGCAGCGACACACTGTAGGAAGGGGATGACACGCTTAAGTAGTTTCCATGAATACTTTATTAGTCATTGCCATGCCAATGCGAGGGTGTAATTCACCTGGGGAAAATCACTTTGTTGTCGGCATCAACCTGCCAGCAAAATAAACAGCTGCTGGCGATGGTTTCATCTTCCTCTGACAGGTGAAAGCCTAAGTTTGTGTGGGAATAAGTAGACTTTTTCCATTTAATTGGTGGGAAGCACCACTTGCTAAGTGAGAGGCTGCCAGGTTCCTAATGTTACTAATTTGGGAACAAAGCTTCAGGTGCGTCACCTCCCAACAGAATGAGCCATGAATATATCTTGTAGCTGATGAAGTAAGCGGCAGGCATGCTTAATACTGTATTTTAAAAAAAGGATGAAAACATCTGCCAGGCAATCTACCTGACAAACAAGAGGGAGTGTAGAGCATTCAGCCACAAAAGGCCGTTTAAAATGGTGAATCTGAAGACAGCTGAACAATGTTTTTCACATAAGCCTTCTGAAAGGCCATGCTGCAAATTTCATAACTTGTTAGTAGATGCAGCAGCGCTGTTGTTGTTTTTTCCCTTGGAATTTACAAATTTTGGATTTTATATTTTTAAATCTTGTAATATTGTCAGAATATATAGCTATTCCGTGAAGGCGATTACATATATTACACCAAAATGCGCTGTATATAATAAAAAGTATTTTTCCTTTACTGACCCACACAGTGAATATAATTTTTAAATTCCTTAAATTTAAACCCATTAACTAATTTGATTCCTGAGTAGGAAGAATTATGTTGGCAGCCTTTCACACACAACAGTTTTGTTTTGTTTTTATGGGGAGGGGAAGTGAAGTCTGTGCTTCCATAGCTTGTACGGAAAGGTCTTTTATTTTTTGTCTGTAAAATGATGGTGTGGAAGTAAATGACCCCAAAAGTTCTGCCTGGCGGTATGATTTCCTTGTCTATAGAAATGATTCTGCAATGACCAATGGATGAGTGGTAAATATGCCCAGTTATTTCTAGCAGCTTTGCCTGTTAGATAGGCAGCCAAGACAAAGTAAAAGTGGGTTGAGTTAAGCCCCTGCAGCCAAGACAGGACAGCCTGACTACCAAGGCCAGAATCGCAATGCCCTGTAAAGACCCTCCGGGAAGCAGGGACACACAGGGAAGGTGGTGGGGGCAGCCGGAGCGCGGGCGGGTGGCCGCCTGCTGCTGGGGCTCCGGCCGCTTGTCCTCTGCATGAACTCCCAGAGTGAGAGCGTGAATGGATGGTGTTCACACTTCTGGAGGGGAAAGCACATTCACAGAGGAAAACACAAGCACGCAGTCAGTGGAAGGAATGGCGCCCTGACCGCAGCCACAAGACTGGTTTCACTTTTGCATCCTCTTCTTTGGTTTGTTCGCAGCGATGCCAGAGGTCTGCATGGAACTCCCAACCAAGTTCAGAGACAACCAAATGGAGCGTGACAGTCCCGTTCCTCATGGATCTTTGTGGCACGTTTGAAACCACCTGACTTCACGAGGTAGAAATTCACCTTGAATTAAGTTTGTTCCAACTTCATACTAAATAGAATTTGTCACGATGTTGGGCGTGCATTTAAAAATAAAAGAATGTGTTTTAAAATGCTACATCATTCCTCTGTCCATGCACACCTTGCTGATGAAATGTGCGCACAGCAGTGAGAATTACACCCTGGGTTCCAATGCCACTGTCTGAAGGGGAAGAGCTAGCGCTCCTCATAACCGGATCGGTGGATTTACTTATGGAGGGAGAGCCACAGACCTTTCAACCTGAGCCCTCATTTACTTGGCGTTTACACTTGTTACCAACACGTATCTCGGCCGCCAAAAGTTAACCCACAGAAAGGGTGAGATTCCTCATACTTAAATAAAAAGTTCACATCGGGCTGTGGAGGCAACAGGACCTGTTGAAAAGCCTGTATGTCCAAATAAGGTGTCCTTACTTTCCAGCTAGAAAATGATGTGACTTTGAACTTGGCTTTATAGCTCCTGAATTAATGTAGAACTGCTGTCTATGGGAAGAAAAAGGGCTATTTTATGCCTTAATAGAATGCATGGGGTCATAATAAATGAACGTTTCAGCTGCAGTTGGTGTGACTAAGTCAGACCCCACTCCCCTCCCCCATGAAGAGCCTGGTCTACTTTTTTTGTTCCTTGCAATCTTCTTAGAATTACATGCTGCAAAGTTTCCTTTCTTTCAAAAGTCAGAAAGCACCAAACAGCTGGAGGAGGGTCCCCATACTTTGTTTCTCCAGTTTGATACAAGATCACACCCCTTTCTTCCAGCCAGGTCCTTCCAGAGTTACAACTTATTTTAGAGTGCATCTGAAAGAGCTGCACTTTAGTAATATCACTCGTATGACTGATCCAAAGGACTGGTTTTGGGTGCCTACCATAAAAAACCTAAAACTTCACCTACACATGCTGTCAAAAATAGATGAGATGGGATGGCATCAGGTGTACAGTCCTAAAGCCTGAATTTGGAGAGTAAGGCGACTCTCTCATAAACACAGCAATGGTGTGGGCTGATACTGATGTGTCAGCCGACCGAGCCTTAATCCCGGGGGTACAGGCGTGTGTGTGTGTGTGTGTGTGTGTGTGTGTGTGTAATTCTCTATCTGATCCACCAGCCAGGGTCTAGTTTTGTGCAAAGGAGGTTCGTGCCTTTTTCTTAGCATTAAAGCTTGAAAAAAGAGTGTGAAAAGTTCAAGGAATGCCTCTGGTGAGTTAGAGTCAAACCCAGAAAACATACACAGGGAAAAATAAAAATGGTTACTTTTAGTTTTAAAAAGCACAAAACCCCACATGGTGATGCCTTTGTTCTCATATAACAAATAATACTTGAAGATAAAGTCTATTGCAAAAATACATTCAACGAGATCTTATAATTTTGAAGTCTTCATTTTGCTTGTATTGCCTGCTTTTGCAGATTTATAATTATCTCAAAAAAGACAACTAATTTTCTAACAATGGGTTTATGAGAAATACACTGAAAATAATTATTAACCAAACAGATAATATTTTTCTTGCAATGGTCTCAGTTAAGCATTCAAAATGGCTGTGTTTTCAGTAAAGTAATAAGTGGTATATAGGACAATATTCCCGTAAAGCCTATAAACTGATAAACATTCATTTTATTTATTTCAAATACCATACTTTTAAAAAAAAGTTATGTTTGTGTTCTTACTCTACAGAACACCGTCGTTGATCCTTACCCTACAAAAGACAGTCTTGGGTTTTGTATTCTCAACATCAGCACAGGAGCTGTATACTTCCCTTGTGTGCTGTCAGCCTGGCTGTAAAGAAAAGAAAGCATCTATGACTCGACACCAAAGTTTAGGGCAGACACACAAGTTCATAAAAATTCCAATGGGTGTTGGCATGGAATAATTTTACATCAAAAGGAAATCTGGTACTAGATCCCTCACACAGAAACTCCACATTTAAAATTTGAGAGGTGGACCAATTCTTTAGAAAGCACAGTATCTAAGGTTAACGGAGACGTCTCCCCTCTGTGAAATGCCCTGCTTCATGAATCTGGCTCACAATCCTCTCTGTTTTTCAAATCCCCATAAAGATGATAAGAAGAGAGTGCAAATGTTTGACCATGAACTTTGGGGAAGACGGTTACCTGGAGTAGCTCAGGGATAGTTCAAGTCACTCGGTTGCTCATAAATCAATTCAGATTGTTACAGCAGTCTGACAGCGGCTGTTGAACAAGGGGAGCTCCTACGGGGAGTTTTCCAAGTTCTGACAAGGGCAGGGGGAGCGAGTGGGCCCTGGGTTCCCACGTCGCCTCCTTTGGCCCTGGCTCCAGGCACACAAACAGAATCGGACGGAGATCAGGGGAAAGCGCCCAGACACTTCTCATCCAAACCTCACTCTGGCCTTAGTTATTTATTTCAAGTGAAAGTGCCATCACACAAAGTCATCCTAATATACAGGGGTGGACAACAATAGGTCTACAATTGTTCATCTGGAAAATAATAAAATAATTAATAAATGATAACACAAGAATAAACTGTTTTGCATACTCACAACTGTAATCCTACTGTTGCCCACCCTGTACATCAGCTCTTTTTTCCCCCCCTACTTTTGTTAAAATTGAGATAATCAAGTTTAAGATTTAACTAGGTACAGAAAACTTTTTTAAGTACCCCAATAAGCTGTTTAAGATATAGTGCTACCATTTGATTACTGGTGATTGGGTCGTCTATAAACAAAAGTTTGTGATAGAAAATTCTTAAGAAGTTCTAATTTATGAGAGTACCAATGTGGGGTTTTTTTTATTTTTTTAGAAAGAAAATTTGATATAAAGCAAATTACTACCACCACCCAACACCATGAACACAATAAGAATAACTTTCAAGTACACCACAGAAACAAACCCACAAAGCTACTCTGGTCTGGGATTACATCAACTCTTTATTTCTGTCTGAGTACGACTGTTAGATTCTCCTGCACTTTCCTTTTCCTTCCTATGCCCACACTGAGGCACTGAAAATAATTTGCTGCCTATAGCCTAAGCCGAAGACAGGCATCACTGAAAACATTAAAAATTATTTCTACTTTAGAAATAACATTTTAGTCTTTCATCCTTACTAAGTCTCTCAAGTATTAGTGGAAACATTATTTTTTCTGGGGAACTGATTCTGATCAGTACTACTTTTATTTCTACATATCCATCTAAGGTGTTGAATGCACAATCGCAAAAAATAATAATTGCATTATTTAATTAAAAACAGGATCCATTATCCCTTGTTAATATACAATACAGTTCTGTGTATTTTTTTTAATTGTACAGAAATTTAATTTAACATTAGACTGGCAGTAGAGATTCATCCACAAGTGTCACCTTAAATAATTTTGGGAGTAAACAGGGCTCCAGTGATCATTTTAAATGATTGTCACATATAAAAGAGATGTAATAAAACCAAATCAATATTGAGAAATTGGTCTAAAATTATTTTATTGGTTAAAAATTCCTGGAAATTGACTACCCCAAAAATCACAATTCTTCAGGAAATAATTCTCATCCGTGTCTGTGACTAGCATTTTTAAAAAATATTCAAATAATGAAATTCTCCAACTTCTTAAACAGGGCAACAACAACAAAAAAGGCAAATCAAGGAAGAAAAAGAGAATAACAATAATAAAAGATAAGCCTACCCTTTGCCAATAACAAATGCAAAGAGTCAAGACCTAAATGTGACAACTTAATTTTTTACCATTTCGAAGGCTAACAATACTATGAGTTTCATGGCCAGTCAGTGACAGTCTTTTCATTTTGCTAATAAGAAACAGATAATTCCTCTTAAGCAGATTAACTTAAAGTACATTTTCAGGGAAGCTAAAATCCCCTTCAATCAGGGTCTTAAGTTTAATTATAAAAGTCAAACAATTTATTAGCTCTCATTTAAGTGCAACAACAAAATAGGTGGGCACACAACTCTCAGGGGCCAGGAGGCAACCAAATCAAGATTTGCTGCAGTAACAGAAAACATTTTTAGCCATAACTTGATAAACATCTAACCGGCCCACTTAACTAGGATTCTTCCCCTCTTTCTTCTTTGCTGCCCCCTATATGGAAATAGGATTAACATTTTCTTCATTCACAGTAAATGCGATGATTGTTTTTAATTTTTACTACTTTTATATTAAGAAGTAAACACACACACAATGCAAAGTAAAAATTAGAAAACCTGCCTTTTGTAGGATATTGTATACATATTTGCTTCACTAGTCCCCTAATTTTGTCATAAAAATACTCTTAAATTGTATCTCCTTCTAAAAAGTAAAAAAAAAAATCTATTTTAAAGTGGCAAAAAATAAAAATAAAAAGGTAAAATAGCTTGCTTAAAGGATTTCTTTTGCCTGATTTCTTCCTTTTTTCTTTACTGTTTGAACTCACTGGATAATTGCCGTATTTCCAGTTTCATTCTGCCTATAGAGAAACTGTGTGTCTATACCTTGAAGAATACCAATTAAACTGCCAGCAGTAGCATCTCCAACAGTATCTTTTGGTCTTCAGTGTCAAAGCCCTTTGAACAAATGACCGGAAGGCTAAATCTAAAACAGCCTTTGACAAGAATGCCAGCTTTGAGCACTCACTTTAGGACTAAGGCTCCAGCCTATTGCTTTACTTGGGAAGCAAGAGAGGAATAACCCATCCACTTTATAATTTGCACAAATGGTAAAGGTTAAAATAAAAGTGAAAGATTACCAGAAGATCACTAATATTGTTTTGAAAAGGAGGGGGAAGTTCCTCTTATCATTTAATTCAATTCCATCCAAATTTCTGTACAAAGCTAAATAAAAGATTTCAAATATTGCAAAACTGCTAAAAATGCTACATTTTCCTTTTCCTCAATTTCTGCGGTAATAATGATACCATGTACTGTATGCTGGGCACAGTGGGAAAAAGTTCACATGGATTTTTAAATTTAATCTCATAGCAGTCCTATGAAATTGAAAATATTAGCAATGGGGAAATGGGCTCAGAGAGTTTTAGAAACTTGCACAAGGTCACACAGCTGGGAGCTGAAAGAATTCGAACTTGGCGTCTGATTTCAAGACCCCATGGCGTCTGATTTCAAGACCCCATGCTTCTGGGCCATCTTGGCTGCTTCCGTTATCAAACCACTCCTGGGGGAAGCATTAGCTATTCTCTTTTTGACAGGATCCATGAAGAAAGCTTGTAGAGCAGTGGTTTCAACCTTGGCTGCCCATTGATATCACATATAAAAAAATACTTGCCCTAACCGGTTTGGCTCAGTGGATAGAGTGTCGGCCTGCGGACTCAAGGGTCCCAGGTTCGATTCCGGTCAAGGGCATGTACCTTGGTTGCAGGCACATCCCCAGTAGGGAGTGTGCAGGAGGAATCTGATTGATGCTTCTCTCTCATCGATGTTTCTAACTCTCTATCCCTCTCCCTTCATCTCTGTAAAAAAATCAATAAAACATATTATTTTTAAAAAGCTCAAAAAAATAAAATAAAATAAAAAAATACTTATGCTTGGGCTCCACCCCTAGAGATTCTTACTTAATAGGTCTGGGGTAGGGCCCAGGCATCAGTAATCTTCAGTACTCACCCTACCAGTGAATAAAATAGAGAATCCTTCTCTTTGCGATGCTTAAATTCAAATGGTGCTTAGATTCTAGAAGAATCTAGTAGAATCCCCAGATGATTCTAATGTGCAGCCCAGAGTGAGAACCAGTGATCACATTAATATTACCACTTATCCAGGCTCCTTGCTCCAAGCCCTCAATGGAAGCAACTCAACTGGCAGAGAGTGGGAGAGAGTCCAACAATACCTGACACGAGACGGTAGACTTTTACTTAGAGAGTTCCAGATCTGAGAAGCAGTGGAGCAACACGGAAAATGCATGGACACTGGAGTGGTCAGACCTGAGTTCAAATTCCAACTCTACTCTTTATTAACTCTGTAACCTTGGGCCGGCCACTTGCCTTTTGTGGTTGTTCTACAGATGCGATGGGATGATATGAGGAAAGCCCCAGGCATATAACATTGCTCTGTATCAATGGTAGTTGCTTCTGTGGTTGTTGTTGTTATTATTACTACAATGGTAATGACTACTGCCAGGAGGCATTAGGAGTGAAGAAATCAAATTACAGAAAAACATTTTTTATTAGTCAAATAATTCCTGCTTTTATTACTTCGCATTTAATTTGCAGCTATTTATATTGCAAATTAGCTTGGCAATCATATTTCTCATTCATGACAACTGGGTAAGGGCAACATTATTACTCCCGTTTGCCACAAGAGGAAAAGACAACGTATCCATCTATTCTGTCTCTAGTTTCTATGATTTTGTGATTAGACACCTGCAATCATGTTCATTAGTTCCCTATGAAAAATGATACTCAACGCAGATGGCAAATGCAGGAAAGAAGAATTAACAAGCACTTGATAGCAACCCCAAAAATAACATCTAAATAATCACTTCTGAACATTAAAGTCATGGCAAACAAGTTCCAATTTATATAAAGATGTCAGAAAGGATTAAGGAAAAATGAACAAATACATTTTTCTTTATCCTCATTCATTTAGGAAATGTCTGACATAGCTCAGAAATCCTATTTGAAATGCAGAAAGAGAATGGTTAATTTCCTCTAAGAAGAATCTTCCATTAGCAGATAGGAAGACCCTAATATGTCCTGATATTTTATCTTAAACCAGAGCTACAAAGTAGAAGAGATCTAAGATGGAGAGACCCAATTCAGTAGTTCTCAATCAAGATCCCCAAGAAGCCCATGGGCTGTGGGCAAGGGCCCCACAACTTCCAATGTACACCAACACATTCCCAACACTGGAGAATGGCTTGCTCACAAATACCATCTCTTTGTCATATGTACGTTTCCATGACTGAGATACAAATGCCTCTAGACATACTACTGAATTCATAATCACTATATATAACCACTATTACATGGGGAGGGGAGTCCTCAATTTTCTGTTGTTCAAAAGGAGTCTTCATCCAAAAGAGTTAGGAAACACTGATCTAATACAGTCCCCTAATTTCACTGAATAGGTCTTAGAAGATATTGGGACAACTGGGATTCCTATAATCTAGGTTTTCTAATTCCCAAATGGTCTTTGTCCCACACCATACATCCCTTCCAATGGGAAGTTAACAGCCGTGGTCATGTCCTCTTCTAAAAGAGGAGAGTATAGTCCTACCCACTGTCACTGGATATGTGCCAGAATTTTCTATAAATCCTGAATCTGTCCTTTCTCTTCCTTTCCTTCCCCTGCTCAACTCTCCGGTTTATGCCTTTCGGGTTGACAGCACTCCATCCTCTTTCAAGCTCCGATGCTCTGTAAGTGCCCTTGGACATTTAGTCTTAATACGAAGGTACTGAATAAGGAGTGCGTTAAGTCTGTATAAAATATGCATATGTACGAAGGTATTTTATAGTTAAAACCCCAGAACTTCTATATCTATGGAAAATAAGAAAATTGGTATATTTGTGAATAATCATTTTATTTTCTCTGAACCTGTCAACACTAACAGGCTCTTAAACCCCTAGCCTACCAACTTTTCAAAATGCTTTCACGTCTCTTATTTCAGTTTATTGTCCCAATTGGTCACTAAAATGTGCTACTGGAGCACAATTAGAACTTAAGTGCCATGACAAGTAGAAATGCTATCTATTTTATTCATAGTCTTCCCCCGCCCCCCACCCGCCCAATAGCTAAAACAGTGCCTGGCACATGGTAGGCATTCATTCACTTAATGTTTGTTGATTGACTGAATCAACAGTACATAGGAATGACAGGTTTATTTATTCATCATTTAGCCTACACGTAGTTTTATTTTTATTTGAGGAGATAGAATGATCTACAAGGAAAGAACTGAGTCCCTAATAATCTTTTCTGTCTTTAATTCTCCTCATAATATTTGACTTAACATCCTTTCCTCGAATAGTTTTAACGTAATTTTTCAAAATCATATAAGTAATACATTCATTTTAGGAAAATCAGAAACTACCAATAGATAAAGAGAAAATAAAAGTTCCCTATATTCCCATAACCCAAGGAAGACACAGTTAACATGCTCATGCTATCCTTTCAGACTTTATCCTGTGTGCTCAGTACACACATAGACACACACACACAGCTGACATAGTTCCACAACTCTCTGTCCTAGATTCTATGATTGGGAGGTGTGTTTTTTTTTCTTCCATAAGCGCTTTTCTTTTTGGGTCTCCTACAATAGCTCCTTATCCTCTTCCTATATCCTAAATATATTCCTTCCCCAACATTTAGATCCTGAGTTCAAGAGGATGTTTTCCCTTTTTCCTTCCAGAAGATTCATCTGTTCTTATTCAACATTAAATTTGTTGTGGGTATCTTGTGTCTTCAGTTTTCCCTTTCCTCTGGGATACCAGAGTCCTACATGTCTAAAACCAAATGAATCCTGTTCCCACAAAACCAGATCACTCTCCCCCCCCCATTTCTGTCAACTGTCACACAATTCTACAGGCTATTCTCAACAGTCACCTTTGGTCCCCCAACCTCAAAGCGACTTTCAGCCTTGCTTTGGATCATCTCTCTCACCCTTCTCTTCTCATTGCTACTATTATTGTTCAGGGCCTTACATCTGTATCATTTTCTGCCTGGGTCTCCTGCTTGTTGTATAACAAAACACCTATCCAAGTTACCCACTGCTGCCGGGTAACTCCCTAAAACACCACTTCCATCTGCTATCCTATAGTCAGAAATGTGGGTTGGCTGCCCACTAGTACAGAATGGCACTGCGGCTTCTTCACAGTCTCAGTTCAGACTACTCTTCCATCCTTATTTCTCATTATTCTTAAAAATAAACCTCTTCCTCCAGCCAGCCTGGTGTCCTCAGTAGTCGCCCAACCCCAAAACATCTGGTTGTGAGTTAGGTATTTATGAAGTGCTTATTATGTGTAAAACCCCTCCATTCACCGGACAGATGTTTACTGAGCATCTGTTCTATCAGGTAATGTGCTGTTGCTGGGGACGCAAAGGTGAACATACACACCAGGTCCCTGCCCTCATGGACCTTAGAGGCGAATGCGTTACCGAGAGGAGACTCTAAGACATGGTGGTCCCAGCTCAGGGCACTCCCAGATGTTCCATTACAATGTCAAATGAGTCGAGAAATCCCTGAGGGCTGAACGTTGTGGCCCAGGGGAAGGATTCAGAAGAAAGGAAGGGCTGAGTGAGGAGAGCTCCAGTGTGAGAAAAGGCTTCTCTGAAGTGGGACTCCACCGGGCCATAAAGGATGGGCTACTAGAAAAGGGGGTGCCCTCCATCCAGGGGGCTGTGAGGAAAGGCACAAAGGCGGACGGGAAACAGCAGCGGCAATGGCAGGGGCTTATTCTGTACAAAGGTTCCCTCAACACCACTCAGCAGAGCCCATGCTCCCTCCCTGCCGGCCGGGCTCCTGGGTGGATGTGAGTATGACTCAGGCTGGGCTCCTACATGCAGGGATGGCCATCCAGCCAGGAGGAGGAGGCAGGTCTGTGATGACTTACAGCACCCTGGAAAGGGGAGACATTCATCCCATTAGAGATTCGGGGAGAAAGTTCAGGAGGAGGTACCAGCCTGGGGCCCTAGTGTAGTATGTATAGAATCAAATGTCTTTACAGATGTACGTGCACCTACTGGAAATAACTATGTGGTTTCAAATGTTTTCTCACTCGTGTTCTCCTAAGTGACCAGTGAGCCGGGCAGAGTAGGTGAGTAGGATGTGTTTTCCAGACGATCCAAGTGAGGCACAGATCGTGTAAGTGACCTGCTTAGGTCAGACACGCACACAGGCAAGAGTAGCACACGAACGCCCCGTGCACCTCGGCGGGTTCCTGCAGCAGAAGCCCGGAGCGGGGGCGCGCACTGCAAGGCCTAGGAGCCTGCAGGACACCGGCCAGACACTGAAGCCGCGCAGGCAGCCTGGATGTAAACGGGCAGGATGCGGGCAGCCTGCGAGGGTTTTGGAGAGGGAACGCGACCCAGAAAGTCTTCTATACCCTCCCCCAGGCTTCCGAACCATAAGCATCCTTAAGTTTCATCCCAAATCTCTTTTCTATCCACTGATTTAACCCAACTAACCTCCCCGGGAGACCGCGACAGGATGCCCCGCCAGAACACGGCTCGGCTCAGGGCAGTGAGTGAATGAATGAATGAATGAATGAAGTCATTAACTCCGGGGACCTGCACCGCTTAGGGAGCAAACCCTGAGTCCTTACCTCCCTCCCCAGGAGGGTAGGCTGCACGGGACGCCTTCGCCACCCGTCCCGGAGGAACGAAGGGGTGGGTGGCGAAGGCCGAGGGCCCGAGTTCCAGGGCCACGGGACCCCGCGCCGCCCCAGGCTCGAACCCCCCACTGGAAGCTGGGGCTCGCCTCCCACACGCCCACCAAAGGCGCTACCTGAGATCGCTAACTATTTCCCCATCTGGAAAACGTCGGGGGAAGTGGCGACCAGCAGCGCCAACGCCGGGGGAGCGCTGGTCGGGAAGCGTGGGGGAGGAGGGCCGAGGGGTCTTTTCCAGCTCCCGCCAGGGGGCTGGAAGCCTCGCGAGATTTGGGGTCGCGCTCGGCGTGGCGTTGCTTAGCGACGCGGAAGACGCTCGCGGGCCCCCAGGCTAACCCCCGCGGTCGCCTGAAATCGCCTACCATGGGGGACGAAGGCGGCGGCCGCGGCTGTGGGCCCACTAGGGAGCTGCGGAGGCTGAAGCAGCAGGCGCTGGAGTACTACCGGGAGAACGACGTCCCGCGCAGGCTGGAAGAGCTGCTCAACTCCACCTTCTACCTCCAGCCTGCCGACGTCTACGGGCACCTGGTAGGGACCTGGGACAGCACCCGCTCCCCTCCAGCCCCTCCCCCCCGCCCCCGCGCTGCGGCAACGCTGTGCGCCTGCGCCGCGAGGTCGCGCACGCGCATCGCTGCTGCGGGCTGGGAGACCGCGGTGGTGCGGGAAGGCGATCCTGCAGGGCAGCAGCCGAGCGGGGAACCTGGGGCGGAGGAGATTCCAGAAAGAAAGTGGTGGATGGGAAGCAGTTAGAGGATGGTGGGCTCCAGGCGGATTTGTTGCTACGGCGACAGCTCGGGGCCTGCCAGGCTTCCTCGCTGCCTCGGGACCGGCCGGCCCCGGCTGCGGGTTGTTCTTGTAAACACAGACCTTAACCCCGCGCAGCTCAGTTTACCCGCCTCCAGCGGCCTCCTCTTGGTCACGGGATGAACGCGCTGGCTGGCGGGGACCTCAGGCCCAGCCCGCTCCCATTGCTTCCAAGTTTCATTCACATCAAGCCTGGCTCCTGCCTGGATGCCTGGCCCCACCCACTTGACCAGCCCCCACTAAACTTCCATCGGCTGCTGCGCCCTGGACTGGTTGTCCTTCAGCGGTCCCAGTCCCTGCAGCATTTTTTTTT
>NW_006284618.1:138254-145961 GCF_000327345.1 Myotis davidii
GAGAGCAGGTGCCTTTTCCTATCACCTTCCTGGTTGCTGTGCCCAGTGCGATTTCTGGCACAAACCTTAGCCTGAAGCAATGAGCAGTTGAAACAAAGGCAAGCGTTTTCTCGCTTCCACGCCCATAAGTATTAACCAACACCCACCTTCTGGAAGGCTGCGTGGTGGTCGGGACTAGCAGGAGTTTGCACCATGGTGAGGTGTGACAACGAGCAGAGTATGCAAATGCTATGAAGAAGCCGGATGTGTTTACAGGATTCAGAAGCACATGTTATGGAGACAGTGGGTTCAGAGGATACTTGAGGGATGTTTGTTTTTCTCTCGTGGCCTATTACATCAAAGTTTGGGGTGGACTGAGGGCGAGGCGTGTATTGCGTTCCTTGTGTTAAGTGCCTTCTATGTTATTTCACTTAATCCTTGGGACCCCTGTGAGGTAAAAATTATGTTCCCATTTTACAAATAAACTGGCCCAGTGAACTTAAATTTTTCCCAAGGGGTACAAAGAACTGCAGGGAGAAATCAAACCAGGTCTTTGTCCCTAGCACCCAGCAAAGGGCCTGGTACATAGTGGACACTCCCAAACTATTTATAGGATGGAGGAATGAATGAATGAATGAATGCAACTCTGAAGTCTACTATTTCTTGCTAGAGGAAATCTTGAAAGTTAACTGGTCCAAGCTCCTCATTTTACAAAGACACCAAGCTTTTGTCTCATAGCCACTTAGAGCAAAAGCTGAGACTGGAAACTTGGACTCTGGTTCCCTGGTGTAATGCTCTTCCCAGTCTATCAGGCAGCCAGGACTTTAGTTTGCGTAGCTCTCCGAGAGTTTATATTTTGGTTAGAGGCAAAGCCATATATTTTTTAAAATGGATACTAGATAAGGTGATATACCGTTGTGTGCTAGACTGAGGGACAGATCACTTAAACTTACTAAAGGATTCAGGGTTGGGAAAGATCCCTGTCGGCTGTAGTGTCTGGGAAAGTTTTGGCTTGGACTTTGCAGGTTGTTAAGGAATTTGGGTGGGCAAAAAAGTAACCTCCTTTTCCTTTTCCTTCTCACTGCCCTAGTTGAGCCTTTCTTATCCTCACCTAGTCTCTCCTTCTATTGTGTCCATCGCGCCTAGTGCTGCCAGCGCAATGTTCCGGATCTTAAATCTGACCATCATTCTTTTGCTTGTAAACTCCTGTGGCTACCCTTTGCCTGCCGAGTTAAGATCAAACACTTTCCCGTGTGTGATTCATAGCGCTCCCCTCTCTACCTCTGGTAACCTTCCCTGACTCCTCCATACGGCCCACTTTCCCCTAAAGCCAGAAGTTTCACACCTCCCTCCCCTTTCCTTATCCTAGTCCATCTACCAGAAGTATCTACACTGGATTTCTATCGTCTACCTGTTGAAATACTGCACCTTCTTCAGTGTTGAGCTCAAATGCCATTTCTTGCATGCTTCTCTTACACATTTTTTTAAAAATATATTTTATTGATTTTATTACAGAGAGGAAGGGAGAGGGATAGAGAGCTAGAAACATCGATGAGAGAGAAACATCGATCAGCTGCCTCTTGCACACTCCCCACTGGAGATGTGCCCGCAACCAAGGTACATGCCCTTGACCGGAATCGAACCTGGGACCCTTCAGTCCGCAGGCCGACGCTCCATCCACTGAGCCAAACCGGCCAGGGCACTTCTCTTACATATTAAAGGATTCAGGTCCTTGTGGGCAATAGCAATACTCTTTATTCCTTCCTCACAAAATTCACAGCTGAAAGTGTGTGTGACTGCGAATCAGGCAGAGGCTTAGCCCTATAATAGACTGTCATCTTGGTGGTCCCCAATGAACCACACCACCAGAGTGAACGGACTTGTGAGAGTCCCTTCCACCGTGACTCAGAACGTGGCCTTGTGACGGGCTTTTATCGTCTGGTAGGTAGTCTTGGAACAGTCCCTCTTAGAATCTAGTCATCATGCTGCTGCTCACAAAGACACCCGATCACCCTGCCGCAGGGAGAAAGGTCGTGCAGAGAGAGGCCCTGGTAGTTTGAGACCTGTCCAGAATGCTGAGTCATGAGCCTGGCGTGCTTACTAGAGAGCCCTGCACCTTCTGTCTTAGCTCCTGAGTAGAAACACCATCTCGAATCCTTTTATTCGGGCTCCTTGAGTGGGCTCTCCACCTCAGCTTCATTCTCTTTCTTCCATCTCGTTCTTGGATCGCTCCCACATGGCTCCTGCTCTTCTCCCACATCAATGACAGTGCGATTACCAAGGTTCCAACAATCCTCTTCGACCCGGTGGAGAAAGGAAATGGGGTAATTCTATGCGTGAACCGATGGCCAGTGCAGAACAGCCTCTGCAGAACTCTTCAGCATTAAATTATCAGAGGCCTTGCTGGGAGGAATAAAAACTGGCCCACGTAAGGTTTCTTAAGTTTTAATGCATCCGTGTTCTAGGGACCAATTGACGCTGGTATCTTGGAGGGATAGGTGAGGGCCAGCTAAAAGATGACACAGGGCCTTGAACTAAGAAATGCATGTGAGTTTCTGCTGAGAGTTGAAAAGACAACAAATCACCCCATATATCAGAGACTCAACATCAGGTGACACCCAAATCTCTGTGAGTGAGGGCGGGGCAGTTCCCAGAGCAGCTAGACTCATCCTGACACGAGGAGGACACTCGGGGGGGGGGGGGGGGAGTTCGTTAGAAACTAGAGTCACTGTGAATGACCTTTGAAAGGTAAGTTAGGTGTGGTATCCTGACTTTTATCTTCCTGTGTTAAAGGCGAACTGCTTGTCTAAACTTGCGAAGCCGCCCACCATCTGCAAAGTGGTGGGGAAGCATGTGCTGGACGGACTGGGGCTTCCCACCCTCCAAGTGGAAATATTCTGCACCATTCAGAATTTTCCCAAGGTACGAGGCAGCCTACATGGGTTCTTGGCTACATTTATTGCCTATTTTGTGGGAAATAAATGTTCTGAAATACAGTGTTTGTGAAACACACCCACATACATTTTTTTTGGTAGGCATGTACATAAAGTAGGATCCATACAATCAACCATGATGGCTTTATTATGTTTCAGTGTAATATGGTACAGACATGACATGCTAACTTGAAGACGATCCAAGGTGGAGAAAGGAAATGGAGCAAAAATCCTTTGAAAACCTGACATTATTATGATGATGAGTTCCATCAATCTACAGATAGGTTTATGGATTGATATATTTATATCTAGATTCTATGTAGATTTAGAGAGATACAGAGTGAACTACCAAAAGAAAAATGCATTTTCACAATTTTAATAATTCATTTTAATTGCTACATTTTAGTAATTCCTATGCATTGTTAGAAGCAATTTTGCTGTAGTTTCTGGAAGGAAAATAATTACGATTAAATCTGTTTGCATACTTTTCACTATTTATTGGAGAGCTACTGATAAAAATGAGCTTAAATATAAGGTTTTTCTAAGGGGATTTTGTTGTTGTTGCTGCTGCTAATTCTCAACCAAGGATATTTTTTTCCACTGATTTTTAGAGAGAATGGAAGGGAAGGAGGGAGGGGGAAAGAGAGAGAGAGAAAAAAAGACACGTCGATTGGCTGGCCCAACTGGGGCTGGGGATTGAACCTGCAACCAGGTATGCGCCCTGGACCAGGAATCAAACCCGCGACCCTTCCGTGTGTGGTTCCACATTCTAACCACTGGGCAACACTGGCCAGGGCCTAAGGGGATTTTAACAAGGCAATAATTTTAAGTGTCCCCTGAAGTTGTGTTCCATAGTATTTCAGTAGCTGTAAAAATACCTCAAGGAAAATTATATATCCTCATTTTCCCTTTGAAAGTAGGGATAAAATATGCACATCAAAAGCCAGATACATCTCCCATTTTCTGCAAGAGGTAGAGAAATTGTAGAACACGTTGTATTCTTTTCAGTACATTTGTTCTGTGATGATGGCGACTCACTTCGAAGTCTACGAGAACGCTGTGCCCGAGCTAGCTGAAGCGATGGAAGCAGAGAGGTTGGATGCCGTCAGCACTGCTGTGCGGTGGGTCAATGAAAACATCACCCAGGAGCTTCAGGGCCTAGAGCCCTCCAACCAGGCTGAGGTGGACCAGGTGCTCAGGTAAGTCTTCCACTTTGAAATGTAAGTGTGCAGTCCTAGCCGGTTTGGCTCAGTGGAGAGAGCATCGGCCTGCAGACCGAAGCGTCCTGGGTTCGATCCCCGTCAAAGGCACATACCTCGGTTGCAGGTTCCTCCCTGGCCTGAGCCCTGGTGGCGCATGTGCAGGAGGCAACCAATCAATGTGTTTCTCTCACATCGATATTTCTCTCTGTCTTTCCCTCTCTCTTCCACTTCCTCTTTAAAAATCAATGGAAAAATATCCTCGGGTGAGGATTAAAAAAAGAAAGAAAGAAATGTAAGTGTGTGGTATAAATACATATGTTTCCTTTCCATTCACCCGTCAATAAAACAGGTCTCTCATATCCATAGGATACAGCAGTTAGTCAGTTAAGAAGCAGCTTTAGCAGAAAATGTTGCTTTTCTTCTGAAAACCATTATTAAAATTTTGCAGTGTAAGGCTACATAAGGAGTGCCAACCTCTTTTCGTGCATTGAGCTTCCTTCGGATTCAGTAAAAAGATTCTCAGGAACAGAATTAAGATTGGAGTTGAGGTCCCCCCCCCCCCCCCCCATATACCCTCACTGAGCGTCCCATAGCCTTCCATATAGTCACAATGAATGAGTGATGCTTATTTTCTGTCCTCCAGACACAAGCAGGTCTTCCATACCTTGCCCATCAGTTGACTCTGAAATGTGAAAACCAAGGGACTGTTTAGTGGGGCTTTGTGAGTATTGTCCAGTGCCCAGTGAAGTGGAGGCTAGCATTACTTTTCCTTTTGTGCAGGTCCAGTGCCACCATCTCTTGGCCATATGAAAGTCAACTGGATTCTGTTTCTCTAAGCTTCATCCCCTGCTAAATTGCACATAACATTATATTTGAGTTTGCTCAGAGTTGGATCATGACCCTTGTAAAAACCTTTTTATAAAATTAGTTTTTGGTTTCGGAATGCTATTACACTCATTCCTTTGGTGTGTGTGTGGGGGAGGGGGGGTTCCTGTTATTATTCATACCTTCTATTCTGTACATTACTTCTTTTCTCGAGCTTTCCTTCCCCAAGCCTCCCATCTGGACTGGCTCCTCTCTAGGCCTGCTGCAGAGATGCCGTAAGACATCCCTTCCTTGTTCTCCTATTGCCAGATCCCAGGTCCTCCTCTTTCTTAACTTGCTGGATTGTATCCTTTAAAAGTAAGAATGAGAAAAGGATGTAAAGTTTTTGAGTTCTTACATGTGTGAAAATGTCAGCACTTTGCTCTCATGGTTGACAGTTTAACTGAGTATAGAATCCTTATTTAAAATCAATTTCTCTCAGCACTTTAACGTCACTGCCCCACCAGCGTCTGGATTATTAATTAGTCTAATGCAAATCAGATTCCCCCGTCTTTGTTGACTTATTGATGCTTTTTTGTCTACGGGAACTTTTAGCCTCTTTTCTTCTGTGTGACTGAAATTTTATATAGATGTGCCTAAGTGAGATTTCCCGAAAGTTTTTAAGCCCCACCCTCCAAAAAAGAAGTCCTGCACATAGTGCTATATACTTAATTTTCTATTCTTGACTCATTTTTTTTTTCTTCTGACAGTCATTTATTGGAAAAGAAAATTCAATAGCCCTTAATCAAATTACATCTTCAAATTTACTTTACAAATAGAATCAAATCTCAAATAATTTAAAAACAAGGCTGAAATCTTTAAACATTTATTTCCAGGCCAAAATTAATTTCAGTTCTTGAATACTGTTTCATAATAGCGCCATTGTATTTTGGCCTTGGAAAATGAAGCTGATTGTTCTTAAGTAGCTAAAAAGCAGAGTTAATTATTAAAACATATTGGGGGTCAGCACTAAAACATGACCAAAACTACACGGGATATCCCTAAATATGCCCCTCTACCGCCATATTTTCTTGCCATTAAGGACATTCTTTGAAAATAAAGTGCAAGAAGATAATGAGGGAAAAGAATTGGAAAAGAGCCTGGAAAAATCAGCAGTACACCTGTCTTCCTCTCTGATGCCACCACCAACAACTCCTCCTCCTCCACCTCCGGCCAAAAAAAAAGGACAGAAGCAAGGTCAGCGACTTACCATCTTGCAGAACCTTTAGTAACAAACATGTGAGGAAAAAAGACTGAAGCTCAGACTGCCTTGTTGAGGTAGAGTCTCTTAGGTATAGCCCTAGGTTGGGCTACCAGCAGGTCCCATCCACCCTCCATGCCACTTCCTTGCTTGAAGCTTCTATGCTGGGCTGTCAGTGTTTTACCCCATCTCACCCTCCGTTTATTTATTAACTTATTTTTGTAAGATGAACCTAGTTCTTACCCAGAGGTGAGCATTTACGAAATACCCAAAGTGCACTGAATGTGTGGCAATGCCGGAGACAGGGAAGGGGAAGGTGGCATGGGGGACCTTTAACTGCCCCTCAACATTTCAATTAGTTCATCAGGAAGCCACTCCATATTTTAAAGATAACCAACATTTTCTCAGTCCTATGTAACATGTTAATAAACAATGTATTTGGGACACTTTGCTATTGTAAAGCAAATAATCGAAGTCATCATGGCCCTTTGTTCCATGCCTTCCAACAGTCCCTCCAGTAAGTTAATTCTGGAGCTGCTGCTTGTATTGTAACAGTATTTTGTATATCTGTCCAGCTAGAACACGCTCCTCGAGGGCATGAACCATGCTTTGTTCACTTTAGCACTGCCAGCGCCTAGCATGATGCCAAGTGCAAACTAAATACCCACCTAATGTGGTTCCATTGAGTAAAAAAGCACCAGAACCAGAAAGGGACCAAAGAGACTGTGGAGACAAAGTCTCTTATTTCACAGATTCAGATGCTTGAGGCCTGGGATGGGGTGGGGGTGGGGGGGAGAATTGCCTTGGACAAAAAAAAATATGTTAGACCAATCTCTTGGGAGGGCGCGGACAGCCACTACTGAATTACATGTAGAGACCATCGATGGATATTCATTTGGCGGTTGCTTTTGACTGATAGAACTTGGAACACAAGAGAAGGGAAGAAGTCAGAGGGAACAGTAACTTGTTAAACATTTACTGTGCACTAGGTGCTTACATCTTACTCCACTTATCTTACCTGCTTGACCCAAGTAGCTCTGGGGAAAAGAAGGACAGGAGGACACAAGAGACTAATGATGTACTCAGTGGTACCTGCTCAGCCTGGGTGGCCGAGAACATATGAGAGTGAAAGACGAAGGATTCTGGTTGGATGGTTGGATCTGAAGGCATTTCTAAAAGAAAAAGGCATTGGCTGGGGGCTGGTGAGAAAGATATCCTATATAATAAAAGGGTAATATGCAAATTGACCATAATAGCAGAACGACAGGGAATGACTGGTCCCTATGACACACATTGACACCAGGGGGGAGACGCTCAATGCAGGAACTGACCCCTGATGGTCAGTGCGCTCCCACAGAGGGAGTTCTGCTCAGCCACAAGCCAGGCTGATGCCAAGGAGCATCAATTAGCAACTGCTACAGAGCTTCTCACAGACTCTGGAACAGTTGCTAATTTATACTTCCCTATAGGAAGATAATAATAAAGCACGACCTGTTTAGTAGTCAGTGCTACTATCAACAAAACTTTG
>NW_006284618.1:146464-162411 GCF_000327345.1 Myotis davidii
TTTGTGCACCGGGCCTCTATTATAGATATATGCATGAAGAGATGTTCAACATCAAGCTGGCTATACAAGAGCTGTGGTAGTATAAAGTTATATTTATCAGTATAACTTTCTGATAAATATTGGGCAAATCTTTTGACATCTCTAAGCCCTAGTTTTGTTATAAGGGAATGTGGGATAACAATATCTGCCCATATTGGATGTTCTACAAATTTCTTAGGCAAAATCCATGCTAAGGACTGAGCATTGGGGAGTGGTAAATGAAGTCAAACAGATAACTTGTTGGGGGTTGAGGTGGAGAATATGTTATTCCCAGCCTCAGTTTTCAACCTTTCTTTATGCTGAGCTTTTGTATCTGTAAAGTAAAGCCTTAAAAAAAATAGTTTAATAGTTTTCTTAGAGTCAGACTTCCTAAAAAGGAATCTGTTATCAATGTTTTTTCCCTCCAGGTCGGAAGAGTACTATCATAGAGAAACCTATCCCACCTCCAGAGCCTGTTGAACCTGTGCTCTGTGGCAGCATGGCCATAGGGGCCGTGTCACTAGCTGTCGCCAAGACCATTGCCGTGCTGGACAGTAACCCTCTGTACTTCCATATCGCGTCCCTGAAGCACCATCAGGTTAGTCTCCATCACATTCCGTCACCAGGAGCCTGGCATCTCAGTATGAAGGGACCATATTTCTCATTTCCTCTTGCTTTTCTCCCATTTCAGGAACAGCCAGCAAAGCTAACTATTCCTTTGCTAATGGTATCTCTGGTCAGCTGTGGGAAGTCGTCGCCTGGGAAGCTGAATTTAATGAAAGAAGTGATCTGTATACCCCATCCTGGATTAATGGCTAAACAAGTACCTTACATTATCTCAGGCTACTTTTTCTAAAAAAAGATATACTCTATCGTCAATGTGTTTTTAAGTGTAGGTCCCCAGACTTATGACTCCAAAGGAGAGGGAATTAAATGTAAAATGAAAAAAAAAAAACATGTTAACACATCAGGGAAAGGGGAAGAAAGCAAAACCTCCAACAAACGGGAACACGGTCAGACCACCTGGGATCTCTGGTTCATTACAGCGCTGACTCATGCTAGTGGCCCACAGGGGAGCCACTTGCTTGTAACCGTGCAGGCCTTCTCCTGGGAGAGCTGAGCTATCTGGTCCGTGCACTCCAGCAGCAGCAAGAGGGAGCTGGCACTTTCCTAGCATCCCATTCTGCTGAGTTAGAAACTCCAGGGCCCGAAGATGAGAGATGGCAGGTTGCCAGGCACATAAGAGAGGGTTAGTGCATGTTTATGGACTATGGAATGAAGGAACCCTAAGTTGCATTTTTACTACTTAGCGGTGTGCTAGTGTCTATATTGTTCTTCATGTCTTGGCTGAGTCAATATCCTTTTTTTAAAATTTTTATTTTGGTTAATACCCAAGGATTGAGTTATGTGCCCTTGACCGGAATCGAACCCAGGACCTTTTGGTCCTTGGGCTGATGTTCTGTCCACTGAGCCAAACCAGCTAGGGTAATAGCCTTCTTTAAATACTCATGAAGTATTCTACTAAGTAGGCATTGGGGAGAACTCAGTGTTCATGTTCTCTAGGGGATGTTTAGGGAGAAAGTACAGGAAGCTCCATCCCCTCTGCTAATACAGTGATACAGTGAAAAATCATTGTTTTTTAAACCCCAAGACGGTTTGTGGTAAAGAATTCTTTTTTAAAGAGAATAACCATTGCCTCCCAATTTGTCAGTTGGAGACTAGGCTTTATCTCTGGCTCACCATCTGTCAGATCAAATTCAGATCCTGGTGCCGGGATCTTTCCTGTAGTGAAGACTGGGTGTGCGGTGTGGGTACCCGAGCACTGGCCCACCATTCTTTATCTGCCTTCATAAATCAGATCCCACTGTCATCAGAATACGCTTTCCCACTTTTTAAATGACCGTGGGTTTACAGGAACTCAAACACGATCATGCAGAATCGCTTCATGACCTGTGACGTGTAGTGCAAGAAGGTCCCGTCAAGAGCCGTGAAATAGAATGAAGTGAACTTGATCCAGCCATCTGAACCAGCCAGCTCTGGACAACGAAGAGAGGATACTGAGGAGGAAGAGCCTCTCATTCATGTTTGATGGACGGGAACCTGAGGGCTGACTATTAGCATTTAATCTTCTGATGTCATAGACCTTGTCAGGGACCCTACACATATTCTGAGTTAGGAACAGCCGTGTGTGGTGAAAATTTTTATATTTAAAACTTCTAGACTGCCGTTGTGGAAGATCATGTTTATTCTGCTTACAGGGTGTGGAGATGCTCATGGAAATTCAGAAGCAAATAAGCAAGACAATTGAAACGGTAAGTAATCTATGGCATCTGGTTACTGACGCTCATATAACTTCTAGTGCCCAAATTATAGTTGGTTATGGAATTAAGTCAATAGTGTTATTGATATGGAAAATGTGTTCGTTTGCTTTGGGTTTCCCAAGCTTCTAAGCTGTGGATCCAGCTTATAATGGTACGTAATCTCATTTTGATTTCTGAGGCAGCTGGCTCTATGCTAAGATCATCCTTACCATTCATAGGGAAAGAAAGGACCCCCTAGGATGTGAGAGGCAGTTTGGAGTAACAGTTAAGGCACAGGCTCTTGTGTCTGCTTAGAGTTCCAGTGTTGGGCAACAGGTGCCCTTGGCCAAGCAGCCCTCGAGGGGGGCCACAGAGGCAGGATGGCAGGCAGCTGTGAGTTGCCAGCTGTGCCATCGTTGACGGGCAGGGCTGAGGCCAGGAGAGGGATCTGATCCTTGTCTATAAATCTGCAGACATGGTACAGAGTTCCCAAACACCCCTCCACCTGGTTTCCTCCAATGTTACAGGACATAATGTAACAGGACAGAATACCATGGTATGCTTGTCAAAATTAAGAAACCAAAATGGCACATTGCTATGAACTAAACTCCAGACTTTATTCAAATTTCACTGGTTTTTCCACTAATGTCCCTTTCCCATTCCAGGATCCAATCCAGGATCCCCCATTCATTTACATGAGGCTTTTGGAAGCCCTAGCCCTTCAGCCCCTGTAGGATAGGGGCTGAGACACGAAACTTTGGCTCCAATGCTATCTTGCCGGCACAGAGTCCATGCAGGTGGGGGCACCTCCCTCCCCTGTAGTGATGGGGTCAGGGAGGAAGCCATACAGTTGATCAGAATTGCTTTAAGCACCAGCTTGGAGCCAGGTCTGTGACACTATTCAGAATGCAAACCTCTTTATGGGTGACCCCCCTGCTGTTTGGAAAAGTTAACCCTGACCTTGCACTCTGCTTTGCCCCTCCTTAGCTGTGTGACGATGACTACCCATCTCATGGGGAGAGTGTGAGGAGTAAATGAGTTCAATACAAGCAACGTGCTCAGAGTAGGAGCTGGCATAACAGTGAGCAATACGTACTGGTGGTTGTCATCAGAGGAGGTGGAGGAAATCCGGCCCCGAGGATGAGGACGTTCAGGTTATCTGAGCTTTCTGCATTCAGCTCGACTTTCAAACATCTTATTACCTTTTGATTATATAAGTAGCTCATGAACGTGCTTATGAAAATTCAAATACTGGTAGAACTTGTCACCCCTGCCACCAGCTCTGCACCGTGCCCATGCCTGCCCTGTTCACCACTGTGTCTCTCCTGCCTGGCACGTGGCCCCTCTCCTGTTATTTTTACCAGGGGAGAGAAAGGTCAGCTGACTCCATAGTGCACAGAGCAGGTTCACTGTATTTGCATGTACTCAAGTGTACAAATCATGCTGATTTTTGACAAGACCCCGTTTATAGCCAGTAAATGCTGGACATGAAAGTGCAGCCTTATCCCCAAATTGTGGGAACGTCTCTTTGGAAATATCTTTGCTGTTCATATCAACTGACTCTAACACACATTAGAGTCAGCAGATTTAATGACCCTTGGCTGTTTCCAAAAGTCACCTCCCGCCCCCTTGTAGGAGAAAGTTGTTCATACCCTGATAATATTTGAAACAACATGTTGGGCTTGTGAAAGCAAATCCTACAGTGGTCTTATTCCTTATGTGCAAGGAGGGGGCTCTGTATGCATAATACTTTATTTATATGAGTAGAAGTGCATGAACAAGTATCTACATGCCCCATAGATATGATTGGAGGCAGGAGGTAAGGATGAACTAGTGGGAACATGTGCCTGATTTTGAGAAATAGTTTAGGGTTTATAAAAGTAGGGAGTGGCTGGCATGATTTGAGAGAGAGTGTGTGTGAGAGAGAGAGAGAGAGAGAGAGAGAGAGAGATTGATTCACAGTGTGACGAGCTGGGCTTCTCTGGGACCTGAGCTTTGCTTGCTGCCCACAGATAAGTGATACCTCGTTATCTTCTGTCCCACAGCCCCCTCCTCCAAAAGCAGAGATGAAGAAAGGGCATAATGGAGGCAAAAGAGGTCAGGTCAGTATCTGCCTTTGTTTACCACCCTTGTATGTGACTCAGTTCATCTACGTATTCCCTGCCCCTTGGTCTCTCTCACAGTCACTTTACTCCAAGACCGGGGCTAATGCAAGGGGGAGTCTGCACCAAACCAGGAGCACTGAACCAGGCAACCGACAGCTGGAATATGGCTCAGCCCTCGCCTTTCTGCCAGCAGGCGTCTGGCCAACCAACAGCTCCGAGGAGCATTCTGAATAATAGGGTTACATTTGAAACCCGAGGCAAAGTGTTGGGGAAGTTGAATCTCTCTGGTAACTAAATGAAACGCATATCAGGTGCTTTAGATTTTAATCGTACTACTACCTAGGAGAGAAAGGCACAGAAAGATAGCCACTCCTTACACCTGGTCCCCAAAGACACTGAGGCACCATTTCCAATGACACATTGCCAGATCTCAGATTTTGCCAGGAGAGTTAGGCACACGGTTCTTGGGAAAGTTTGCCATGTGGCTGCAAGAGCCTTGGGAGACACGCCGAACTTGTTCAGTTGGTCCCTTTGGTATTGTGGGTGCTCTGAACACAAGAATTTCCCCAACTCTTCCTTTGTCGAATAGAAGGTTCCTCTCACTAACATTAGAAATGTTGGATGTACTGAAGGGTCCCAGGTTTGATTCCAGTCAAGGGCACGTATCTTGGTTGCTGGCTCAATCCCTGATCCTGGCCCTAGTTGGGGCACATGCAGGCGGCAGCCAATCGATGTGTCTCTCTCACATCTCTGTCTCTCCCCTCCCTTTCACTCTCTCTAAACATCCATGGGGAAAATATCCTCGAGTGAAGATTACAACTACAGTAAAAATGTTGGCTGGTTCTTAGAATTAACTAGGGCTACTGCCAGTAACAAGGGGATATTTAGAGCTAGTTTCACATTAGCTCTTGAGTGTGGTTCACACACACTCACACACATACCCTTAAGCCCTCAGGAGGACTGATATCGCTTCAACTTATGTGATGATCGCATGGTGCATGGTGCACGGTTTATGGCCCAGGCACGTCAAGGCTGGCCTCCCGGGAGAGGCGTGTGGCTGCCTTGCCCTGGGGCCCTTTGACTCCTCAGATCTTCTCCCACTGAAATCTACCCTCAGCTGCACCCTCTGAGCTGAAGTCTTCAGTCCTTCTTAAAATGAAAGCTCTCCTGAAGGAGGGCCGCAGTGCTAAGTGTTAGCAGTTATATTCTCCTAAAGGAAAAGGGAGCACGGGAAAGAGCAGGGTTGGGGGAAGAGGGCAGAGGGAGGGACAGCCTGGAGAGTCACCAACCTGCTGGTGCGGCTCAGGTGAGCCCACGAGCCAGGGCAGGCCAGTAAAGGGATAACACACACGCCCAGAAGACAGGAAAATTGTTCTCCGGGCCCCGCTCGAAACCCTCGGCAAGGAAAGGAAGAAAATTACTCCCAGACACCGCAGGGCAAACCTGTGCCCCGCGGTCACCCAGAGGTGAGTGGGACCGAGACAGAGGATTAATCCAGAATCAGAGGAGCCCCCCTCTGGAGAGTTGTTTCTAAAACGCGCCCAACACGGGAGCCTCCCAGAACAGTGACGTGCTGTGTTTACACTCGTCATTTTCCTTTGGCCTTGCAGCAGCCGGTCACTGGCAAGATGTCCCATCTGGGCTGCTTGACCATCAATTACGACACCATAGAGCAGCCCCTGCTCACCATACAAGGAGTCTGTGCGAACCTGGGGCTAGAACTGGGGACGAATCTGTATCTGGCCATCAACTGTGCTGCGCATGAGCTGGTGGACTATGTAAGTTTCTTCTGCAGAACATTTGCTTTTTGTTGACGTCACATTATTTTTAAGTTAGAACTGAAAGGAAGAGCTGATCTGTATATTTTTCAAATAGATATCTTTTTGTTGTTGTTAATTTAAGGGGGTGGGGGCAGGTCCAAATATAAATGGAGTTAGCTAATGACCAGAGAATACATGATTTTTAAAAAGAAACAGAAAACATCCTAAGTATATATAGACATTCTGTCATAAAAGTGACTAGAATGGGTTGCTTACATTGCAATCATGAGAGCTATTGAAACATAATTTTACAGACTGGGATGTTTTGCTGAGTACAGTCACTTGGTTGGTAAATGCTGAATTTGTCAAGCGTGAAAAGTAGACCCGCTGTAAGTGTGACTTGATAAACCCTTCTAGACAGACACATGGCTCTCGGAGTTTGTGCTGTGACTCACCTTTTAAATATAAAAATATTTCCAAGTTATTGAAGTTTATGGGTACATTTAGAGAATATACCCAATTAAGCCCATCACAGTGTTATCCACAATCTGGGGGAGGGCAGAGCGTTAGAATGGAAAACAGGTTTTATTTAAGAATGTTGTAGCCCTTACTTCCTTGGAGGACTTTATCAGCAATTAACCTTTAAATGTGGAAAGTAGTT
This sequence comes from Myotis davidii, assembly GCF_000327345.1. Classification (NCBI taxonomy): domain Eukaryota; kingdom Metazoa; phylum Chordata; class Mammalia; order Chiroptera; family Vespertilionidae; genus Myotis; species Myotis davidii. The sequence goes on from NW_006284618.1 coordinate 153,309, forward strand.
ACGTTAGGAAAGCTGTTACAGGTTGTCTGCTTCATACACATACTTCCCATTTCCAAATTCATAAATGCTGAGTCCAGGTTTTATGAAGTGCCCAGCATGTTCATATGCATTTATGGTGACTTGGTAGTTAATGTCAAATTCAGGGGATATGACCAAATAGAATTTCACTTTGATTTAGTATTCTAACTTTCAATTTCAAAGGAGAATCTGAACAGTATATAGAAACCCTAAGTTTCAGCTGATTTCTAAAAGTTCTTTAACTTTTCTAAAGAAACTAAGCACATAAAGGAATGGTTAATGTAATTTCCTGTTCTTCACATAATGATTGGTTCCTAGGCATACCATTAAGAAAAATAATTGCATGTTTTCATCAGCAACGAATACCAAGAACTATGAATATACTGACTCCTAGTGCTAACTTGAATGGGTATTTATTGCTCAGATTGCGTAAAATATATTAGCTTGACATCACATAATTCTTACCATAATGTTAGTTCAAAGTCTAGCATTTCCTTACTGACAAGATAGGAGTTTAAAACGTTCAAGTATAGAAACTAAAAGTTCTTGCCCTTAGCCAGTTTGGCTCAGTGGATAGAGTGTCAGCCCTTGAACTGAAGGGTCCCAGGTTCGATTCCAGTCAAGGGCATGTTCCTTGGTTGGGGCGCGTGCGGGAAGCAACCAATCGATGTGTCTCTCTTAAGTCAATGTTTCTCTCTGTGTGTCTCTCCCCCTCCCTTCCACTCTCTAAAATCAATGGGAAAATATCCTCAGATTAGGATTAACAACAACAAATAAACTAAAAGTCCTTGATGCTATTCAGTGTGAAAAAAGTTATGAAGTTCTTTGCATTATGGATTTCTTAAGAACCTGCTTCATTCCAATGGAATCCAGTCCATTAGCAGCGGCAGTAGCAAGTCACTAGCAAACCAAACAGCCATTCTGTTCCCTTCCAGCTCCCTCAGTGTCCCAGGTGCCACCCCTGAACACAGACTTGGAGGAAAGGTGCTGTTTTACAGAGAGCCTACAGATCCCGCAGCCCTGCTAACTTCTGTACCTAATGACTTGGGGGCTCACCAGACTTCAAATGAATGGGGCTGCACTAGAATTACACTTTCAGGACAGAACTGGTACTACTAGAACCTGCATGCTGAGAAAGGAGTGCCTTCACATAATCACTCTATCTTTCAAAAGCCTAGCCCTGCTTTCAAATTCTAGAATATTCCCAGCAGAAGAAATCTGCTTGTTCAGTGTGAGTTGGAAGATGGTGGGTTCTGGCGAGTGGGCAGGTTTGCGTGGTGCTATGGTTTGTTTTATGAACTTAGGTTGTTGCCCATCTACCTAAGCACCACATCATAAACTTTAGTTTTTTGTGCAGAAGGCTTCATCCGAAGTCACTGGGTGATGCATCAAAGGGGATGGTGACTTGCTTTCCCCAGGTTAATATGGAACAGACATTAAGAGTAAAATGGGTACATTTCTTATGTGAATATGGCCTGAAAAGAATCTGTTTGCAATCTTTTCTGTGAAATGAATGAAAATGTGTTTGAGCCCCATTTTTAACATTTGAGGAATTCAGTGTTTACCCTCTAATATCTTCCTTACACTCGCCAGAGTAAGGGGAAGTATGAAGTGATGATGGGAACATACAAAAACACCACTGAGATGGTTGACCTGTATGTGGATCTGATCAGCAAGTTCCCTTCAATTATCGCCTTAATTGATCCTTTCAGGAAAGAGGTAAAAGGATTCGCCTTGAGTTTTATAATAAAATCTCATTCTTTTGGATCTGTCCTTTGAAATGTGTTGTAATTTGGGCTGGGAATCAGTTGCTTTCTTCCGGCATCTATGGGAAGAGGCACTTACTAAGCAAATGAATCGCAGAAACACAATGACCTAGGAGTGTGCCTGTCCACGGAATGAGGCGAGCTATCCCCAGGCACTTCAGGAGTAGCCGTATTTTTACAAGCAACTTAACTGAGGGCCACTGAGCCCACTGTGCTAGCGGGAGCCTCAGTAGGTTAATCATAGATCATTTTCAAGTGCTCATGGAAACAGGACTTCCACTGGGCCAACTGTTTTTAACCTAAATCCAGTTACTGCATATGCAGGAGAGTAACAAAGCCATATTTTTTTTTTAAAAGGTTTGACTTGTTTTAATCTATTCAAGCTACTGCCTCTAACAAGGGTTGTTTATGTGCCACAGAAGACCACCTCTCTCCCTTAAAGAGCAAAACTGAAATTCTCGATTTATGAATGTGAGAACCATTAGATGAACTGAACAGACACCCTCTCTGAGATAACGCAGGGTTTCACATCTGGGGCAGGAAGAGTGTCAGGTCTGGTTGGGAGCCCCAGGCTCTCTCAGTCCTGTCTTCCCTTTCACAGCCTTAGCTCCACCCAGGTGCTTGCAGGAGACACAGACTGAGCTCTGGCTTTCATCTTGTCTGTTTACCAGAAATAACAGTAGAACCTTCTAACCAGCCAATCTTTAGCAGCATTACGGGTAATACAGTGGGCGAGGAAAGCCTGGGTTTGAAGAGCTTCAGAATCAACGTGGAGAATAGCAACTAATGTGTATAAACATTTTATTCATTAGATCTTCACGCTCAAATGTAATCATTTTAAGTTTCTGCTCCGAGGAGCTCGTTAATCTGCGTGGCTGTGGTGTAGGCACCCTTCAGCTGCAGGTGCGAAAAGAAAACCATTGTGTGTTATCTCAGAAAGGCGTACAACTGTATGTGCTATATGATTCCTGTTGTTCTGTGGTGGTGTTCAATACCTTATAACGATCATTTCTTAAATATTCACCCAGGACTCTGAACAGTGGGACAGCCTCTATAATGCTCTTGGTTCCAGGTGTTACCTCATTGCGGGAAGTGCCTCCAAAAGCATTGCCACACTTCTAGAGGAAGGCGACATCAGCACCCCCAGATCCAGTGGGCGGATCATAAAGCACACCAATCAGACGACGCTGTCCGACTTGGTGGAAATAAGCAACCTCATGGACAGTGAGTAACAAAGCCGAGGTCCCAAAGACTCAGCACGAACTCGGTTATACAAGAAGCCGAAAACAGGCCGTACGGTGGCTAAGAAGAAGCATGGGCTAACCCTGGGAGGGAAAAAACAAACCCCGTCGCCTGTGAGAGATCGGTGCTGGAAAATAAAAGCGGCGTCTTCACTCCCCGGTGCCCCCGTCAGCCCCAGCCCCGGAGGGCATCTCCTTTAGAGAGGGCCACCACGAAGGGTGGCCAGGCCACTGCCCTGTCGGCTGCACATGACAGGACAGGGATCCCACTTGCCCACACTGGCTTTTTTTTTTTATTTTTTTATTCCTCAAGTTTCACTTTCTTACCACCTTGAGGTCTTTCAACATGCTGCCCCCTCGGCCTAGAATGCTTTGCCCTGTCCTGTTACTTGGCTCCCCACTCCTGACCCTTCAGGTCTTCTTGCCTTAAGTGAACCCTCCTCTTGGCATATACAGGGTGGGGCAGAAGGAGGTTTACAGTTGTGAGTACACGAAGCAGAGTTTATTCGTGGATTATTACTTATTACTATGTTATTGGCCGTACAAATAACTGTAAACCTATTTTTGTCCCACCCTGACCCCACTCTGCCTTCCCTGGCTCCCTCCACCCCTTGCAGCAAACCTTTCTCATAGCAGCTTTGTATTTACTTCCCCTTTGTAGTCCTGGCCACAATTACTCGTACAATTATTTAGTGCCGGGTATCTCCCACTTGACTGTAGACTTCCACGAGTTCATGGGAGTCTTGTTCACTTACGCACAGTCCCTGAAACATAAATATCAGGAAAGAGGCAGGAGGCTCGTCTCAGACCTGGAGCAGGACTCAAAATGGGTCTAGCATCCAGGGGCCTGGGCGGGTGCCGGAGAAAGGAATGAGATGCCTATAGACCCCAGGCCTGAGGCTGCCCTGGTCCAGGGCCCAAACTCGACAGTCAGACCATCACTCACTTCAGACTGCCGCTGTAGCTCCCGCCTCTGAACACGCAAACACTGTTCCTGTAGGGAGAACTTTGGCTCACACTCCCTGTAGACTTGGGTAAATTCCAAGGGGTTTTGAGATCCTGAAATGATTCAATACTATCCACGCTGCTCTTCTGATAAGTCAACATTCAGAATGACAGGACCCTTTGAATAAAATTCTACACAGTAAGCTATAAAATACATTAGACCAGTGGTTCTCAACCTTCTGGCCCTTTAAGTACAGTTCCTCATGGTGTGACCCAACCATAAAATCATTTTCGTTGCTACTTCATAACTGTAATGTTGCTACTGTTATGAATCGTCATGTAAATATCTGAAACACTGTCCCTGTGAAAGGGTCGTTCGACCACCAAAGGGGTCGCGACCCAGAGGTTGAGAACCGCTGCATTAGGTCCATCAACTCCCCATGCGATGCCTGGCATTTAAATGTCCTGACTCAAAGATGCACTTTTCCTCATTGAACAAGCACGAAATTGAATCATGGCATACAGCTTTGGTCTTAGAAATGCTATCGATCTAATTTGAGCATTTCCCCCCTTTAGGGGTAATAATGGTGACTTTTACTTACAATTTATCATACCCTAAATTCATTTAATATTTAGCATCCAAGCTACTGGGAAGGGGTGAACAGATAAAACCAGGTATTGTGGGGGAAGAGGAAGCAAATATTTGGGTAAGAATTCTTAGGTGGTCAAACAATTGAATTGTCACGGGAAACATGTAAATCTCTGGGCATTTTTACATGTTGCTCTCAGAGGCTCATGCATTTGCAAACTGTTTCTGTACCGTGGGAAGCTGAAAAGAACTCCTCTGCCTGCAGGTAAGAAGCACCTGGCTGTCTTTGGAAGCGCGGAAGGGGAGTCTGCAGATGACAGCCTCGTGGACCTGGTAAGTGCTGCAGGCTGGTCAACTGCAGAACTGCCAAACACCGCTTTTATCGGGAACTGGTATTTCAGAGAAATACAGGCTTTGGCGGAGAAAGTCCTGTAACCTTTTACAAAATAGACTCGCCTCCTCCCTTTTGCTAAGAGCTAAACTTTGACCTTTTAAAAAGAAGAGAAATGGAAGTCCTGGGGGAAAGGATGAGCACGCTTAAATGACTGGGGTGTGCACCTGCCGTCTCACCTCCTAGAATGAAGTGAGGAAGGCCCGCACGCTCTCAGGCAGTCAGCGTGCCTACACCAGGGAGGTGTGTGATGCAGTGACACTCTGTCTGACACCCTCAGCTTTAAGCAGGCCCCCTTACCCATGTAAGACAAAAAAATGAAGTGATGAGAGAAACACGCAAACAGCACACAGGGGCAGTGGCCTTTTAGAAAAAGGTGACTTCTCCATTTCAAAAAAGTTGTTTTTTGTCCTAGCTGGTTTGGCTCAGGAGGTAGAGCGTCAGCCTGCGGACTAAAGGGTCCCGGGTTTGATTCCTGTCAAAAGCACATGCCTAGGTTGGCGGCTCAAGAGTGTGCAGGAGGCAGCCGTTCAATGGTTCTCTCTCATCACTGTTTCTCTCTCTCTCCCCCTCTCCCTTCCTCTCTGAAAAAGATAATAAATAAAAAATAAATAAATATAAATAAGTAAAATAAGTTGTCTTTTCCCTGCTGAAGGCCATTGGACTGGGTGTCCAGTTTATCAAGTTGGGAGGTCTTTCTCGTGGCGAACGAGTGACCAAGTACAACCGCATTTTCACTATAGAGGAAGAACTTGTCCGGAACGGAACACTGGGTATGTGCTGCTTTCCTGCTTTGTTTTCACTTGGCCGTGAACAAGAGAACAAAGACGGGAAGAGGGGGAATAGAAGTCCCCCAGCAGGAGGGCAGGGGACTCCAAAGACTAGAAATCAGAGCTGACAAACCAGGGTGGCATGTGCCACAATGTGCATTGTTTCCTTCATGGATTATCTGTTTACCTGAATGTTTAACACTCTCGCCAGCTGTTCGTCTTGATAAATAGGCTGCGTGATGCTTTTCAATAGAATTGATTGATTGGAATCTCCAAGCCTACCTTTTGTTGTGGTACAAATCAAGCTGAGGTTGCTCTGCACAACCCAGGAGAATTAAAGGCAGGTTTTTCCTGATGGCTTTTGGAAACCACTCATTTTACTGAAGACAAGCAGGCAGCGTGTTCATGTTAATGTTGTGCTTTGGGAAGGCTGTCGTCTCAAGAGAAAGGAACCAATCACTCATGACATGAAACCTTGGTAAATTTGCATGGGTCCAATCACCTTGTATACTGGTTTAACTGGAGAGAAACACCCCAAATATGCAGTTTTACTTTTTATATTATTGATGGTGATGGCCAGAAGTACATTTGTAGCACACAGAGACATTAAAACAGCGGTTCTCAACCTGTGGGTCGTGACCCCTTTGGCGGTTGAACGACCCTTTCACAGGGGTCACCTAAGACCATCCTGCATATCAGATATTTACATGATGATTCATAACAGTAGCAACATTACGGTTATGAAGTAGCAACGAAAATAATTTTATGGTTGGGGTCACAACATGAGGAATTGTATTTAAAGCGCCAGAAGGTTGAGAACCACTGCATTAAAAGAAACCAATAGTTATTGTGGAATTCTAAAGCTACTTTGTATTTTAAGATAGAATAAATGAATTGGTATACTGAAAACAGTAGATGTTATTTACATAGTGCTGACAATTAAAACATGACCCTTTCTTGGAGGCTGTAAATGAAGTCTATTAAAGGAGGTAGACACATTGTAGACTGTATTGGGGAGCACACCCATGGAAGCAAAAAAGCAGTCCTACTTTATGACTCAATACATACATCAAAGAGGAAAAAATAGAGACACCAATAGAACTTGTGATTATAAATTTGTCATGTTTACCATCACAATCCTGAAACACACCCTAAGATTCACAGAAAAGGAAGATATAATCGAGAGGCCATTTCTGAGTCACGTACAGGCAGTCAATTACTTGGTGTTGTTTGGTGTGTGACACAGGCTTGTTGTTTCAAACAGGTAACAGTATAGTCTTCCTACACACGCCCGATTATTTTTTATGTTACACTGACTCATGGAAGCCTTAGGTTCTTACACGACCTATCACATCTCCAGCCAGACCTCCTACCACGAGGGAAACAGCCGCTTCAGGGCATCCAAAAGGACCCTTGTGACCGGGGACCAGCCCTCCCTGGTGGCAGCGCAGGCCCCTGGATGCACAGATGAATGAGAATGCTCAGACACTGGCGGTGCGCCATAAACATTAGCAAACCGAGCGCCGGGAAAACAGCTAAGGAAACACTGTCCCTGCCCGCGGGGACCAGACCAGAACATCTCAGTCTGCACTCGTTTACCGTGGGGTAGTCAGTGGCAATGGTTTGTGCTCCTGTACAGGACGGGCCTTCCCTCTAATTTACCTTCTTCCTCAGAGCCTTTCCTGCTAAGCCACTGCCCAAGTCCACTGCATGTGGAATGTCCCAGAAGGCTGTGTAAGGGTGCAGTGCACACTGGGAAGAACAAGTGTCCCGCAGTTAATGTGTAACCAAAACAGGCCCGTTGGAATGGTTCTGGAACCCTCTCTGATGGTGGTGGGACACCTCTGAGGATGATCTTTAAATCTAACAGCATCAGCCTCAGCACCGCTGGATCGGACAGTGAACATTGTTGTCTCTGCTTTCTAATAGGTTTTAAAGGAGAACTCACCTTTGTCCAGCTGAGCGAGGAAGACGAAAAGGCTGATGAGGAGCCGGAGGCCGTGGCTGCCGAGGCCGGTGAGCTGCCGGGGCGCCCGGAGCCCATCTTCCCCACAGAAGTCATAGAGGAAGCGGCCTGAGCTCAAGCGCTTCCGGACCGGGCTGTCCACACCCACGTCCAGCCACATCCCTGTTTTCAGGCCGCAGGTCTGAAGTCTGTCTTCTTCATCTTGGTTTTGCTCTAAAACTTCACTAACTTTGTGCTTCTCCTCCTTTACCATTTGGTGAAATACACATATAGCCTTTCTGCCCGCGTGCGGTCCGTGTCTCACAGCCATCACACTTCCAGGGAGGTTCTGTTTACGTACCTGCGCTCCTGTCCATCGGGGAGGGAAGGGGATGACCTCGTCAAAGTATCCGGGACTTGTGTTGCCAGCTCCGGACTCAGTTCAAACACCTCACACTTTACAAATGAAAACATCTCTGAGAAGCAAATCTTTTCCACCAGGAGCTCTCTGTGCCGGGAACATGTGTGCATCTGCGTTTACATTACACATCTGTGCTAGGAAGCACAGACACGGTTTTGTAGCCAACCTCACGCGGAAGCAGGAGAGTTCACCGTCCTGTGTAACAGCCAAGCAGTTGCCTTTGCCCCAATTCCCTCTTCTTACTAAATGTTAGTTTTTCTTGTATTATGTATATCCTCGGGAGTCTCCTTCAATCCTTCTCGGAACAGGAATGAGTGTAAGTGAATAAACACATGCACGGGTGGATAACTATCCTTAAGGGAACTAAATGCTCACTTATTGACATGACAGCACCTGACAGGTGACTGAAGACGGTGCCGGTGTACGGTGACTGCCCCACCCGCTGTGAGCCAGCAGAGAAGGAACAGAAATGAACTCTCTCCATCACGTACCTACGGATACCACCTGCTTTGTATGGTTTAGATTCTCTGTTAAAAGTTATCATTTGCTTTACCCCAAAATTATATAAATTGCTATGTACTGACGTATGGGAGAGTTGGCTAAACTTAAATTTCTGGCATATTCTGTACGTTTTCACTAAACACACGGAGGACCTCTCCTCTTGAAGAGGACTAACAGGGAAAAGTCATGGTCTGATGCCCAGGCCTTTCCCTCTAAGCCAGTGGTTCTCAACCTTCTGGCCCTTTAAATACAGTTCCTCATGTTGTGACCCAACCATAAAATTATTTTCGTTGCTACTTCATAACTGTAATGTTGCTACTGTTATGAATCGTAATGTAAATATCTGATATGCAGGATGGTCTTACGCGACCCCTGTGAAAGGGTCGTTCGACCACCAAAGGCGTCGCGACCCACAGGTTGAGAACCACTGCTAAGCAATGACTCAAGGTCGGTTCCAGGACCGAGTCTCCCAGAGCCCGGGCAGGAGGACTGGGGCCTCAGTCCATGCCGGGAGAA
>NW_006284618.1:162431-166096 GCF_000327345.1 Myotis davidii
AGCGTCCAGGCTGTGGTTGCTACCCCCTCTCCTGCTGCTTACAGCCAACAGGGCATCTGAGAAACTGGAGGGAAAGTCCATCTTAAAGGCAGGAGGAACAGACTGGGTGTTCACATAGCCTTTGCACATGTACATGGGTATGCACACAAATACACGCATGAAACATGGGAGATCATATAAGAGCATGCCGTGGAACTATGATACAAGTTATAATTGGATGACTGAAACCAGAGAAAAAATGTATAACTAAGTAAACAGTTAAATAAAGTGAACCAATGAGGTGATTGATGACCTCACCCCGATCAGCACTTTAATTTCAGCACAGAGCGCAGCCCATTCACCTTGACCACACTTGAGGACTGGGGCCACCAGTGGGTAGGTAGCATTTTAACTTAAAATTTTTTTTAAAGTGATAAGCACTGTTTCTGTTTTCTCTGTCTATATTTATTAGATATAGAGCATATAGATCATCTTTAAGATACCAACTATAAAAGAGGTGAAAAAAACTAGTCATGTCCCATTTTGAGAAACGACAGAGGGACTGGGAAAGGTCAGTGCGCGGAAGAAACTTCCATCCAGCCCTAAAGTGGGGACTGCTCGGTGACCCTCCCAAGGTCAGTGATGATGATGATGGACGGCCATCCACCCTCCCCCACTTAGTTCCACAGAAGCTCAAGTTGTCCCATGATTGAAGTGATTGCACATGTATAGTGTGCATTTAGGAATATCATCCAAACTTTGTTTTGTAAGATTCTGTGATATGGACTATCATTGACCTGACAGACAACCTTCAAATTGTCTGGAAAGATAAACAGTGATCTTTGCCTGTACTACTCCATTTCCAACATCTTACTGTTAAGATGCATAACTGCACTGCCCCTTCCAATTGTACAATAGCCTATGTAGGGTATCTATACTTTTTTTATGCAAAGAGCTACGAGCGTGCCTTGAAGACACAAGCACCAGTCTTCCCAGGTCTCCCACCCCCGCCTAACTGCTTGCTGACAACGACACCACAGCAGGGGCAAACTTTCCTAAAAACTGACGTGGAAAGGGAAAAACTGTAGGCAGAGAAAGGTGAATAAAATCCTACATCAAATATCTTCATATCAAATTAATTTTAAATGACTGTGACCACGGCGAAAGAAAGTAAGGAGCTTAGAAAAGGCAAGAACACTCCTGCCCTAGCTGGTCTGCGCACCGAAGGGTCCCGGGTTCGATTCCAGTCAAGAGCACATACCTCAGGTGTAGGCTCCTGGGCCCTGGTTGGGATGCGTGCAGGAGGCAACCAATCTATGTGTTTCCCTCTCTCTTCCACTCTCTCTGAAAATCAATGGAAATAGATCCTCGGGTGAGGATAAAAAAAAGAAAAGAAAAGGCAGGAACAATAAAAATACCAGTTACTGCCTGCTGCCTGGCCTAATGCATCCCACCACGTAGTCACTTCTGACCCTGAAGCGAGGCTGCTTCTATAACGACGCCATTCCGTCACGTGTGTGATGAACCAGGGAACGGAGCACACATCCTCCTGGTGCTAAATGTGATAACACGCCCCTGTGGGCTGATGACAGACACAGGAGGGAGGACAGCACGAAGCAACAGGGAATACAGTCCTCAGAATACACCACTTTGTGAGTTATTAAAAATTACGGACGTGATCAGCGCTCCTGTCATTTCCTTTTAAAGAATGTCCGATTTGGGGAACTGAACCAAACATGTCAATAACCACAAGTGACGTTTAGTGGGAATCTGCGGGTGCTTTTTAATAAGTGGGGTGAGGAGGGCTCCAATCACAGCAGAACAGAACTGGTTTAGGTGAATGAATGCAGTTAGTGAGTACATCACACAACAGCAGCCTCCCGTTCATGAGCGTTACAGTGGAAAACATCACTTCCATTTCCCAGGAGTGAACTGCTGAGTAACTGTAAAGTCGTCCCGGGAAGAACACGGCAACAGTCAAGCATAACGAACCGACAGGAAGATCATTGTGTCCAAATCGAGGAAGGACGCGTACCTGCCTGCCTGCCTCTTCAAGCCTATCCTTAGCACACGTGCAAAAATCAAGTACAATACAACTACTGCAATTATTACTATCATTTTCTCTTGCCCTTAGGTGAGCAAGACCTGACAGCTACATGCTGAGCTCGGCTAACAAAACGAAACCTTTCACTTCCTTTAATAGCAAAATTACCATTACTGAATCACTGTCGTAAAAAAAATGCATTCAAGTACATGACCACTTATTTTAAATAAACACCAATTTTGAAACAATCAGCTTTGAAAAGCTGCATACGTGTGTGTGTTTTTAATCCCTGATTACATTTCTATTTATTCACTGTGGTAGACTGAAATATTGTATTTTTAGAGACTAACTACCACTTAATTTCTTACAACAACAACAACAAAAAACAACAAACCTGTGTAATGTAGAACAGCAGTAAAGGAAATTGTCTGCTTGTCGCTGCTCTTCACTGTATGTTAAGAACTGTGATGAAATATGGTACCTGTGCCCCATGAGTACATGAGAAAACACAGTGAACTTATAGCACAGAGCAGAGGGTTTACCAAGATAAGACTCTGTTACATTCAAGGACTGGACTGCACCTCGATTCTGCACTCGGGCCACCAGCGCATGCCCACCGAAGACCTTGGGAGGTTTTGGACTCAATCTTCAGCATGTATTTTCATCCCATAGGTAACAGTGTGCATAATTAACACTGATTATGGGGCCACTGGTATGACGCCAGCTCCTGAACTTCAAGTTTATCTCAGTATATCCTAGCAAGTAACTTGCATGCCACAGTACCTAACAATTCCCATGCTACTGCGGTTTCTCCATCAAAGAGAATTGGATAAAAAAAAAACAAAAAACAAAAAACAGCTCATTTGAGGGCTTTTTAAATCACCTCAAATTGTTTGGTTCTGTTTATCCAATTATCCACAGCCCTACAAACTTTCAGCATGACTTTTGAATAGTGGTATGTACATTAATAAAAAGGATAGAAACATCTGAATTTTCTGTAGCCTTCTAAAAGAAGTCACATTTCATACAGTAATTAGGAAAAAACAACAACACCTTATCCCTATGAATATAAAAAACTACATAGAATGTGCATTTTGCTAAACAGCTTACTTACTAGTATATTGATAGGCGAACTACTTACAAAAGTGACATCAGAGAAGAGCCTGCTTTCTGAATCCAGGGACAAGAACAGAATGTCTCTAGAACTAAACATGTGCTCATTGAAACGGACTTCTCCTCATGTCACCTTCTGGCTCAAGGATCAGCAGCTGGAGCTGTCTGTGTCTCTCATTTTTTCAGCACTGTCTTCTTTATATTCTGTTTTAATTTCGCCGTCATCATCCCTGCATGGAGTTGGATCTTGTTCGGTACCCTGGTCTTTGGTTTGGGGTTCATGTGTGGAAACAGGGTCTAAAACTACAACTGGTTCGGCTTTGTTTTCACTGCCAATGTATTGTCTCCTCCATCCCGGGTCACTGGGAGGCCTAGGGGATGAAGAGTTAAACAACAAAATAATTAAAAGCAGAGGGAAAACGATTTGTCTTTCCTACTCCTGGATTCAGACGAACAAAAAACACCCCAAGACGTTCTAAGTCTAAGCAACATGCGCACAAAGTGGTCTTTGAGGTGCCAGCCTTTTACA
>NW_006284618.1:166622-169328 GCF_000327345.1 Myotis davidii
CTGGGGGGGGACTGGGTGGAGGAGGGAAATACATCTCCCCATCACTGAGGGACAGCTGAGACACGGGTAGAGCTCTGCTCAGAACTGGGGGCGAGGGGAGGAACTAGGGCAGCGGGGAGAACCCAGGGAATATGCTAACATGCTGTTACCATAACCTTATCTAAAAAGGAGAACCATGTTTCTTGAGAAATCTCTTCTTGGATGTCACATGCAGCTTCTCTTCCAGAAGCTTTCCTCATCTCTTCTGACACAAGCAACTCGGCTTCTCAAGCTGATGGGTGACAATTCCCCGTGGAAAGGGGTGTCCCGAAACGCTTTTGGCTCTTGCCACCTGCCAGGAAATTAGGGAGTCAGCAACCCCCTCCTCTGAGAAGTCATGGTCAGAAGCCACTGCCTGAAGGTTGAGGGGCGTGTAGTCGGCAGGGCAGGGGCTATTCGGACTTGTCTGGTCTTCTTGGCAAACGCCAAGATGCTGACCATGAGCCAGCACACGCCTGCCCACCTGTGGAGAGCAGGATCTGGCCTACCTCTTGGCCAGGCTCTGCCCACTCTTCTACCAGCCCCTTACCTGGTGTCAGTTTCTACTATTCCTGACTCCTGGAGCAGGTCAGATCTGCCGGTTAGGTACATTATTCCTACTCAATACTGCCTCCTGTTGGCTTTACCGCAGTTATAATGAAATACTGTGCAATTCGTTGTTTAACGTCTGTCTCTTCAAATACCATGTAAGCATCCGCGAAACAGGAACCCTTCCGCTTTGTTCACAGGTGTCCCCCAGCTAGCAGCTGGCGCAGACCCATCTGTGGGGTAAGCGAATGCGCCAATGCCCATTAGCTGTGTGGGAAAGGCTCATGATGAAGGGGCAGACCCGACGGCTTTGGTGTGAGTAGGTCTGCAGGTCTCTCTCACACCACAAAACAACAAAACCAACGATCAGTTATGGAGAGAAAAGAGTCTGCAGGGTCCAGCCACAGGTCCAAGAATCCTCAACCCAATGACCACGGTGTTATCACTGTCTGACCAGTGCTATGAGATTTATCCAGATCTTGAAAACCACTCCATCTGGCTATCCAGTTATACTGCGTGACATGCTCATGAGTTAAGTAATTCTTGCGGAACTCTGTCTTCCTCGGAGGTGGCAAAAGCCAAGAGAGGGGAAGGAGAGAAAAGCTAGGCTATCCTGAGGACTGGTTCCTTTATTTTTGCCTCCAATTGGCAATGCCCTTGCCATGAGAAACACCAAGACACTGCTCATTGACCTCGGCCAAGGACCCACTTTCCAAGATGTCTGTGACGATACTTTGGGAATCAGAATGGACATAGTTTCCGCAGTGGTACCTGGTTTGACGTTCTCTGGGCCAGGCTGACACCTGCGAGACTGTACACCTATTGGGATATGGCCAGAGAAGCACAGCCACTATGATGATATGAGGGGTTTATTGCAGGGGCTAGACCTCCGGCAGTGGTCTACTTCAGTTTGCTGCCTCTGCCTCAGATGCTGGGCAGGAAGTCAGCAGTTCTGGCCACTGAAAAGAAAGATGGCTGAAAAGCGCGAGAAACCAAAGATAGTACTGCCTGTGGCTCTCACAACCTCTAGTCCTGATGATGCAGACCACCTGCAGGTTAAGCCGGGGCCTTTCCTCAGGGAAATGCACGTGCATCCGGCCCAGCTGCTGCCACATGCCAGCGAGGTGACAACATGCGTGAACTGGAACAGCGCGGACCTTCAGAGCCTTAAAAGAAAGACTCCCGTGTCACTTTGGCCTTCACGATCTCATGCAAGTCTCTCGCATGGCCTCCCTGACCCAGAAGCCAAAGGGCAAGGGCATTCTAGGAAATGAAGTCTCAGCCAAGCTAGGTTGCGACAAAGCCACAAAGCCTGCAGCTCAGGTCACCAGGCTGGCGCCACCGTCCTGGGTTTGAGCTCACCGCAGACAAGCCAGCCACCGGCTCTAGGCATGCACAGGAGTGTCCATCTCATTCCAGGGGAGCAAATTCCATCAGCCCCTACTGAACTTCACCACTTGTGCAGCACGAGTCAGGGGTCTCATGACAGGTGAGCCTGCAAGTGAAGGGGCGGTGAGCACGTCCTAAACGAGCCTTCTTCATCAGTTGGAGGCCCAACACTTCCAGGAAGTGCTCTCAGGGCTTAACAACAGCAACAAACGGATGTCGATGGAACCGAAAACTCGAAAACCTGTATTGTCAGACTGAAATTCAGGCTGACACGTCCTGAAATTGTCTCAGTCCACAGAATTGGTCCTCTTCCTGGAAGGAGGCTTCTCAACTGCAGATGCATCTATTATTCAACCACTTGAGGCTGCAGTGTGAGGACTCCTTTGTTGACTAGCACTGGACTAGGCATAGGGGGCGATTTCGCTGAATCTGTGCACTGAGAGTCAGAGGAACACGTTTCTGCAGGTGAAGGGGCACTGCCTGGAATCCCAATGGGTTAAGACTAGCACGGACTATGGGGATCATCTGGTCCCATCTGCCCTTGACAGATGAGGAAAGTGACGTCTGCAGAGGGGAAGAGCCTGCTCTAAAATCATGGAGCTGAGCAGCGGCAGAGCCAGAATGAGAATCAGGGGCTCCGTTTCCAGGTTCCTGCTTTCCCCCAGCACCACGCAGTTTACCCAAGGCGCCTTCTCCTGGGTCAGCGGTCGGCAAACTCATTAGTCAACAGAGCCAAATATCAACAGTACG
>NW_006284618.1:169539-183524 GCF_000327345.1 Myotis davidii
CTTTCATAATCCCTGTTCGCAGGGGCATCTTTCAGATATGGAAATGTAACGTCCATCCCTTCAAGCTTTTTACACATGTGGGTTTTGTATGTGTGGGTGTGACTTGTAGTCCTTCCTGGTTTGCCATGGGGTCCATTCCTGGTTCCCCTGGGAGCTGCTCAGGGCTCCTTTGGCTATAAGGGCTCTTCCTCCTCGGCTGCATTCCAGCTCCATTCCCATCTCCCGGGAAGAGCGAGAGAGCCTGGTCGGTGATGGTTCCCAGAACCCAGGCCCTTGCTCTAGGCAACTGTCCTGGTGGCTTTCAAAGGGAGCTGCCCCCGCAGGTGAAAGCCCCAGGCCCTCCAATGCAACCATCCAACAGGAACTGCAAGATAGTATTGTTATTCTGTTCAACTTTTCTCCTTTCACTCTCCGGCTCAGGGCAATGACCACAAATGAGGCATTAAAACTCAGTCCTCACCAAAAGTATGGGAGACCTCCCGTATCCCGCAAGATCGCCAAGTCCACTTGAATGGTGCAGGTGAGGCAAAGCAAGACTCAAAGCTGGGGTGCCGGAGCTGACAGGGGTCCCTGGTCCCTTTTCACTTGTCAAACAAAGACCCCAAAGAAGGCAGTGAAGTGATTGTCCAAGGGCAAACCAGTTTTTCAGAGCAAACAGGACTGAAGTTGTGGAATCTTGACTTCTTGCCGGGTTTGGTTTTGTTTTTCTCACCACAGCGTGCCAGTAAGTCATTTATGATCCATTCAAATAGATATTTTTACAGGTCATTTTAGATCATTTGCCTAAGGGCTATTTCAAGACAAAAGGCGAAAGCAAAACCAAAGCTAGGAGACAATATTCCAATCTATGCCACCCTACAACTGCACATGCCAGGCACAACCGCAAATACTGCTCAGCGTGGACACGGCCTTGCCAGCCAGTGTCACCTGTGAGGACTTCTTGTTCACTGGGCGGGCAGATGCACGTCTAGACCTGAGGTCCGACCGTCAAACGTGGCAGCGTTCTCTCGTCCAACACTTACTTTTCATCATTAAAAACTGCAGCTGTTTTTCCTTCATAGAAGCTGACCCGAATGGACAAACTCATTTATTCTTTGAGCTAAAATGGGGTTTTAAAAAGTACACCAAGCTCAAAGAAATGGGCTCCGCGTGACAGCTGAAACTATTAGAATTGGTAGTAATACAGACAGTGTCATTCTATGTTTAAAAGTGTATTTGGGGAAACTGTGGACAAGTGTATTAAAATCTCCAGAAAAGCAGGTGTCTGGAGGGAACAAGAGTAATGCTACAGCCCTTCGCCACTGTTGTAACTGTGGGAGGGGTTTGGGGTGGGGGGAAAGTAAGACTTCTTATTTTTACACAAGGGGGACTATGAAACTGACGTCCTCGCTGGAGTTTCCCCAGGAAACTACTTGATAAAGACAGATTTAAATCTTGCCGTTTTCCGTCCTTGAAGGTGGTAAATATGATTGCGGCTTTATCCATTTTTCTTGTAAATGAAACAGAGTTCAGACCGTCCGGCTGGCTGTGCGTCATTTGTTGGATGGCTGCCACCGACTAATGCAGACGTCCCACTGGGAGACCAGGGAAGAACGAGACTTTGATTCACCAGATTGTGTTAAATAGTCCAGCTGTTGCGATTTGAAAGATAGTTACCTCCGAAGTGAAATAGAAATGAACTTGGCATTTATGCCGCAGACCATTTTTTGACTGTTTGGCAATCAGCTTTTCAGGGGGAGCATTTTATAAAATAACTCTCGCCGCTTTAAAAGTTTCATTCACTGTAATGTTCAAAATGTCCCACCTTTATATTATCAGTAAAATTAAGCCTGAGTGATATGTAGAATTTGCATGAAATAAGCATTTCCCCCTTCATTTCATGAGCTTTGATTGCACTCAATTGAGCTCAGAACCGTGTCGATTAGGGCTCTTTGGGGCATTAGTTAATTGGAATTGCAGCCGAAATGTTAGCTAGAATTTGTTGAACATAATTGGAACGTGGAAAGTTGATTCTGAAAGGAATTTCATTGAATGCAAACAATGATGTGCTTTTGAAAAATTAGAATGCTGCGTTTTTCCTCGCTTATGAGAGTTGAGTCCTTCGTGAAGTTCAGCTTTGGCAGGACCCTTCGCGATTGTTCTGATCCTTCTGGTACAGGTTTGGTTTGGAGTCAGCTCTTCCTTTTTATCAGCAAGTGCATCCCCCCACCCCCCCCCGCCCCGTCCCCTGCAGCAAGTCTCACCCCCCCCCCCGCCCCGCCCCGTCCCCTGCGGCTGAGAAAACGTGGCTGCTTTCTGAAATGGCTCCTGACTTGTGCTTGGGCACCAGGCTTCATAGGGTGGGGTTTGGATATTGCCTCCTAGCTTTGATTTTCTCTTCGGTGCAGGGCTCTAGCAGGGTGGCCTCGCAGGCCCGGGGCGTGCCGCGAGGCCTCGCCCCAGTTCTTCACTCCGCTAGTGGGAGTCGGACTGTGGACACTTACACGTCCCCAAATACACTGGCCCACGGAGGCTCAGGACACTGGATCGTTCTCGCCGACAGAATCAACACTGATAATGCAGGAACTAAGAGTAACTTTAGGTCAAACATTCGGAAATGTCTCACACTTTTGGGGGGTTACCTTCAAAGCTTTTTGTAATCTTGCACCATTTGAAGGGACCCTGAAAGATCCCGACTATTAAAAGGGAGTGTTATTTAAGCAATATTTTAAGAGACTTAACAGTCTTCCATAAAATTACCACATATAATACTGGCCCCTCAAGAGAGGGGCCATGCGCTAAGCTCTAGCCATTTAAATTCTAGATTTTCAGAACAATGTTTTTAAATTTGTAAAGATTCCTCTTTAAATTTACTGTATCGTATACTTTAAATTCTCTTTTAAGAGGGGAAGTCACAGAGAATTCTGTGTGCGTCTTTTCATATAGTTGTATGACCAAGCAGATTTCAGATGAAATGTGTCTAGCAGGTTTCAGAAGTTAGGTCAATTTGTCCTTACATATGCAATTGCATTTACGTTTTAGTCGGCTACTTCTATTTGAAGAAATTAAATACCCAACTATACGCAAATAAAAGGAAACACAAACACTACAGAGACTACTGAAAGATGTTTTTTTAAAAACTTACAATCTGGTTCTCTATGCAGAAGTGATGTATTTTATGCTAAGTCCCTTAACATCACAGGTATTTGCAGCAACTGGAGGCAAATGTTAGACGGCAATGAATTCTTTGAGAGAACTGAGAATTACTCAGCAGCACTGTAACAGTCACTGTGAGATTTACTCAGTAGAACTTTACCATGGGGGTAACAGTCTCCACAATTAACCTGGAAGAAGCTGCTGTCCGTACAGCAACTCAGAACACGTGTGAGACAAAACTGCCCAGCGGATCTTCCGGCCAATCCCCAGGGTAACTCCTCGGGGGGGGCAGGAAAAAAAGAGTAAGTGAGGGGATCTCAACTTCCAGAACATCCAGTTGTCCGCTAATTTTGTTGTTAAAACTTAATGGCCCGTGGGCAGGCGCACAGGGAGCAGCTTTGTGGCTGTGCTTTGCCGCGCAGAGCCGTTTCCTGCAGCGTCTGGACACAATTCGCCGGTACTAAGATTACAGTGGAGAGCAGACAAAATCCTTTAATTGTGTAAGAGCATCAGATTAAGCAGTAACTTCCACGCTGTCCATTCTGCCAGCTAGCAGTCTCTTCTCAGAAAACAAACGTCTACTAAGCACAGAAGGGGCCCTCCATTCTCCCCCCACACCATGCGCAGCACGCGCACCCCCATGCGTACACCCACCTTCACCCACATGCACAAAAGGGGAGAAGAGAAGAAGGAGGGTGGAGATGAGGAGCAGGTGGAGGTGGGAATAAGGAAAGAAAACATGACCTTTCTACCACAGGGGCTAAAAGAACGCTTCTAGTTTCCATTTACTGAACCAAACTTCCCTTAAGGAACAGTTACATGGCCAACCAAATTAATTCCTAGCTGAGATCACTATTTGAGAGAAGACTTTAAGCCAAGTTTCCCTAAAAGTAAGTTAGGAGTCTCAATTGCTCTTTGGTGACATATTTCAAAGGCAGGGCTTCTCAATTTCATTTTTCTACATTAGCTTCGCCCTGGAGATAATGAAACAAAACTGAAGAGATCAGTTAGAGGTTAAACAATGATCAAACCAATCTTACTTTTAATTCAAAACCCTTTGAAAGGCAATTCTGTTTTTTCCTTCAGACATGTTTGACTATCACACTAACCAAGAGACATCTAAAATTTATCTTTTATCAACAACCCTTGGTGTTCAGTTAATGGCTCAAACAAGATGAACTCTTACAAAAACAAATCTGTGTGCGGCCAAAAGTCATATGTATTTAGAGGCACAAGAGCTAGAAATTAGATGCAAATTAAAATAAAAATGATTTCATTGGAAATAAAAAAAATTTTTATTGAACTCCTGTAATTACTACATGGGTTTTTGTTTCTTAAATTTTGTTTCTTAAATAAAAGCATCTTCCAGGGCACAATGTGACCTGCTTTGACCTCCCAAACCAAAAAGGTAAGGTAGCTGCTTATCTGGTGGTTAAAAAGGAAATTTAAAAGAGCTTGATAAAGCTTAGAGTTTGGGGGAGATCTGAGATTGAAGAGCAGCATGATGAACTAGAGAAGTGTTAACTAGAAGAGTCTCTGGCAATTGTGGCTTAAAAGCATCTTCAAGAATGACCAAGGGATGAGGACACAGTTATGGAATCAATGAAATCATACCAAGTACAATGCAACTTGAGTTCACTTTCAAACGGATTCTCGCCTTTGGAGCAAAGTTTAATGGCGGTACTGAAACTAGATTAAATGAAAAACCATCTTTGAGGTTGACTGCTTACTTATTTGTAACTATCAGGAGGATATTCACCTTCCTGAAAGTCATCAGTAGAAATAGAGAACATGGATGCATGAAGCTCAGTATGGATGAGTTGGGTCACATCTAGATGTTGAGATGAAAAAGCAAGGTGGCAAGAATACAAGATACTCTTGGACCTCTGCCTGATTGTGATGCAAAGCTCTGTTCAGATCTGCTCTCCTCTTTCTCCACCCTGAAGGCCCTCTTGCCCTACTTCTATTATAACAGAGATGTCCCAAAACATGATGACCCATAGACACTAAGCTCAACTAGATCAAAGATGGAGCTACCTTGCCCTAACTGGTTTGGTTCAGTGGATAGAGCGTCGGCCTATGGACTTAAGGGTCCTGGGTTCAATTCCAGTCAAGGGCATATGCCCAGGCTGCGGGCTCAATCCCCAGGAGGGGACGTACAGGAGGCAGCCGATCGGTGATTCTTATCAATTACAGGAGTTCAAAACATCATTGATGTTTCTCTCTTTCCCGCTCCCTTCCTCTCTGAAATCAATATATATAAAGATGGAGCTATCTCAAAGAGGTACAGCAGAAAGTGGACGCAACAATAAAACACCTTGCTTACGCTGGTGACAGAAATGTTAATTTTAATCCTTGTAATTAAGTACTAACTGTATGGCTTGCCTTCTCACAAGTCCCTAGGAAATAGATCCATATACTGCACATATCTCTAGCTCTACAATTTGCCAGGCAGGAGTTACTCAATTATGTGGAATACACAACATACATTGATTTTAAGAATTTATTAAAATAAAAAATTTTCCAGGAATAGCTGATGTTATTTAATTTTCTGGTTAAGTGAGGATCTTATGCAGAAAATATCTCTGGTTCTACTCTTACTTTACAACCTTTCTTAGATTAGAAAACTTTCTTGTCTACCCGAGGCTAATGAAGTGAGCCTATCTGCATCTTCTACAACTGACTGTCCCTGATAACTTTATCTTGTGTAAGTGCAAAGATGCAGAAGGTATGCAAGACTGAGCTGGAGGAAAATGACTCCTAGGCACTTAAAATATGTTTAAAAGACCAGATAGGCCAAACAAACAACAAACAAAAATCTCTAATATTTGGCTTATGAATATGTGTAAGTGTTGAATAATGGGGGGTTGCTGGTTAATTGAGTACTTTAATTGATACTCTACTGTTTTGTTGACACTAAAATGTACTCATGTGTTCATTTATTCAACAAATATTTCCTGAGAGCCTACCACAGGGCAGGAATTTTTCCAGGTGTTTGAGATACACCTGAGAACAAAACAGACAAAAAAAAAAATATATCCTACCCTCATGGAGCTTATGATGGAGCAGCGGAAGGGAGAAAATAAGCACTAAATATAATGAATAAAGCACATAGTGGATCAGAAGATAACTGTTGGAAAAATGGAGCAGGTTGAGGAGGAATCAAAGTGTGGAGGAAGATGAGTTATAATTTTAAATAGGGTGGTCAGGGTAGGCCTCATTTAAAAGGTGACATTGAGCAAAGAAGTGATGGAGATGAGATAATAGGTCACGTCACTGCTGGGAAAAGGGCGCTCTGGGCAGAGGGGACAGCAAAAGGAAAGGGCAAGGGTGGATGGATACCTGGCCAGAGAGGCTAAAGTGGGGGGAGGAGGGAAGGGAGCGAGTGGAAGGGACTGGTGTGCGTGTGATAATGTGAGTGCTCCAGGCTACTGTCGTCAATCTCCTCCCTTGACCTTGATTCCCTGTCAAGAGCCGACAGTGCCACTCACCTGAAACACTGTGGCGGCCTCTCCACAGACCAACATAAAGATGCAATTACAGGAGTGCAAAGATGGCCTTGAAAAGCAAGGGAAACATCTCACTTTGGACTGCTGATCCGACTTCAAAGTGCTCTGACAATTCAGGTCTATGATATGAGGTAAGACAGCGCGGTCTGCTTCTACCTTATGGTTTGCATAACAGAGTGAAGTCACTAAGTCACAGGAAGCCAGAAAGAGCCCTGAAAATAACCCTTCTCCTTCCTGGCAGTGAGACTAGTTTCCAGGAATCCTGACAAATCACACGAATTTTCCCTTGTAAAGCTTAAATGTAACTACATTAAGTTCAAGTTCTTGTCCTCATTCCAGAGCTGGGTTTCAACATGAAGTGGGCCCGTCTGGGAAGTGAATGATTACCACGTACACACACAAAATACGCGGATTCCTTTAGAGAGTCTAATTGTACTGAAACAGATTTTTTTCAGAAAGGCCCTCTTCTGTCCTAAGTGACTTTCTTGTATGAAAATACATGGCATTTGTTATTTCAGCTAAAGAACGTCAAGAACTGAATAATCAAGCGTTCGGGTGCGAGGTTTAAAAGTTAATACAGCAGCACAGAGCGTTTGTATTAACGCTTTAAGTAGATAAATTAAATTGAAATGTGTCTCTTGAGCAGTCATTGAACAAGCAAGATGAGAAATAAATTGAGCTCACATAGGCCTTTATGGCATCTAACAACTGTGTCTGTCAACACGCGGATCCTTTTCACTGTCAATTCGACACGTTTTGCAGACCTTGGGCCTGCAATTATTTCATTTCCTTTCTTGGGAATGTAATTTCCACTTACTTTTGGAGAATAAAAGGCAGACAAAAGGAAGAAGGAGTCGCAGTATTTTCTGATTAAGATTATCTGTGTAAAATGGTAAAGGGGGGGAAAAATCTATACACATACACACTGAAGCATTTCTCAGAAACGAACTTGTCTCAGCCAAATTGCTTTTGTGTCCGGATACTGGTTCAAACGTAGCCGGAGTGCTGATGTCAAATTAGGTGTTAAACGAATTTAACAGGAAAAATGAAGAATGCATATAGATCATCTTTCTGTTAGAACTGCTCAAATGCAGTCAAAAGAAAGGCAACGCATGACTGCAGGAGAAAATGTGCTCCAAACCACAATGAAATTAGATAAAACTGTAAATCAGCAAAGAAGGCCATTCATTCCAAAAGAGAGTCAGGGGGAAAGGTTAATAGTACCAATGAGAAAGTCAAGAATGGAAGAAAATACCAATTGGCAAAAAGAGACGTAAATTGAATTTCAACTTCATTTGTCCAGGCTTCACCTTTTAAACTAAAACAGGTAGAGGCACAAAAAGGGCTCTTTCTCTCCTGACAGAGCAGGAAATCAGAGGTTTAATTAACTGTGATTATAATTACAATCGGCTGATCTGATTCGTCTCACCTCTTCCTTTTCTTCAAGTGACAAACCCCTTGACATCCTGGCAGGAGAAGGAAAGCAAAACTAGACTAATTTCAAAAAGAGCCTGCCACTGTTATAAAACAAACCGATGCTCCACCAGATCCGGCGAAACACAGTCCGTGGCAGGATTAACTCGGTGACCGGAGTGTCACTGTCAAGCCAGTCTATAGAGATAACTGTTTATAAGGTATGTTTTCATTCTCGGGGTAAGAGAGATATTAAGGCACATCTTTATGTGAGCACCAGAAAGGGAGGCTGTGAAAAGATACCCTTCAAGGACGTTGGAAGATGGAGTTCTTCTGAAAGATCTAGCATCTTCTTCAGCTCCTCATGAACCATTAAGAGGGATGATGTAGGCATTTAATCTTGAAAGAATGACTCGGTATCTTTGGATGCTGAATAATGATCACCCAGCTCACCCTGCTGTGAGGAACCTGATTAGCAAACCAGTTTAGGGCAGGAATTCTCTTTACACGCGTCTGCTTTGGATAAGAATGAGACCTCCAAACCAGGAGCCTATTGGCTCATCGGAAAGAGGAAGAAGAGCAGGTACAGGCTCTCTGAAGAGAAAGAAAGCAAAGCAACACACGAGTTAGCTATCACAGACTGTTCTGCACACCAGGTAGTAAAGAGCAGCGTTACTTACTGAAATGTAACCTTGGGACTCGCGCCTCCTTCCAATTTACACGGCCCTTCACCTGGCTCAGGTGCTGGGCTGCTGAATTCTGCCTCCAGAGTTTTCTTGTTCAAGGCTGTTTTTGCTACACTGGATACAGAACCCAACACCGGCATGGATTTGGACTCTGAGGTGGCTAATATCCCGGTTGGACCTTAAAACCAAACACATACCTCCAGTTTAATCATTCTGTGCGATGTTGATTAATATGGTACTGAAAACAGATGAGCTGCAAAGCCCGCAGGAAGTGAAAAGGCCAAGCTTTGTTAAGATTTCCAGAGCAGGTAAAAATGGTTCTATGAGGAATCTGCTCTGCTTTCGTGGCACTACGCAATGCCCCCGGACCACGCTGAGAAACTGGGTAGAGGCCTTTAAGAAACCACAGAACCCCAGGCCATGGTTCCCTCACTGACCGGAGTCCTTAAAAAATACTGGACCTGCGAAGACTCTTTTCTTCTCAGAATATGGCTTTCTGGCAGCCCTCCTTGAACCATGTGGCCTCTCAAGAGTTAATTCCTCCCCAAATTCAGCTCTGCGTGTTAAACACAAAGTGGACCGATGTCAAGAGGATCTTTCTCAAAGGCCCATGGAAGACTCCTTAAGCCTTCAACAGCGTTTATGAACATTTTCATTTTAATGTGATTGAGAAGTAAAGTGGACTTATTTCCTGTTCCTATACAGACACGGGATTATAGAAATTAAGTGGCAAAGAGTTTGGCTGGTTAGCTTTTTGGCTTTTCTGCCCTTTGGGACAGGATGAAAAACACTCTCGCAGGGCTTGCGACATTAGTTTTTGGCACATCAACCTAAACATTCTGGGCACTGAAGCTACGCTCCATCGTGACTTATTTCCTGTCTTTAGTTTGAAAGATACTGTCCTAGGCAGTTTATTTTCAAAGCGAGATTCTAGTATGTTTTTTTCCCTTGAAACTGCAAAAGAAATCCTTTGCAAACAAAGAGATTCGAGATTCTGAATATTCTGTTTGAAAAGGCCTTTCCCTCCCACCTGTGCTAATCCCCATGTTGCATGGGGATGTGGGAGCAAAGAGGGGAGGGCAGAAAGATTCAGAAAGTTCTTGAAAACATAAACGTGAAGCTGAATTCGAGAGTCGCTTCTGAGCAGCTCTGTTCTGCCCATGGATAATTGCTGGCTGCAGCATTGATAGCTTTAACCAAGCTGTCCTTGTCGGAAGGCAAGATCTGCTTCTGAATGCACCAACGCCTGCCGCTCGTTCTGCGGCTGAAGCCAATTAAAAAGGAGGGAGAGTGGGTGAGCTGAGCCAGAGCTCTTATGTTTCCTACAAAAGGGAATAAAGACAAATGCTTCATGTGTAAGATTATTATCATCATCATTACTGCATCGTGTTTAAGCTGCCCAGTGTTTTCCACGAGGCACTCCCTGCTCTTTGAAATGTCAGCTTGCTGGGTCATAAGTCCAGGTAAGACAAGCGAGTATCAGGGTCAAAAGGAAAATTCTAGGCCCAGTCAACACGACTAGGTGGTTGAGCATCGACCTATGAACCAGGGGTCACAGTTTGATTCCCGGTCCAGGCACATGCCCGGGTTGCGGGTTCCATCCCCAGTAGGGGGTGTGCAGGAGGCAGTGGGTCAATGTTTCTCTCTCCTCGATGTTTCTATCTCTCTCTTCCTCTCACTTCCTCAATTTAAAAAAAAACAAAAACAAAACAAAACCCTTATTTTTTTTCTAAGAAAAATTCTAAAGAAAAAGGTGCTTCACTGGCCCTTGGGATCTGAGTTCTGCAAACCCAGGCTCCTCTGCTTCTCTTGGAGGCCTCCTTTCCCCACTCTGTGACCTCGCACTTAGCTTTCCTTTAGCTTGTGTGTAGAAGAAAAAAATCCCAGAGGTTAAGTGTACCTGAGGCACAAACCTATCAAACTCATCCTCTGTAATTTGCTCCCACCATGCAGCTGGGCTGATGTAGTAGCTTCCTAACCCACCCCTCTCTGTCCTGGAATTTTCCCTTGTCGTTTCATCATCTTTATTAATAGATTTACATGGTAAATACTTCTTCCAGTTTGATGCTAAGATAACAGCTGTACCATCTTTTTAAAAAAGATATTATTTCTTTTACTAGATTACAGAGTTTGTAGGCTTTTTTTCCTTCCCTCCCCCCCTTTGGCTACTAGGGAGTTCAAAAGAAAACTGCTCAATTACAAGTGATTCCCCTCAGGATGTGTACATATCTTATTCTACCTTCCCTCGAATTATACATTGAATATTTGTATATTGGTGGAAATAACCAATTAGAGTCTCGCCATGCCTATAAAACATGTTCCTACCTTCCTCCAAATTTTGAAATATTCACATTTCCAAACTGACTAAAATGAAACTATTTCCTGGTGCCTCCCGTTGAAAACTAACTCTGAAATAGTGAGTGCTTCATGTTTGACCAAGTTCATGAGTGAGTTTAAGAATGTTTCTGGAGGACCAAAAAGGTCAGGGGCAAAATACAAAACTGGCAGAACACGAAAATGTCATCCACAAAGTCCCACCAATCAACGGTGGCTACCTGAGTGCTTTAAGGATGAGATGCTGGAACAGTCACAGCACGGTTTAAGCCACAAAATGAATGATTCCTATGGAGGCTGCTAAATGCTTGTACACCAATCTTAAGGAGGGAAAAAAAAACCCACTCTTATGGCAGCCTTTAACTTTGCTGAGAGGTGGCTGTTTGGGGGCGGGATAGAGGGGGTTCTTATAGGATAGTAACAGCAAAATTTCTAGACCAAACAAAAAACTGATTTTTTTTTTAAAGAAGGAAACGAAGGTTTCATCTTTTCATAGTAATGGTTTGGCCAGTGGTATGCTGCTTCCAGTTTAAGAAATCAATTTACTCAATTGTTTGAGTAAGTCCCTATGTGAGAACCACAGCCTGCTTATCAAGAACCCAAATCCTTAATACTCTAGCAACTTAAACTTGACATACACTTGATGGAAATGCAAATTAAACTGTTACAATGGGCTGAGCTGGTGGGAGTTCACAGGACTAAGTCTAAATGATTCAGACTATTAGCTCTAGTTGCTGATTAATTTTACTTCAGTTTTTCAAAGCCAGCCTCCTGGCCTCAAGAAAAAAAAACTCAGAAAGGTTTCTGCTAATTCCCATGATCAGTTAACAGGAAAAAAATAAATAAACAAAGACACACCAAATTAGTTAGGGAACAGATTTTGATGTCCAACACATGGGTATCATGACACAAATGCAACTTGTGAGCTCAAGACTTGCTCAGATGGTCAGAGTTGGTGACAGAGCTGGAATTTCTCATCACTTGGCTCACAGGCAGAGACACTAAACTAAATGGTTGTGAAGAACAAAGACAATTTCTCTACAATTGTAACTGCTGTGTAATTACTACTATGATTACTGATTATCGTGTGCCGACTCTGCCAGGCACAGTGGCTAAGCACTTTTCATATATTGACTGACTTGATCCTTAGAATAATCCTATGAGATAGTGCTTTTATTCATCTTACTTTATAGATGAAGAAACTGAGGCACAAAGAGGCTGGGTAATTTGTGTACGAGCCAGCAGCTAGCAAATGGCAGAGCTAGGATTTGAACTCACGCTGTCTGGTTCCAGAGCCTGTACTCAACACTACATTGTTGCCAAAGCCCATCCTGAATGTCTTTGCACAAGGTCATCATGCATGATGCAAACCAGATCTATAAAAGCCTGATTACCTACTGTTAGGTCTGATCAAATAATTGAATCGATAACGATACCTCCTCCCCTAGGAACTGACCTTTAGACCACTTGACAACCAACATTCCCTTTTGCTTAGACCACATTCCCCTTGCTAAGACCATTATCCTTCCCCTCCAGACCTTCCCAGGATCTGGACCCGCCCAGAGAATCCTCCGCCCAGAAAAAACCCCACCTAGAGTCCTTTAAAATCTCTGACTCCCATCACTCGGAGCTGATGCCATTTTGGTCTCAGCCCTGCTGCTAGCAGATGTAACAATACATTTATAACTTTTACCCCTTTTGGCTTCATGCATTCCTCCTTCGGTGACCCTAACATTTGGTGCCGAAACCCGGAATGGTGAGGGGACTTTGGGGCAACTACTATACATTGTGGTCACGCTGAAGGGGATGTTGGTTGTGAAGTGGTCTAAAGGTCAGTTCTTAAGGAAGGGGGTATCCATTCAGTGATCTGATCAGACCCAACACCTACAACTACATAAGTAACGTGCCAGTGAATAAAAGTAACATAAGTGTTCTTACGAGAGATCCCTAAGTACCTGTCACCAGCCAGTACTTCTCACTCACATTAAAAATATTAGGTAATGATTCCAAAAAGATAACTGCACGTTAAAAGGGAGCTCAGAGGCAGAGAGGAAGAGCGCCGTGGAGAAATGAAACCAGCTTACTACTGCTCCCTGCTTCTGCCGTCACCTTCCTGCGACGCAAAATCCTCTCTAACTCACTCTCGCTGCTCTCAGTGTGAAGGGATTTTAAGCTTCTGGAACTAGTGGATTTGTTAAGTGTCCCCTAAAGTGAAAACAAAACAAAACGAAAAAGGTTAATAATGGCTTAACACAACATACAAAAGAACATAAAAAATAAAACCACCAAAACATTACCAGAATTTGAATGGAATTCGAAAATAAAATGAACTTTTACATATATACATATTTTTTCATGTGCATATCTTCAACAATACATAGCGTTGGCTCATTTAAGAAGATGCTCCTGAAGCTGTCAGATGTTAGCTCTCATATCAAAAGAACAGGACAAGAACACCCCTGGATGTGCTAACTACATGGAATTCAGTGGCGGGAAGGTACCTGCACAACGATGATTAAGATTCTGATGTGTGCTGATCCGTTGCGTGGAGAAGAGGATGGACATACTGAACTCACCTGAGAAGCGTACCTTGAGACGGCAGCAGCCACATGCCACAGAATCAAAACCCTGGTGGCCCTAAAAAACGTGTAGCTGATTCTTCAGAGAATGACCCTGGTGCCTCAGTTGCCAAAGGAGGCGCGCAATGCTCTCCAGTGGCCTGACCCAAAGGTGTGCTGCACCAGGACTTCACTGTGAAAGAGGAAGGGTTACACTCCCGCAGGGAGGCAAGGAAGGGCCCGGCATTGGCATCGTGGCTCCAGAACCCTCACAGAGGAGGCAGTGACTGGGTGTCCTTCCGGCCCAGAGATACTGGAGGGAACAAGAGATGCCATCGAGCTGTGCTCCT
>NW_006284618.1:183553-198243 GCF_000327345.1 Myotis davidii
CCAGGCAGCGGTCCCCTGGCCTGGCTGCTCTGGGAAATGCGTTATGGAGGGAGAGCTATGGCTTTCCATCTCCATTCCCAGTGACGTGTTGGAACAGAACACTAACTGATGGTTTGATCAGAGCAAATCAGAACCTCAAGTTTGGGACAACTCGCCTGACTTCGTGCCCGGGTGGGAAGGCAGCTTTTGTCCACCGAGGCTAACCACCAGGCCGGCCTTTGTCATTTCTGCGCTCACCGCGGGCTTGCTCTTTGTTCCCTGCTAATAACCTCCTGCGGACCCTAAGAACTCTACTCGCTAAAAACGGTAACTTTTTAGCCTATAAAACAAAAAACGTTTGTAAAACCAGGTAATTACAAATCTCATAGGACATGGGCTATTACATCGTTTGTATAGGAAGGTTTTTTCCTCCTACAGCATACAGTTCTAGGAAAGCAGCCTGTGGTCAGGGAGGGCCTTGACTAAGGAGATTAGGAGATGGTATGCTTCTCCAAACCGATGTGTAGAGCACTTAGATAAGACTCACATGTTAGTCAAGCATAAATCGCACTCTTCCCTCCCCACTCCACCCAAAACTACATCTTTCTGCTTTTCGTTTATCGCGAATATTCTTAAAATACATTCAAAGGAACACCACATTACATGTAACACGATAGCAGCTCAGTTTATAATTTAAAATTTATTTGCTTTACTTCACAGTTAACAAGCAGATGTGTATCTACTTATCGTAAGGAAGGATGAACACTGAGAAGGTTAGGAAAACAGAACTGAAGCCAATTCTGATAAATTTTTAAACATGTACTAGAAAAACCATTTCCAACTTACTTGTGTTCATAATTTTAAAAAACTTACCAGCTGTATTGTATGTAAGCAGATATTACTTAACGGAATGGCCATTATTATTTAAACAACTCATAAAACCACACTGTTTGAATGTCAAGGGCATTCTGTATGATTTTCCTAATGGCTGGAGTTAATGGCTATCTTTTATGGAAGAATTTATCTTTCATAATATTCTCTATTTTTCATTTAGATGACAGCATTATTTCCTCAAATTCTTGACTATGATGAATGACCCTCTCTTCACCTGATACCGAAGGAACCCATTTTCAAGTTCGAATCCTTGAATCCCACTTTTCCTTCACTCACTGACTGATAGGGTTGATTCAGCTAATACATAAGTACATTTTAGATATGGAGGCAATTATGGGAGAAAGAAAGGTTTCTGCATGACTCTCAACTGAAATAATAAAGGAGCTCAGCTAATAAAATACGAAGATTATCTTAATTATCCATTTACACTATAATCATAGATTGTGAGAACCAGAAATTAACTAGGGAGCCATGTGGTATGTACAATTCCTTCACCTTACAGAGGGGAGAGCCTCATGGTTTGGGCCAGATCCCAAGACAAGGCAGTGATAGGGCGGGGCCTTGACCCTGGCTCTTCTAATTCCCAAATCAGTTCTCTATCCCTACTCTGACCCACTTGGATCATGGACCCACCAATCTCAGTCCCCACGTTGGTGAAATGTTCATAATACCAAGTAATCTAATTGTCAGGTGGAAAAATTAACTATTCAACAATTTCTGGGTATTTTAAAAAACCGGAGATGTTCGAGAAAGACCTGTAAGAGAATTTTTTTCAAATGCTCTTTTTGTTTCTTTGATTTGGAGGCAACTGCATTTGAAGAGAGACTTTTAGATTCATTTGTCTTGATTTAAACTTCAGAAACTGCCATATCCACTTTGACTTTTATTTATTTTTTTTAAATATATCTTATTGATTTTTTACAGAGAGGAAGGGAGAGAGATAGTTAGAAACATCGATGAGAGAGAACATCGATCAGCTGCCTCCTGCACACCCCCTACTGGGGATGTGCCCGCAACCAAGGTACATGCCCCCGACCGGAATTGAACCTGGGACCCTTCAGTCTGCAAGCCGACGCTCTATCCACTGAGCCAAACCGGTTTCGGCACACTTTGACTTTTAAATGATTGGGAGACTCAAGATAACCCTTGTGTGAGTATAAGAAATGAATATATCATTTTTAAATCTGCGATGTACACCATTTTTAAAAATGAAGTATAAAGAGGCTTAGAAAAATGAGTCCCGTCAACACGGAGACTTGACAAATTAGCTGGAAAACTGGACAACTCAAAACAGAGTGAGGTTTTCCAAACCAGAGATTTCTTTTCTACGCAGGTGCTAACTCTGAACAATAGGCCAAACCTCTAAGTCGTGGGTGTCTCTTACCACTCAGGTCCTGTCTCATTCACTGCAGCAAACACACCGCCGATTTTACTCCTGCTCTCTGTCCCACCACAGCACTGAACAGGCTGTTTCCTGGTTTCCTGGCACCTCTCAGTCACTTTCCATCTCAGGGTATAACCTGTAGGCTTTTCCTATTCTTTTCCTGTTTATCACATGTCACACTGTGAGGTTGGTGTCATGTGCTTTACTGGGCACTAAATCTGAGCATCCTAATAGTCTGAACGCCAGCAAAAAGCACTAAGATAGCCCCTCGAATAGGGTCTTCTTTTTTCTCTCTCTCACCAGAAGTTGTATGGTTTCTTGGACCAGGTGGCTGGGCGTGTCAAGTGATCCATCACCCCTCAAAGGGACTTCTACGGGGGCAGAGGAGAGTTGCCATTGGGCAAAGAAGACCAGGGGAGGACACGGCGAGTTTCACTTTTAAATAAACCAAAACAATTTACTGCAAAAAAATAATATTGCCAGAGTAACAGCTATGATGATACATCAATGCCACATGAGGGGGAGAAGCCTCGTGCTAAATCCAGGACGAGGAGGAGAGGGGGCGATTTGCAGAGGGGGAAAAGATGTTTGGACAGTTTTTATAATTTGTAAATTATTTCACAAAAATTTATTTCAGAAATTTCTCTCCTTGAAGTGGCACAAAATTACAGTGAGCGGGATTGTATAGCGCACGTGGTCTTTAAGAGCAATGCTGCAATCAGCAAACTTGCCACCCTCCGGCATTATCAGGGGGCAGCACACCCTGGGCACTCCAATGTCATATGGATCCCACATAGATGCCTGATTTTTCAAATAAACCTAATCTTTTAGAAGTCACACTCAGTATGGTTGATTCTTCCACTGATGGTCAAAACTATACCCTAGAACAGTGATGGCGAACCTATGTCACCTCTGACACGCGAACTCATTTTTTGGGTTGATTTTTCTTTGTTAAATGGCATTTAAATATATAAAATAAATATCAAAAATATAAACCTTTGTTTTACTATGCTTGCAAATATCAAAAAATTTCTATATGTGACACGGCACCAGAGTCAAAATGCTGACAGGCCGAGCTCAAAAGATTCGCCATCACTGCTCTAGAATCTCACAGTGCCTGGGGGACATTTTCTTGAACAGAAATTAGCATTACAATGTAGAGACAACAAAAAAGACTGTCATTGGCCGAAACCGGTTTGGCTCAGTGGATAGAGCATCGGCCTGCGGACTGAGAGGTCCCAGGTTCGATTCCGGCCAAGGGCATGTACCTGGGTTGCGGGCACATCCCCAGTGGGAGATGTGCAGGAGGCAGCTGATCGATGTTTCTCTCTCATCGATGTTTCTAACTCTCTATCTCTCTCCCTTCCCCTCTGTCTACAATCAATAAAAACATATTTTTTAAAACAGGGACTGTCACAGTTCTCCTTAACAGAACACTGGATCACAACATTTTCTCATCAAAGAATCCCTTTGCTCACAGCCACATACTTTATCAATGGTTTTAATACTTTACTCTGTAGGCAAACCAGCATGTGAGCCACCACTACACCTCTCTCTGAGTACCAATCCCACTCACCTAACACTAAAGCTAACTAATTAAGCCATTCTGAGTTAAGTCTATTGTTTCCTGCTTGATGAAAGTAATTTTGTTTACCACAATTAGGGGATGTCTACATGCAATGCATAATTAGCACAGTAACCACAAACATGGGAATATCAATTCGTACCTCCGCCCCCATGTTTGTTGACTTACTGTGCATAATGACTGGTATTGAGACTGTAACAGGATCTGAGAACAGGGCTCTTAGCATCTGAAACATTCCCTAAGTGAGGCGTTTGTCTCTGGGAGCAACCACAGGAGAGGGCAGTCCTCACTTATTCTGCTGGCAAAAGCTCATGCTCTGGAAAGGAGACATATAGCTAGCGGTGGGCATCGAGTGTGTTCTCCAAAGGCTATGAATTAGCTTTAGAAAATAAAATTAGTAGCACAAAGAAAGGGGCTTTTTTATTCTCCAGCTTACCATCAAATCGTTTTCCTAAGCCGTGAAAAACGCAGACCGTGACCCTGACACGAACATATTTGGGTAGAAGCTCAGATTTACAGTTAGATACCAAGAATTCCACTTTCCTGCCCCAAAGTTAAGACACTCTGCTGTACTTCTGTTATTAATAAGCAGGTACCCATCCTCACGCCTGGCCAGACATTTCATCTTCAAGCTGTAATGCCAGGATGGGAGGGCAAGAACAAGAAACAACGATTTTGGCGAACGTGGGGCCGCTCTTTCAGCATGCAAACAGCTGAGTATTGATACATTAATAAGCCACCCAATGGAGGAGCCCGTCACACAATCAAGTAAACTATCAAAAGAAATGAGGCTACTGCCGATGGAAATAAAACATATCAAGCCAATTATTCACGAAAATCGATTTCAAAAACATTCTCCTTTCATTTTCCCATTAGCTGAGTAATACACTGAGATCTGTTCTTACCAATATTCCTTTTAATTCATTCACTGCACTTTCAGAGCCTTTGGGAGATTCTGGCTACAATGGAAAAAAAAAAAAAGAAAAGTTATTGAGTAACTCATTTTAAAAATATAAACAAACAGTTTACATGACAAAGTGTTGGGCAGCTTATAGTCACTGTTTTTTAAAATTAGGTCCATGTCTTACTGTTAAGAAAAAATATTAGACAGGTTAGTGCTCCCAGATGGCAGCTGAGTGGAAAATTAGAAGTCATATTCAAAGCAAAAGGATTCAAGCCGCCATGTTCTAAATATCATTTTGTTACTTGTTTGTCATCAGACACAGGAAAAGAAAACACTGGCAAACACCAGACTTCAAAGACTTAATTTCCCATTATTCCGAGTGTCTCACAGCAAGCTTCTCCACGCGGGTCGCTGGGCTTCCACCAGCAAGTGAGGACCAGGAAGGCTGCAGAGCAGAAAGCAAGCGACAGGGCAGGAAACCTCTCTCAGCTCCATGGGCTCCGGGCAAAAGCCAGGGACAGAGACCAGCACACGTTGTTTTGTGAATTTCACAACAGGACTGAGTCGGGAGCAGGGACCAGCAAAGAACCGGCTTACAGGAGAACGTGAGCACCCCTGGCTATGAAACAGGAAAAGAGCCCGGCTGGTGTGGCTCAGTATTTGAGTGTCAACCTATGAACCAGGAGGTCACGGTTCGATTCCCGGTCAGGGCACATGCGAGGGTCTCAGGCTCGATCCCCAATAGGGGGCTTGCAGGAGGCAGCTGATGGATGATTCTCTCTCTCCCTCTCCCTTCCTCTTTGAAATAAAAAAAAAGAAAGAAAAAGAAAACACAGTAAAAGACCTCAGAGAGTGTGTAGTCTGACCACTTCATCTTACCTATAAGGAAATTTACACCTGGGGAAGGTTGTATTTGAATCAGTGTCTTGATTACAAGCCCAGGTCTCTCCTGGCTACACCATGAACAAAACCATTTGCGTAAGTTCTGGGTATTATATGGACCGGCCCCATCATACCTACCAGTCTCTGTGGATCCCTCACCTCATTTACCGGAGGGGAAATTTAGCACGAGGACCTCAGGAAAAGATCAAAGAAGAACTCTGACCTCCCCCTTCCCGGAGGCGAGAGAGGCAGAGAAAGCCCGCCCGCCGGACAGGGCAAGGACCCTCAGCCTCTAGTCCTGGGAAGATGCGAAGGCTGATTCCCAGCAGGAAATGGGAGGTGATTCTTAGCAACCTATAACCCTCTTCTCTCAAAACACAGTCAGAAGAAGACCCCCTGCCAATGTTTAAAAGTGGACTGTCACCAAAGAGGGAGAGAGGGAGAAGGAAGGAGAGAGGTTTGCTGCACTGGTGCACATAAGACGAAGGCATTCTCCTTCCCTAGCCTAGGACTTCTGTGAAACATGCATGCCATCGGTGCCAGCCATCAGTGCCAGGCCCAAGCTCTCATACACGCATTCCCACCACACCAGCACGGCCAACGCCATCCAGGAATTTGGGGAATATGCAGCTTGAGTTCTGCAGGTGACAAGCGGTGACTTCCGAACGAATGCCCTGGCTAAAGGCACACTCCAACGTGCCGCCGTGTCACTCCGGCTGCGTCAGCCTCGGAGCCTGGGCCGCATGCGCGCACACTTGGGACGTGCCCAGGTGGGCAGTGGCCACCTGTTGTAAAGGGGACTGACCAGGCCATTCAGCACTACAGCTACACAGTTTCACAATTACCAGCGAAAAACCCACTTGTCCACTGATCCTTGTTCAGCTGTCTTCCAGGTTTGGAATTGACATTGAATAATGTGTAACTGTTGGAAGAGTACATACAGAACATGGATTACTTATCATTTAAGAAGCTTTCAAGGTTGTGTCTAAAGTAATCTGGCTTCTTTTTAACACATCTTTTTTTTTTTTCCTATAGCAATAGCTTGGTTTTGCTTGTTCTTCCCAAACTAGTGGCGCCGTGTAAGTCCTAACAGTGTATTCTTTCCAAGGTTCTGCCTAGACCAGCCGTGGGCAAACTATGTCCTGCTGACCGGATCCGGCCCGTTTGAAATGAATAAAACTAAAAAAAAAAAAAAAAAAAAAAAAAAAGACCGTACCCTTTTATGTAATGATGTTTACTTTGAATTTATATTAGTTCACACAAACACTCCATCCATGCTTTTGTTCGGCCCTCCGGTCCAGTTTAAGAACCCATTGTGGCCCTCGAGTCAAAAAGTTTGCCCACCCCTGGCCTAGACCCTGCGTTTTGGAGTGTTTGCACACTTGATCCCATCTGATCGGACAACAACCCCAGGAATCGGGTAGGGCAGGCGCTGTTCCCCGTCTGGGAGGACCAAGCCTGGGTGCAGGGGCGTGTGAGGCCCCACCTCCCACAACGGCGCTCCGTCCTCAGTCGCCAGACACCAGCGCTGAAACAGCAGTACTCGGTTGCTCCTCCTGCTCTACGCCCTGCCCCTGACTTTGAAACTGGCTTTCAGAGCAGCAGCACAAGACGGACTCACCCGCCGTGGCCAGGGAGTTCCCACGTCACCGCATGTCAGTCTACGCTTGGAGCTGCGTCTACATTCCAACCCCCTTTCCGTGTTCAGCCCACACCGTGGCCATGCTTGCCTGGCCTGGCCATCTTGCCTGCCTGTGGCCAAGTGGCAACCGTCACAGCCCAGCAGAATTTGTACGGAACAGTTTCACTACTTGGGGACATCGAAGCAGCTGAAGAGAGGCATCTTTGGAGTAAGGAAGAACCTAAGGTTTGTTTTAAAAGTAGAAGAAAGAGAACCGACCCAGTGATATCTTACTAAAGTGAAAAAGGAGTTTTTCCCTCAAGAAATAAAAAGGTCAAGCCCTGACCAGGTGGCTCAGCCGGTTGGAGCATCGTCACATACACCAAAAGGTTGCAGGTTCGCTCCCTGGTCAGGGCACGTATCTAGGTTGTGGATTCGATCCCTGGTTGGGGCGCATTCAGGAGGCAACTGATGGATTGTTTCACAGCAATGTTTCTCTCTCTCCCTCCCTCTCTTGCTAAAATCAATAAAAATCATGTCCTCGGATAAGGATTTTTTTAAAAAAGAAAGAAAGAAATGTCCAAAACCCCATTATGGGGCCTACTGAAATGGGACAGGTGTACAAGGGGAAGCATTGAACT
Source organism: Myotis davidii (assembly GCF_000327345.1). Lineage (NCBI taxonomy): Eukaryota > Metazoa > Chordata > Mammalia > Chiroptera > Vespertilionidae > Myotis > Myotis davidii. The sequence continues at coordinate 191,444 of NW_006284618.1, forward strand.
ATACTCTTAGGGCTTCGCGGGTCCTGGCACTCCATGGGGTCTTCAAGTGTAGAAGGCAGCTGATGACAGACACACAATATCTCTCCTTGAAGTGACCGGGAATCAGTGAAAACAACCATATAAGTCTCACTATTTCTCAAAAGTCGTCCTAGGTCTGTTCTGGCATCAGTACGCGACCCCGGCCCCTAGCTCCTGTCCCCCACCACACCCTGACACAGACACAAGTAGAAGCCTCAGGAAGGCAAGAATTTTTTGTCTCTCCTGTTTATTGCTTTATCCTCAGTGCCTAAAGCAGTACCTGGCATACATCAGGTACTCAATAAGTACTTGTTAAATTACACAAAATAGCCAGGAATTAAAGAAAAGAAAGAGTAGTGGCATAACTGTTATCTGTTTGGTATAACAGTTCCTCTCAGTGTCTCTCTCAAGTTGATGGCAGCCTCCTACAAGAACAGGACTCCGTTTCCATGGTGATATAGGGCTACCCTGGGTCAAACAGAGTCCTCCAGAAACCTGCTTATGGAAATGAAGGCTTTTATGACACATTAGCCTTATCCTAAGATGCGACAGTCAGTCCGGATACAGCTTGCATCACATTTCGAAATTTCACATTCAAAGCAAGAAACATCCGGGGGGAGAGAAAGCATTTAGTCATTCTATACCTGTGCCTTCGGCCTCGCTGCCTGGTTAACGGGTCTAAGATGAACTCCCTTTTTAATCCTGTCCATCATCTCTTCAACGGCTTGCCTCTTCAGATCCGTGACTTCTTCAGCTATTGAGAGAGCACACACGGAAATCATCTTAGATTACAGGAAAACCGCCACGTCCTATTTGTGGTGGCTTAGATTGTACTATGTAATGAACTGCACTCATTTTTCAGACAAAGTCACAAAACACCAACAATTTAAGGTTAAGAATTACCAGATAGCAACATATTTTTCAAAAAAGTCTTTTAAGAAAAGATCTGCTTTGAAAAATAAGCGTTATAAGTTTTGAGGTCTAATTTGCAGCCTGGAAATCAATAGCAGCTCATCTGTGTTAGGCAATTAAGTGGATTTTGTTCCTTTTGTCAGCAGAACGTGAGACCTGAGTTTCTACAGGTCTTTAAAAACCCAACTTTGTAGCTAACCCCAAATAATCATTCATCTTTGTCTCAAAGATATTTTTATAAGTCATAGTACATCCTATGTCACAGAAATCAGCCCGAAGAAGAAATAACTATCAAAAAGCCCATTTGAAAATAAATGATCAAAATGATTCTTTTACTTCTCGAAAGAAATTAAGTCAAAAGATGAGCAACAAAGAGATAAAAATCTCTTTTTTAAATTGCCATCTTTTGTTTAGGAATCACACGGGAAGGAAACATTTAAGCAAACCTTTTTCAAGTCTTTTAAAATTGTCAATGTTAAAAGCAAACACACACCTAGAAATGACTGCAATTGAGTAATCAAGTTTGATTTAAAAATTTCAATGGTCTATTGTCTAACCTTTGCACCATTTTGCTGCAAAAACAATAAGGCTGTTGAAATATGTGTCAATTAGATGAATGCAACTGCGGGGAGCTTCAACCTGTTGATCAGAATACAGAAATTTGTCTCTTTTGCAGAATAGCTTGACCAATGATCACAACTCATTTTTGGAATATTTATCACTATTAATGCAATTCTAGATCTCGTGTTTACCTCCACCCAAGGCACTGCAGCCAATATAGTTACGTTAAAATATTTCATAAAGACTTTCTAATTAGCATCTTTAATAAGACTCCACATGGTGGGGCATCTAGCGGCACTCAACAAGAATCTACCTACTGACTGACTTTGTAAGTTTGGGCTTTAAGTGGCGATTAATATTTTTATTATTGAGCAGGAAGAGCTACGCCCCAAAAGGATGGTTTCTAAATGGAGACGATCACAACTACATCCCCAAGCTAACTGACAGTAGGGGCAGGCTTCGCCCTAAGAAGGCATAAACCATGGCTTCTTTTTCTGCTATATGGCCGAAATTCACCAGCAGAAGGTTCAGGAAATGATTACTTGGGCTTAGTCACAAAGTCGGGTTTTTTCAGAGTCCAGAAGGTTCCATTCTCCACACTCTGTGAGTTCCATAGTGATGGGATCACTGCTACATTCATTGCATAACCTAGGTTTCCTGACGCAGTCCTTATTTCCAATAGTACTGTCATCCTCACCAGCCATTGGAATGCTGGGAATTAAAATAGCCAAACAGCATTTTTCATATCCAGAAGTTAAAAAAAAAAGAAGTGGGAAAAATGGCACCAAAGTCAGAACTCATCCACTAGGAAATGAAAAGAACAAAACTGTAAGTTGATCAACTATGAGCCCTTAAGTAGCATTTTCCTGGGCAGCTTCTGCTGATGGCTCACCAACACCAACAAGGGGACAAAGAAGAAAATTATTATGGACAGAAATTCATTCATTCATTCATTCGTTCATTCACTCACTCATTCACCCATTCAAACGTGACGACCTAAAATAAAGCACAATGCAATGCTTTTGCTGACCCTATTCAAAAACAAAGGAGATGAAATCCAGACCTGTCGTTCAAGCACCTAGTATGGATATGGAATTTCTTCCTGGGAATTAAAAACAACAAAAAAAATACAAAAGACACATTTGATGTTCAAAAAGGCTGCCATTTGGAGTGAGACTTGGGAAGAGCTCACGGCAACAGTGCCTACAAACACATTAGCGCTCTGTAAGCAATGACTGAAATCCAATTAAATGCACCACACACAACTAGTTAAGGCAGACAGATGGAGAATTATGGTCAACACCATTCAAATCTGCTGCCGCATCGAACATAGCCGGAATTTAAAGCAGTTTCTTATTTTTGCTTGCCAGCATCACAGTGATAATTCAGAGCAGTGCCACTATCTGGACTGTGTACTGATTCTAAACCAGACTGTGTTTTCTCTGTCTTTTTCAAATGGAAAGGCTTAATTGGTCCTAAGGAAAAAGAAATCACTCTTATCAGAGTCCCTGCTCGGGCACAATACGAGGGCAAGGCTGGGTTAGCTACACAAGCTTTCTTTCTCGCTGACCCTGTTTTTGAACCAGCAAAAAGCAATCTATACGAACTTCTCAACTGCGAAGCTGTTCTAATAAATCTGCAAGAATCGCCCACGGAGTGCCGCGGTCTGTTTTGTAATTCTCTCTGCAATCATGCAGTCGGTAATTGTCTCACAAAAGCATGTAATCAGGGGGACAATAGAAATATGCAGGGGACTGGAGATTAAAGAAAGGGGACAAATGAAGACAACAGGTCTAATGTTATTGAACTGCCACAGGGAAATAAAATCAAATGTTCTTTGAGTTAGTGCTTCAAGGTCAGTCTTGGATCAGAAAGCTGTGTGTAATTAATAGAGGCTTAAATCTTAAGACCCACTTGAAAAATAATTCCCTAAAAAAAGAAAAAGGAAGGAAGAAAAAGACCCACAGACAAACCATCACCTTATTGCTCAATAAAGTCTTTTATTATTACCTAGAAGAAACTAAAATGAATGTTTAATGCCAAAGGATTACTTTTCTCTTTCAGAAACATTTTTTTCTTAAAAGGCATTAAAAAAAAAAATCAATGCCACCATGACGCACAAAGTTTCTATAGAACACATCATGGCTGAACGAGTCTGAATTTGACCCGAGGTCATAAAGTTAAGGAAATTTCCTTAACTACAATGATCACAAGAGCCTGCCGAATCAGGACTCCTGCCCCACAACAGGGTTGGTTAGGACGCTGTCCAATTTTTTATTTATTTCTTTTTAGCTAACATGTTGGGTATTTTCTATATGCTAAATATTACCCTAAATGCTTTACATGTTATTAATTCTCACAACTCTATGAAATAGGAACCACTATTATCCCCACTCTATGGATTAGTAAACTAAGGTAAGAAAATATCAACCAATTAATGACCTAAATATGTGAAATTTCAGAATGTGTCCAATAACTGCATTCTTATCAAAATTAGTTACAACTTCAAAATCTATAATGATTTCTTCTATTTAAACCTTAAAACTAGTATAATATTCCACAGACCTTCCCTACCGTTAAGAGCCATACCCTACCAACAAAAGTTTCTCCATTCATCAGCTCTGAAAGGCAAACCAACTGAATAGTAAAAGCCACCGTGAGATGCTAACATTAAAAAAGGCCATTGATGCCGTAACCGGTTTGGTTCAGTGGATAGAGCATCGGCCTGCGGACTGAAAGGTCCCAGGTTCGATTCCGGTCAAGGGCATGTACCTTGGTTGCAGGCACATCCCCAGTGGGGGTGTGCAGGAGGCGGCTGGTCGATGTTTCTCTCTCATCGATGTTTCTGACTCTCTATCCCTCTCCCTTCCTCTCTGTAAAAAATCAATAAAATATATATATATTTTTAAAAATGCCATTGACAGCCAGGCTGGTGCCTTCATTTCACATGTAAATTCCAAAGTGTCACAGAGGAGCCCAGTGTTTGATGCTCTACATTCACTCATCATGCATTTAATCACTGTTGATGTGATTATTCATTCAACAACCGTTTTTCTGTGTGAACTATTAACAAGACACGCTAAATAACTACCTCGCCGGAAAGAGAGAGAGGCTCCAGCCACGTGTGGCTATGGCACACATCGTTTAAGGCGGTATGATTTTAGAGAGGTTCCCATTTAAAATCTCATGAGCAACTTCTGTGTCAGTAACTCTACTCAGATTCCCAAAGTACAATGCAATAGCTCCAGGGTAAGGGAGGAAATACCATCACGTTTCCTGAACTGTAACTGAAACGTCATTTTCATAAGGAAAAGTATGGTTTCTAACATTGGGGGTTAATAAGTTCTAGAATACTTTCTTTCCATGTAAGGGTGCTGAGCAGGTTAACAAGCTAGTGATGTCATTTACTTAGGAGAGGAAATCATTTTGTTCTGACGGCCCTCCTGACCCTCCCAGACTTATCAACTGTCCCAAAACAAGATGGAAACAATTTTAATTCCAGGGTCAGAGAAAGGTGCAAAGCCAGGAACCCGGGAGCAGGGCTGTCCTGCAAATGGACAAAGCCAGAGCTTTCTCTGAGTCGGGCCACGCCCTGTGCAAAGCAGAATTTGCCTTTCGGCTGCATTACTGTGCAGAGGAATAGACTACAAAAGGCTTCAGGAATCAGGGACAGAAAGTCGATTCGCACACATGAAATACAACAAGCGTGCGGATTGTTAAAAACGTGTATAGCACCACTGCCGCTGGTGTGGGATCGCTTCCGGATCATGGACATGAGGGATCTTTCGGAGAAAGAAAAAGATTGACAGGAGATTACTGGGCGCCTTATGATCCAAGAGATGACATGTATAGGTTCTAAAGAATCAGTAAATATCCAACTCTTCTCTTAGGTATACTAGTAGGAATGTACCAGGAGAATTTAAGCAGCTTACTTTCCACTTTTAATGAATTAGCAAACTTTTCATCACTCAGGGAAGAGGAAGGTGTCTCATCCCTTTCTGTGTGAAATCAATTACTGAAAGATGGGGACTGCGATAACCACCAATATGATGCATGCACATTTACAAAGTAAAAAAAATTCAGTATCCGTATCTAAAATTCCAAAATAACTCTCTATGCCACACGTGTGAGGGAGAGGGAAGGATGAAAGAATTAGGGGTTGTTTTCAGTAAATATCCGTTTGGGAAATAGAGGCATAAAATAACCTGAATCTGTGTCACACAGACCAGATACTTAAGGGTAAAATACATGTAAGAGCCCTGTCCCTTTGGTCTATGACATAGACTCTATGTTTTAAAAATCTGCCTAAAATGCAAATCATGATACATTTGACCACATTAAAATTTTAAAGCCTCCATGTATTAAAAGACACCATAAAGAATAAAAAGAAATGCTATAAATCAATGAGGGGCGGGGGGGTCAGGAGGGCAGATAACCCAACAGAAAAAATGGACAACACTCTTAGAACTCCGTAAAGGGCAATGTCCAAATTTCCAGTACAGATACCAAAAAGGTACTTGACTTCATGCGTTTTTAGAAAATACAAATGAAGCCCTTACTGCTGTATTGCTACACATTCATCAAGTAGGTCAGAAGTTTTAAGTCTGACAATAGCAGGGGAAGGGTTCTGCCTAATCACTGGCCTCCCCTTAGCCCCTCACAACACCCTATAATGATCGCACCTCTAGTTCTGGGAGGAAATTTGGAGTCTCTTTGCAATGCTCAGACTATTTGTATGTATTTACATAAAGGAAGTAATATATGGTCATCACTGTAAACCACCTAAGTGGAGAAAGACTGATATGATACCCAGAAGAAAATGGCATGTAGTATCAGAAAAGAACCATCTGTCAAGGTGGGGCTTAGACCACACAGAAAATGGGGGGGAGGGGGGCCTTGTAGGACATGTGAGAAGAACAGGACAAGACCCCTGGGACCAATAATCCAGACCACTGTCTAAAATCTCCCCGTTTCAAATGAATGGATAAAAGCTTCGAGCAAGTGCCCTCCAAAGATGGAACAGTTCAATGGAACATATTCATCTTGAAATTCTTTTTTTAAATATATTTTTTATTGATTTCAGAGAGGAAAGGAGAGGGTGAGAGAGAGAGAGAGAAACATCAATGATGAGAGAGACTCATTGATTGGCTGCCTCCTGCACACCTCCTTCTGGGGATCAAGCCCACCACCCGGGCATGTGCCCTTGACCAGAATCGAGCCCAGGACCCTTCAGCCTGCAGGCTGACGCTCTGTCCACTGAGCCAAACAGCCAGGGCTGGCGAGGCTTTGAAGCCTTGTTGAGGCTAACG
>NW_006284618.1:198416-199150 GCF_000327345.1 Myotis davidii
AAACGTGTAATGGTTAATTTTATGTGATCTTGGCTGGGCCGCAGTGCTTAAATATTTGGTCAAACATTAGTCTGTATATTTCTATGTGGATGCTTTTGGATGAGATTAGCATTGAACTTAGTGGATTTTGAGTAAAGCAAATTTATAGATGGGCCTCATCCAATCAGTTAAAGGCCTTAACAGAACAAAGACTGACCTTACCTGAGCTAGAAGGAATTCAGTCAGGAAACTGCCTTTGGATTCAAATTAAAACTCTTCCCTGAGTCTCCAGCCTGCTAGCCAACTCTCTCAGATTGTAGATTCTCTAAACCTCCGCAATTACATGAGCCAATTCCTTAAAATGAATCTCTTTCTTCTCCCTTCCCCCATGTCAACACATCCTATTGGTTCTGTTTCTCTGGAGAACTCTGACGAATACACTAATACAACCTACCCCTATCCCATGAGCCACACCTTCCCAGGACCTGTATAGAATGACCAAGTATGTATGCCTTCTTCCTCTCTTCCCTCTCTCCCACCTGTGCCCTCAGTTAAATGAGCAGGAAGATGAGGGAAAAGCAAGAAAGCTACTTAAAGTAGTCACAGGCCCTGGTCTTTTCCCCCCACTTTCATTGCTACCCATGACCCTCATCATCAGAGTAAAGCAAATGGCTCAGGAACAAAGTTAGAAAACCTTGACTAGAGGATTCAAAGTCCACTGAAACTCAATCTGCATTCAAATAAATTTCTCTGAC
>NW_006284618.1:199181-202728 GCF_000327345.1 Myotis davidii
CAATGATGAGAGAGACTCATTGATTGGCTGCCTCCTGCACACCTCCTTCTGGGGATCAAGCCCACCACCCGGGCATGTGCCCTTGACCAGAATCGAGCCCAGGACCCTTCAATCCACAGGCCAACACTCTATCCATTGAGCTAAACCGGCTAGGGCTACCTTGAAATTCTTTAAGAAGGGTTCCTCGTGCCCACTGTGATGTGTAATTTTTATGAGTCAATTTGACTGGGCCAGAGGGCACTCAGATATATGCTCAAACTTTATGCTGGGTGTTTCTGTGAGGATTCTGAATGACATTAACGTTTAAAGTGGTAGTCTCAGTAAAGCAGATTGCCCTCTCTAATATGAGTGGTCCTCACCCAATCAGTTGAAAGCCTGAAGAGAACCAAAAGGTGACCCTCCCCCAAGTGAGAGAGAATTCCTCCTTCCTGACTGCCTTGGAAGTAAAACATCTGTGTTCTCCTGCTTTCAGGCTCACAATGAAAGCACTGCCTCCTCCTGAGTCCTGAGCCTGCTGACCTGCAGACTGGAACTATACCATAGGCTCTCCGTGGTCACCAGCTTGCTGGCTCACCCTACAGATCCTAGGTCCATGTCCATAATAATGTGAGCCAATACTTTAGAATAAATGTCTCTCTCTCTCTCTCTCTCCCTCTCTTCCCTCTCTCCCACCTGTGCCCTCAGTTAAATGAGCAGGAAGATGAGGGAAAAGCAAGAAAGCTACTTAAAGTAGTCACAGGCCCTGGTCTTTTCCCCCCACTTTCATTGCTACCCATGACCCTCATCATCAGAGTAAAGCAAACGGCTCAGGAACAAAGTTAGAAAACCTTGACTAGAGGATTCAAAGTCCACTGAAACTCAATCTGTATTCAAATAAATTTCTCTGACAAGAGGTTATCCTTACCAAAAAAAAAACAAAAAAATCTCTTTCTACTGAAAAATTATGTCTTATACTATTTAAATTCATCTTAAAATAAAAATTATTCATGTTATTCAATGAATGTTCTTTAAAGGGCCTTATCGAAGAATTCACACTTTAGACATATGCCTTTCTCAATTTAGCTGTAAAGTACTCTTTGGAAAAATATTCTATTTAGGTTATACTTTACTTTGAATCTGAAGGGCTCTCATGATTTCTGAGACTAAAAATGAAAGGCCAACAGCAAGACTATAATCGCTTTTTAATACTTCTCCCACCTCATAGACAAAAGTGACCTTCTTATCAGCTCAAAGCTCCAGACCTTAGAGAAAGATCAAAGTGATGGATTTCCTGTCTTAAATGTCAAATTCAGAATATCTCCATCTCCTACAGACTTAGCAACCCAGGAGAGGAAGAATTTAAAATACCTGAAATTCTTTCAATTGACTCCTGGATCGATCGCGTGTACACATTATTTTGCTTTAACGACTTCCGTGGCTGAAAGTAAATTGTCATGCCCCACTCAGTAAGGAAAACTAATGAGAATTTTTATTAAAATGCCAAGTCGCATTTTTAGAGCCGTGTGGGAGGAACACGTTACACATTCTATTCAGAGGGATCAGCAAAGGTACAAAGTTGGAATAAATGGCTTCTCTGTGTGAAAGGATTAAACAAATCTCATGAGTTAATGAAAGCTAACAACCTCGCAAATTTTCAAATTCTGTTTGTTCAAGAATAAATGCTACAGGAGCAGCTCGCTTCATGACATGAGGAGCAGGTAGGTCGCCTTACGTCATTCTACAGGGGGAAAGGAAGACCCCTAAAGGCCACAATCTGACTGTGGCCCTCCTAGGCGGTATGTGCTTACTTCAGGCACTCAACGCCATTAAGTCACCTTGGGCTTCAGGAACAGTGAATTCTTGTCTGCAGGTATGGTTTCCTGTCACAAGAACTTAAATATAATTTATTCCATTATTGGAAGGTTCCTTTCTCAGCGTTATTAAAGCTTTAAATATGAGGTTAGGAATAAAAACGAATTAGTACTTTTAGTTTACTAGTTTGGTCCTGTTTCGTTTTCATTTAGTACTTTTCTTTTTAAAATAATCGAACAGACCAGCACTATCCAAATTCAAATTAGCGAGAGAGAGAAAGATGAAAACGCTCTGGAGGAACTAAAATATGCTCTGTCTTGCAGTTCAGAGGAACTCCTAATGTCATGGGCTGTAATTTTAAAACCGAAGAGTCAAAACAATCGGAATAAATGTCTCAATGCTGTGGGTTTGGAACACCCACGGGGAACCTGAGCATCTGCAACAGAACCCCGTCGGCCTCAAGAATGGTCTTGGTATTTTTAAGGCCCTTTCTGCATATATTACAAGAAGGGAATAATACATGGGTCTTTTGGAGAATTCTCTGGGATTCACACCAGCTGACATCATTCATACTTCTTTTTTTGAAATGCATTTTTATTGATTTCAGAAAGCGAGGGAGAAAGAAACATCAATGATGAGAGTGAATTATTAATCGGCTGCCTCCTGCACGATCTCTACTGGGGATCGAGCCTGCCACCTGGGCATGTGCCCTCTACCGGAATCAAATCTGGGACCCTTCAGTCCACAGGCCAATGCTCTATCCACCGAGCCAAACCAGCTAGGGTTCACTCATATTTCTTACCATCCCTCTAATGATGCCACCTGAGCCAGTATTTTTTAAAAACCCCATTAACAGAAACTTCAGGTTCTCTGACAAGGAATGACATTTGAGGCAGAGCTGTGGTCCCCATGCACTCACCGGATGGGGTTGGGAGGAGGCGGGGGGAGCGGCGGTGGAGGCGGAGGCGGTGGGGGCACTGAGTTCTCAGACTGGTTCACCCGCTTCTGGAGCTCATCCACTGCACAGAGAGCACAGGGTCAGAACAGCGCGGAAATGAGAACTTCGCACCCAAACGAACACAACCGCTCTCAATGTCAAGTTCTTTCTTGTGAAGGCAGGTGAGGAAATTCACCATGAAACTCCAGCATCTTTTCAAACTTTTCACCACCCAGCCTGCTATCACTAATACAAGAGGCCGTCCACGGGGTACAAGAAAGCGTTACCTTCTATGTGCTGCCTACACAACCAGGGAAAAGACAAAGTTCAAGGCAACGGCTGGGCGGGCGGGAAGGACTGAGTAGGCTGAAGAAGTATTTGTTAATGCTGAAACACACCCCTCCAACACTAAGAAACGGTTAATACTTGACTTTTAAAATGCACAGGCCACGAGTTAACTTTAAAGGTGACATTTAGTACTGAATCTTAATAGCAGGCTTCCCTCCTCCACTGTCTCCTTCGGGAACGGCATGTCTTCGTGTTCTTGGTGTTAACCAGACACACTCTCTCCAGGGTCTGTGGCTCAGAAACTGGTTGCTCTTCTGAAGAGCATTCTGGGAATATAATGTCTTCATTCAGTTCCCCCAAGTCATCAATGAGACAGGCGTTTGCTAGGCACCAACCATGTGGAAGGGCCTACTGCTGCTGCTCCAGACACTGTTCCTCACTTCAAGGAGCAGAACTGAAATTTCCATCATGGGTGCCAACACCTCTAACAGGAGCTCTAAGGGCTCCAGGTGCCAAGTACTGTGCGCTCTC
>NW_006284618.1:202755-208232 GCF_000327345.1 Myotis davidii
GGTGTCCACAGCCATTCCACCTGCCACACGGACTGGACTTCCAATGGCGTGTCCACCTGTTTTTACTCGCAACACTTAAAGCAGCAGCGTGGGCCAAGCTCTCCCACACCACGACCCCTCTACCTATTCCACATGCATGTGACTGTCTATCCAAAGGGAATCTGAGTTCCTCAGGAAAAAAGCATGGTTTCTTCTCTCCTAGATTTCTTTCTCTTTTTTAAATATATTTTTATTGATTTCAGAGAGGAAGGGAGAGGGAGACAGAGATAGAGACATCAATGGTGAGAGAGAATCACTGATCGGCTGCCTCCTGCACGCCCCCTACTAGGGATCGAGCCTGCAACCTGGGCATGTGCCCTGACTGGGAATGGAACTGTGGCCTCCTGGTTCATAAGTCAATGCTCACCCACGGAGCCACCATTGGGTTCTTCTATATTTCTTACAGTGCCCTAGGGTATGCCTGGGTACACACAGCAGAAACTAGAACATGTTCAAAACTGAATGTTAAATCTCTCTGTCTGCCCCTCCTCTTATAATAAAGACAGATGGCTTTCTACAACAGGCTGCTCCGATATTCACTAAAAAGAATGGAATAGTTCTTAATGTTAGATCAATTTCTAAAAATAAACTGTAATTTTCATCGTGGATCACAAAGCATTGACTGTTATTTTAAAGGAAGAAAGCCAACTTAGTTCTTCTGGACAGATTTCAAAATTCTAGTATAAAATTAACCCAAAATATCTGAAGTGAATATTGAAGCTGTTATAAAGGAAACGACCTGCCTCCTTAAATTACCGACCTTCCAACCAAAACTTACTACTTATCCCTGTGCCGTAATCCAACTCACACATTCCTGTTCCGCTTTCGAGAACTGAAAGAATAAATCCTTTTGATTTCAGTATCCCCTGGTGTTTTAAAAGTTTTCCATTTAATACATATATTGTTGCCCATTTTATTGCTAGGTGTGATATTGTAAGTACTATTTCAAGGGTATAATTAGACACCAAAGATGAAGGTGGTATGAATCTAAAAAGTTTCTTTTTAAAAATGTACCCTGAAAATGTATTCATAAAATGAACAAAATAAGTACTTAATGAACACTTGTAGCTGAAGTCCTGAGAAATGCTGGAATTTGGGCCTTCCCATATTAATGGTATCTTTGTTCTTAATTCTGTGTGATGCTCACAACAGCTCTGAGTCCAAAAAGAAGTCTAAATATTTGTGAATCATTTAATTACAAAGGCCATTCCACTACTGAATAGCAATACTTAGGAAGAAAGGAATTTAAAAGTGAGTCTTAGTGTTTTCATAGCATTCAGTAAACCTTCCGGGCTAACTATATGCCAGGTTTTGTACTGGGCCTGAGAGATTCACAGATTAACGACAGGACATAGTAGCCTACTCGACGCTTTACCAGAATGCTTTAAATTTCTGGCTTTCTCCTCAGAATTCTGATACTTCAGTTCCAGTTCTTTTTTATCTTCTTCTAGCAGCTCCAGTTGCTGTTTGAGGTTGTGTATCTCTTTGTGGAGTGCTTCACTTTCTAGTTGTTCTTCTAATTCTTTGACCTATAAGTTATAAACAGACTTTTACGGAGTGTTAAAGTTTCTCCTGTGTCCAGGAAAATAAAGGAAAGAAAAATGTTTCCCATTTACTTTGCAAATTCATAGCAAAGAGATTCCAATCCATTTTAAAAACTATAGAAGTTCTGGGACACAGATAACACTTAAAATCATTATCGACTATTTGATTCAATATGAATTTACCGGACACCTATATCCCAGAGAATTTAATTTTTAATGTTGGAGTCAAAACATTTCCTTTAAAACAGATGAATACATTCATACCCATTTTCAAGGACCCCTAGGAGCACAAGTTAGTAACAAGCATCAAAAACCTTAAAAGAAGAAGCAGAAAGTGAAGGTGGAGGAGGAGGAGAGGGAAGGGGAAGAGGCAGAAGGCTCTCTGATTCAGTAATGCTACTTTTAGAATTTGTTTTAAAAAAATAATAAGACAAGTGTTCAAATATATTCTCTAAAGTATTCTTTGTAACAGGGAACAATTGGAAATAACCTAAATGTTTGCCAATATTATTGATTTAGTAAATTCTGGTGTGTTCATTAAATGAATTACTATGCAACCATTTAAAATCACATAGCTCACTATATACTGACATGGGAAGACATATTAATAATTTTAAAAGTAAGGTTACAGAACAGTATGCATGGTATGATTCCATTTAAACTGTATTCATAAAAGTATATATTTACCTAAAGTATAGATAAGCACCAAAATATGAGATTCTTGGGTAATCTTAAATTTCTTTAACTTTTTCTGTATTTTGTTTATTAGAAGGAACATGTTATCTTTATAATTGTAAAAACAATACAGCTGGGTTTAAAAATCGCTGGATCTCCAAGTGGCCTAACAGACAGGTAAGATATACTTTATAAACCATGTACATGAAATATTAACCAGAATATCTGTATGGTGTAGTATTAAGTTTTAGAAGTAATGACTGCTATCATTTCATTCGTAACTTTTATCTGATCTTCAGCACTTCTCCCCTCACCTCAACAAAGTACATATATAACAATTTAGTCCCACACCTCAGTTCAATTCAATAGATTCTAGATATGCACTATTTACTGAATGAGTTAACTGCAAGTAGCAGGACTTTTCCAGAACCAAAAAAATTCTAGGATAAGCTAAATAAAAATAGCATTCTTTTATTCTCTATTTAAAATGCTCTTCCTGCCTATGGAGACTAAAAAGATTATTTCCCTCCCATCCTCTATGCATATACCAGCATCTCCTATTTTTTAATATATTTATTTTTATTGATTTCAGAGAGGAAGGGAGAGGGAGAGAGAGAGAGAGAGAAACATCAATGATGAGAGAGAATCACTGATCGGCTGCCTCCTGCATGGCCCCTAGTGGGGAACAAGCCCATAGCGCGGGCATGTGCCCTTGGCCGGAATAGAACATGGGACCCTTTAGTCCGCAGAGCCACTGAGCCAAACCAGCTAGGGCCCAGCATCTCTTATGGGGGGAGAGGGGGGGAGAGAACGGGAGGGGAGGGGGGCGGGAATCAACTCTACCTCATGTCCAACCTTTTAAAATCTTCTGAAATTTTCAAGGATAAATGTCAATATTGTTCCTTAAAGAGACTTTGACAAATGATCGTGAGTAGCAGCTAACATCCTTCCCTTCACAAACTAGGTACACTGTAAGCAGTCTAAATATTGACATAATTTTTCTGAAGCGGTTTCTTTCACTTGAAAGCCATTGTTCTATCTCTTGGCCTCTCCCCATCCTCCACCCCCCTCACCTTGCCACGCTGACTAACCTTTCTGCCCAGCACACCCAGGTAGGCGGTGCTAGCTGGACCGGCTCTACTCAAACGGAAATAACCACTTAGGAAGTCTTTACACATACACATTGGTGCAAGTTTACAAAATCAGACATTTTCTCCAAGCGAACAATCACTACCAACAAGGGCTTTTCCTCCCTGTTTGAGTAAAACCTATCTGCCCTCCCACAGGCTCTCGGAGACTAATACTCTCCAGGCGCACACAGTCTCCCCAAAACGCAACCAAAGGGTGCGTTCGATGCGTTACCCAAGCTCTTCTCCAGTTGTATCTCTTTCCCGCCCTTCTTCTGTCCTTTGGGACAATTTGAAGTCTACAGTAATGCACTATACATTTTTGCTGGCCACTGAATTAAATTCATTTGGTAGTTGTTGTTTTTCTAAAAGATAAAAAAGACAGACTTGGTAACTTAGTAAGGCAAAATGTGGAACTCTAAGTGACCAGACCCACCTCTTCTCTCTCTCTCTCTCTCTCTCTCTCTCTCTCTCTCTCTCTCTCTCTCTCTCTCTCTCTCTCTCTCTCTCTCTCTCTCTCTCTCTCTCTCTCTCTCTCTCTCTCTGTGTGTGTGTGTGTGTGTAGATTCCAGAAGAAAATCTGTACCTTTTGTTGGTGCTGGATCCTCTCTCCCTCAAGGAGCTGGGTGAGTTTTGCGTTTTCATCCAATGCTTTCAAAAGCTGTTGGTCGGGAACAGAGCTCTGTAGCAGCAGGTGGCTTTGTCTCTTTAGCTTGTTTTGTTCAATGAACATCTGCAGAAGTTAATTACGAACATGTATATACCAGTCAATCTCACATATCTCAACAGAAACTTGAGCAAAAGGAAAGTGATGGAGTTTTTATCAAAATTTTCTGAATGCTACAGAGTCTAATGGTTTTAGAAGTAAAGGTTGCCATGATTTCATTCATAACTTTTATACAATCTTCAGAACCTTTACCCTTGCCCCAACCAACTATAATAACTGAGCCCTACATGTCCATTTTTAATACTGTATTATGGCTTTAAAATCCATTAATACTAACAGTAGTAGTAGTATTACTGGAACAGAGGCTGTTAGCTGATTCTTCTAGACTAGGGAGGCTCAAATTCCTGATGCATCACCATCTTGACTTGGAATTGCTGTATCCAAAATGGATGGTCACATTTTTGTTTTTTATTTATCATCATTTTTTAATATATTTTTATGGATTTCAGAGAGGGAGGGATAGAAACTACAATGATGAGAGAGAATCATTGATCAGCTGCCTCCTGCACGCCCCCTACTGGGGATGGAGCCTGCAACCCAGACTTGTGCCCTTGACCAGAATCGAACCCAGGATCTTCAGTCCGCAGGCCAATGCTCTATCCTCTGAGCCAAACCAGCTAGGGCACGTTTTTGTTTTTTTAAATGGACAAGTAGGAGTAGGAGTGGGGAAGGAACTTACATTTTCCACTTTACACATTTGAGAATTGTTTGTATTTTACAAGGCGCATATGTATCTATTCCTTTTGTAATTAAATATATAAAGTAAATGAACTTTAAAATTTCACTTCTAAGTCTCTAGACCAGGGTTGGGCAAACTTTTTGACTCGAGGGCCACAATGGGTTCTTAAACTGGACCGGAGGGCCGGAACAAAAGCATGGATGGAACGTTTGTGTGAACTAATATAAACTCAAAGTAAACATCATTACATAAAAGGGTACGGTCTTTTTTTTTTTTTTTTAGTTTTATTCATTTAAAAGGGGCCGGACCCGGCCCACGGGCCGTAGTTTGCCCACGGCTGGTCTAGACAGTAGGCTCAAAAGGGCAGAGATCCTATTTGCCTTCCTCACCATTATATTCCCACTGTCAGCAGTGTCTGGTTTCATAAGATGTTTGCTGACTGCACGAAGCACAAAATGCAAGACAGCAGTACATCTCATTAAACTAAGTCATGTAATCTTTTAGCAGCAGTTATCTGTTAAAAACCTGAGAATTTGTAAACCATTAAAAAGGGAAGATATACTGCTTCTAATCTAGCTTTATCTTAGAAAACAGTTCTCTTCTCGCTATTGTGCAGGTCAAATCTAGATGCTGCGAAATCACTGCGCACCACGGCGAGGATTTATGCTAGGGGGACATAAATCCCC
>NW_006284618.1:208254-214871 GCF_000327345.1 Myotis davidii
TCCCTCCTCGAACGTCTGTCTCCTCCCTCCGGCATGGCACAACACCACTCATTTCCATATCCTTCGTGAAATCTTGCTTCTCTCATCTATCCCCTCTGCTGCTGCATGGCCTTCAGGTTTTCTTTGAGCTGCCTTGTTTTCTAAAATCACTCTACAAACAACAGATGGAAAACTGAAACTGTCTCTCAAAGTAAGACCCTGGCATTCGGGTCAAAATCAGCCAACATTTTCAGTGTCGCAATGGAGGCATCTTCATGTTACCTCTACACTCCCTCCTCCTCGACTGTTTATTTAGCTCCGTTATTTCTATTGCTGCAGCTTTTTCCAAAGGGCTCTGACACACTCCAATTCTTTTTGCTTTCTTCCAAGTAATAAGAGAACATTATTTACTCACCTTTCATTAAACTCTCTGAACAAGATGAATCATAATATTTCAAATCAAATCGTCTTGGGCTAAACCTTGCATAGAGTTCATTGCTAGCCCAGCTAACATTCAAGCACATAATCCGATTTTCAAATGTCATCTGCATAACCCCATGCTCTGTCTTCTTTCTCCGCTACAGACACTTACACCTAAGAGTGTTTTACATTTCCTTGGCAACTTTCCTTCAATCTACAGTACGTACACAGATTCAAAAAGGTTTCTCCATGATGGAGCTCTCATGCAGATCAGCTCTCCATCCTGAGTTGTTAGGGTTCAGCCAACTGGTACCTCATCATTTCCCTGGAAACCAGTCCCAGAGCCACAGGACACCAAAGAGCTACCTGGCAACAAAGGTACGCTGAACACGAGAAGCTCAAAGCTCATCTCTAACATGAGAGGAACATCATTGCTCTGGTGAAAGGCTGAGACAACGGATGTACAACATGGCAACGTTCCACAGCAAGGAGAGGAATCAACTCACACAATGAGAGCACTGGAGAGCGGCCATGGTACTGCTACTTGAGATGGTATACGGAGAGGTAACCTAGATGCGTAAGGCTATTTGAAACCTACACAAGTCCTCAAGCCGGGCCTTCCATCACAAGTTACAACTGTCCCTAAATATAATGTCTTTCCTCTATGTAGCATTTTATTTTATTTTTTTGCTTAATCCTCACCTGAGGATATTTTTCCATTGATTTTTAGGGAGAGTGGAAGAAAGAGAGAAACATCAATGTGAGAGAAACACATCGAATGGTTGCCTCCTGCAGGAGCCCTGACTAGGGCCTGGGCTGGGGAGGAGCCTGATATCAAGGTTAAGTGCCCTTGACTGGAATCGAACCTGGGACCCTCTGATCCATAGGCTGACGCTCTATCCACTAAGCCAAACCAGCCAGGGCCCTCTATGTAGCATTTTAGAGTTTACAAAATACCTTTGAAAAAGCATGCCATTTAAAATCCACTTGGTTATCCGGGTATCATTAGATAATCCACTTGGTTATCTGTGGTGAAAGTGAAGCCCCAAGAGGCTACTAGTAAGGGGCTGTTCTAAGGTCATGCAGCTGGTAACTGACTGAATGCCAAAATCTGAACCCAGATCTTCAGATACCAAGTTCAGTGAACCTGAGACGATCCCGTGGCTGCCTCCCTAAATCAGCTGATCCTTCATTCAAAGTTGTAAGTTCTTACTCAACCTAAAGAAATGATTCTGATGTGTCATCTGCAAAGTTCTTTAAGAAATAAAAACGAGCCGAAACCGGTTTGGCTCAGTGGATAGAGCGTCGGCCTGCAGACTGAGGGGTCCCGGGTTCGATTCCGGTCAAGGGCATGTACCTGGGTTGCGGGCACATCCCCAGTGGGAGATGTGCAGGAGGCAGCTGATCGATGTTTCTCTCTCATCGATGTTTCTAACTCTCTATCTCTCTCCCTTCCTCTCTGTAAAAAATCAATAAAATATATTTTTTTTAAAAAAAGAAAAAAGAAATAAAAACAAGGTCTCTACAAGATACTCACCTCTTGTGCAAATGACTCTGCTTTTTTCCGAAGGTCCTTCTCCAGTTCCAAGTTCACCTGCATTTCCTCATACTCTTCTACTGCTAGCATGGACACTTAAGAAGACAAGGAAAGGGGAACAGACAATATGCCACCCAGATGATCAGGAATAGGGGTGAAAAACAGTGCTTAAAAGATTCTTTCGACAGCACACTCAACCACTGCTGGTTGGAATATAAAATGATAAAGCCTTTTGGAGGGCAATGTGATTCAAAATCTAAAATGATTCATACTCTTTGACTCAACAACTCCACTTTTAGGAATGTATTTATTCTCCTCAGAGAGAGCATATATGGAGATTTAGTGGGAGGGCTGCTCTCTGCATTGCTGCTGAAAAAAGTAAAATAATCTAGATGGCCTACCATGGAAGGATCAGTGAAGTCTGATACATACAGGAAATATTATTCTGCCATCAAAATTATATTGCAGAGGCATGTTTATTGGCTAGAAAGACATTCGTGACATATTAAAGAGTTCATTTTTGTTTTTTAAAAGCCACGTTCTAACCACATCCACAAGGCATTTCACAGAAGAGGACACATATAAAAGGCCCCTAAACATGTGGAAAATACTCATCTTCATTAGTAACCGGCGAAACGCAAAGTAAAAACACAGATACCTTTTTAGACTCACCAAAGAGGCAACTGGCAAAAATGAAAAGTACACATTGAGTGTGGAGATGGTAGGGAACAAATACATGGCTAATGGGAGTGTAAACCTATAGATCTACTTAAAAAGTAATTTGGCCTTAGGTGGTGAAATAAAGATAAAATTTTACATTTGTCGTATATTTTGCTAAAACTCTTAGACATGTGCACCAGGGGACATTATAAGAACTGTCATAAAGCATGACTTGGAATAGTAAAATACTGGAAAAAAAAAACCTCCAATATCTACCAATAGGATATTGGATAAATGAATCCTGGTGTAGGCTTAGAATGAAATATGATATACCCGTGAAAATAAACACCACGGTAGAGCCCCTCACCATGGACGAACCTCAAAACACAAAGCTGAAGAGGAACATGGGCGAAAATATGCCATTTTTATAAAGTCCCAAAATTAAACAATATGCTGTCTGGGGACACATACGTATTTGGCAAAACTGTAAGTAAAAGAAATGATAAAATTCCAAGGGAGGAGACTGAGTAGAGAAGGCTGTTTGGGGGTTCATAAGGTACTAATGGGTAAATAGAAACTTCCTCTGCTGGTATCTTGTCTTCCACAGATGTTATAAACATATTTAACAATTTAATGGATATACAGGCTTTTTCAGATGAGAAGAATATACACTAATGTGTTAACAGTGCTTTTCTCTGCACTGGAAAGACTGAAAAGTCCCCCCTCCCCTTTTATTCTGTATGAATCTATAACTTTCCACCAAAAGAAAAGTACACAAGCTAAATAAAAAGAAAAACAGACATAAGTTATGTTAAAGTGTTCTCCAAGTACACAAACCAGAGAGAGAAAGAGAGAGAGAGAGAGAGAGAGAGAGAGAGAGAGCGCCTGATGGCCATTCGGGCCCAGAGGCAGAGCGTGGCTTTAAAGTCACGATAGGACAGACATCTTCCAAGGGAAAATCGTGTGAAAGAAGAGCAAAGCGATGACACTTTCTGACCTTTTGTGCTCTATTCTGTGAAATGATGACAGAGACAAGAAGGGGGAGTGGGTGGGTTTCGCTCCGGTCTCTCCACCTGCTTGTGGTGAAGCTCTTTTGATCCTGAGCCCAGTCCGATCCACACAATCTTTTCAAAGGCTCCCCTAATGGCTGCTTTCAAACAATGTTCCGCCGGGGCACTCAGACCTAACTGACTAAGGACTGGTTTGCTGTGTAATGACATAGAATTTCAAACTCCGTACTCGATGAATCTACTGCCTACCCAGGGGAAAGACTAATAGTCTTACTCAAGGAAAGCAATATAAGAGGTGGTTAGGGATGTGAATGACAGGCCCCTGGGTTATTTTCAAACCTATTCAAAAGAGACATTTCATGAGGAGAACAAAAGATTCTACTACAACTATCTGAAGCCTGGGACAGAATAATTGACACGCTTTTCTGCATCCAGAACACTGTAATAAGAAGTGAATTTCACCTGGTCCTTCTTCCCTGGATTCTGAAAGCACTGTTTGGTTCTAGTCATGCATTTATTATATAAACTCTCTGTCTCTCCCTGGAATGGGGTCGGGGGGGAGAGTGTAGGTTGTCTCTGAAGGCAAGATCCACATGCTAACCATTGTGGAACCCTTTTTCTAGCACGGTGCATCCAGATTAGAAAGTCTTCTACACTGTTTCTATCTTCTGAAAGGTAGAAAGAGCTGAGGGAATGTCACAATGGAGTGCATCTCCCACACACTTAACTACAAGGTTCTTTATTCAAAAATCTCAGGTCATGAATAATGCAAAGATGGAGAACTCCCATGAACAGGGGCGACCCTGGGTCTGAAAGATTTGCTTTTAATGTTGTAGCTTCTGAACTCGGAAAGAAGGGGAGAAAAAGAGGACAAAACCATAGTAAGTCCGCTCTCTTGGGTTTTGCGTTTCAAAATGAGCGGGCCTTGTGTTTCTTAAGTAAAAGCACTTGCAAATGTCCCAAGACTCAAAAGCGGGGGGTAGAATCGAATTGAGAGAGACTCCTTGCTATGAGTTAGGAGAACGCAATACAGGAGAAGATTCTTGCTGCAAGAACCTTTAGGCACAGGTATAAGACAACCCGAAATCTATGTACACAAAATAAATTACACATGTACTTGAGAAACAAAGAGTGGAAACACATACCTCTATTGCATTTTTCTAAGACTTTTCGCTGTTCAAGGACTTCTGAATTTAAAGCATCTTTTTCTTGCTTCACTTTATTTACCTAGAAACATGAGATTTTGAGGGGAGAAAGCACCCACAGCGGTAAGACAGGACATATGGCGATGCGTGATACTCAAGTTGCTGTTCAACTTTCAACAGGACACTGACACTGTAAAGTAGTGATTGGCCTCACTGCATAGGCTTATATTACAGCTCCTCGTAGAGCCTCGAAGGTCGCTCCTTCAGCTAGGATGGACAACTGGCAGAGAACGTATTTACATATTCCAAATGGCCTTGGCATTGGGCCCCAAACATGGTAGTGCTCTAAGTGGCCAGTGTGAATGGTTCATAGTTTTAATGCAAACATCCAACTGGAGCACACTTGGCAAATACATGAATCATTTAGAGAGCCAATACTCAATTTTGGTGTTTATTTTAAATGTTGATGCTATTTGGCTTAAGTAAAACATCCATGAATTTTTGAAATAAGAAGTATTTTCAACTTGGGTGACTGTTGGCTTAAATAGAATACATCTGATAATTCCCCCCAAAAACTTCTGAAATAATTGTTGGCATCTATCAATAGGAGAAGAGAATATCATAGACAGTTAAAAACAAAAATGTAAAGCTACATGTGTCAAAGCGGATAAATCTCAAATTCCATTCTGTGGAACTAAAAATGCAGGGATGTGAATACAGCTTTAAAACACTCCAAGTGCTATGGATTGTAGTACAAATGTCAGTGCATGCATTGCCAAGATACAACCAAAGTTCAGAAGAGTGGCAGTTTGGGCAAATGCAATTGAGGAGAGAGAGAGCGACACCACGGTTGCAGCGCCACTTTCCTGTTTTAAGCTAGATTGTAGGCACACAGTTGTTCATTATTTCGCTTTTAATATTTTTCAAGTGTCTGAAACGGTCCTAACAAAAACAACTGCTGAACTGGCTTCCAACCCCACCTCTCGGCGGCAGGGAGAGAATCCCCAATAATCATAACTGAGGAATGGCGTGCATCAGAATGCGTTTCCTGTCTCTCTCCCATGGTTACAGTCACGAAACAAACCGAGACCACGGTCCTGAAGGGGCCTCCGCATCCCGCAGTACTTCAGAGCGTCTCTGAACTGATTTCTTTGAGTGTAAGCTGTATTTTTTATTTGGGTGGCAACTAGTAACTGGTATAACACGGCCACCAGGAATGCTATTTCCAAAATGCCATCGTCCTTCTCCCCATTCATTCGGATGTGTTGCCACAATCCATGAAAGCACCCGTTTGGTGGGCACTGCTTCCCCGCCTCTTTCCCATGATGGCCCTTAAGAAAGCGATAATAGGTGTCTGGGCACTGAGGTAATTGGAGGAGGCTGCTCGCTGCAGGGGATCAATACCCTGGCCCCCTTGTCAGCCCTCGGAGGGACATCAAGGGGCTACAGCACATCGATTGGGAAGCTCTGGGCTACAGGATCTGAGAACCATTGACAGATGTCAGGTCGAGATTGCAAAGGCAGATCCTTGAAGCCTCGTGCAAAGGAAGGCAATTGTGTACTCCTGCTCTTGAAGACGATTGACAAGGAAAAAGAAGAAGTTTCTCCAAACACCTACTTGAACCGTCCTACCACCTAGCACAGTGGTTCTCAACCTTCCTAATGCCGCGACCCTTTAATACAGTTCCTCATGTGGTGGTGACCCCCAGCCATAAAATTATTTTTGTTGCTACTTCATAACTGTCATTTTGCTACTGTTATGAATCATCATGTAAATATCTGATATGCAGGATGTATTTTCATGGTTACAAATTGAACATAATGAAAGCATAGTGATTAATCACAAAAACAATATGTAATTATATG
>NW_006284618.1:215852-224114 GCF_000327345.1 Myotis davidii
TGAGTTTCGAACTACTCTTAATTTCTTACCCTCCTGCCAGGACAGTAAGAAACCCATTATGTGATTATTTATAAGTTAAATCAAACTTTTTGCACGAACCCAGCTTGAAGGAGTTCTCAGAGACTTATTTCAAAATCACTCTCTCTACTGGTTGGCCACTCCTGAAGGAGGAACAAGAGACCACACTGTTCAAGACCCAACAGAAGGGAGGATTGTGGACAAAAAAACATCCTTTCACCTTCCTCTCTGTCCTCACCAACATAAATATTATTTTGTCCCAGGTTAAGGGAGTGGAGAGTCAGTTAAAGATGATTTTCTCTACTAGACAGTCATTCCTGGGTATCCACAAAACTGGCTCCAGGACCCCTTCAGATAGCAAAATCCGCAAATGCTCAACTCCTTTACATAAAACGGCGTCGTATTTACACACACCCTAAGCACGTCCTTGGGTACACTTGAAATAATCTCTAGATATAATATCTCATACAATGTAAATGCTATGTAAATAGTTCTTATACTGTATTGTTTAAGAAAAAAGCTCTGTACATAGTCAGTACAGATGCAACCACCTTAGGTCAAACTACACTGTGCCTGTCAGCAACAACATAACATTCCCCCCCCTAAATATTTTCTATCTGCCGTTGGTTGAATCCACGGATGCGGAACCCACTGATATGGAGGGCTGACTGTACTTTCTCCTTAAACTTCCACCTGAAGTGTTGCCTACCAAGCTAACAAGTATTGCTTCTGAGGTGTGCACTAACCGCAAGTACCCCACTAGTTATTGAACCAAAATCTGCTTTTTGACGTCTTTCACGTACACAATGTATCTATGAATAAAATAAATGTGTATTTAATAGATGTATCATGTGACCTTGCCTGCTAATTAACGCAGTTTTTTCATACTGCGTATTGCGTACAGCTCGTTGCCTGAATCCCATGACACGTTCTTTGAGGGCAGAGACTAAGCAATTTGGGGAGGAATCTTTCCGGAAGATTCCAACAGGGAACCACAACCAGGAGCTGTTGACTACAGATATTTATATTCACTCTTTCACTGCATTATAATTTCACCAAAAATATCTTAACATACAGTCCATACTCTTAAGAAGTTTATAGACTAACTGGGCTGTTTGTCAAGACAGTGCTTTCAAAGGGGCCTAGTCCCAAACAAGAAAGCAACTCATGAAACACAAAGGTGAGAGCCTATCTTGACTTTCAACCACGCTCCACGTGAGGACACTGAAATCAGAATTTTCTCAGGGTAAAACCCAGGCAGCAGTATTTCTTAAAGTTCTCGTGTGATTCCAATGTGCAACCCGGGGTGGGAAACGTTATCGAAAACAAGCTCAATAATTAAGCCACGGGCCCTACCTTTGATCTGCTTCTGGCACTGCACTGAGACACACGGATCAGCGGTAGCCTCTGGATCCGTGGTTGGTTCTTCATCATCAATGTTGATCTCTTCGGTTATTACATCTGGTCCCAGCTTGGCCATGTACAGCATGCTGATTCTTTTCAATGTCTTGTTTTCTTTATTTAACTAAGGCCAAATGTAAAAACAGTGATTTTAACAGCAGTCAAATGAGTATCTTGAGTTTCTCAACAACAGACAAGTGAAGGGCACTTCTGTCTTACATACTCATCAACATTCACAGCAGGAAATCACAACTAGAAGATTCATGAGAGAAGGCTTTCATTTACACTTTTAACATTAAAGTTATTACTGTAAGTAAGGACTGATGCCTGGGTTACAGCCAGCAGCATGTGAGAATGTTAATTGTCACTGATAAGAAATAGAAGAGGAATTAAGATCAAACACCAGCACAGATGAAGCCCAAAATCAGTTTGATTGTCTTATGGAAGGCCCTTAATTTCAAGCAAATGTTTTCTTTGTTGCTGTGCTGTGAACACTTTTTAAAGGTCTGTTTGCCCAGCATTCCCCCCTGTTCTGGTACTGCCACTGCTCTTCCCTGTTCCACGTGATTCCCACGGGAACAGCCTCAGTCCCCAAAACACATCCTATCTCTTTGGCCACAGCTACTTAGACCAGGGATTAGGCACAGGACCCAAGCTTGGGCAGCTGGACCCCTTCTCTAGAAATCTGGAGGCTAGATCAGCGAGAGGAGCTTCTTTCCATAGGTCTAGAGGTGCAGAAGCTATTCGTGACCACATCCCACTCCTGGATCGAGGAAGAGAGGAAGGCGTTCTGTATGTAGCAAAGCCAAAAATGGAGCTGATGTGTAGAGAGAGGCAGAGAAAAGCAGTGGAGATAGGGTTTCCCACATGGCTCCAGCCCATTCCTGAACTGTGTCTAGCACACAGAATGGATGGGATTCTCCAATCCCTCTGTAACAAATCCCTGCTCTTTTCTTCTCTTGCTTAATTAAGCCAGTTCAAGATGTGTTTCTATCTATACAGAGTTCTAATGATACACAAGAAAAGAAAGTTCAAGATAGGTTCCCATTATTTCTAGAAAAAGAGTTCGAATTCATAGCAGAGAAAAGGAATCCTAATTCACTGAGGTATCTGTTATTCATTAATGTAGAAATGAGTTGTTTTTCAGTGTTACTCAACTTTCATTACCTTCTTTAGCTCATATGTTTGTGTGCATATAAAATGTTAGTACAATGCACACACAAAGAGCAGCCGTGGTCCAAAGTCCACAGGGGGAAAACATGGTGTTACTGGTGTTTTCTCTTCTTAAGACTAAAAAATAAAGTCCTCTCTTACTTGAGTACACGAAAGTATTGACATGATTGAGTTTTCTAGTTAAAATGTAAGACAGAAATGCAAACATATCTCCTTTAGTAAGGGCTATTAGTCATCCAGACGTGTTCTGAATTAATAACTGACACGGAAAAGAAATACAAGCAGAAGCATTATTGATTGGAAAGCATCCTGCCCTTCCCTACTGCGCACCTTACACCAGAATAAGATGTTGAGTCCGCTACTTGGCTGGCTTTGGCCCTTCATTTATGATCCTAATTTGAATCCCTCGGGGAATCTCCCAGGAAAGCCCAGCCCATTCCAACTGGGAGAGCTAGTTCCTCCCCAATAATATTAAATCTAAATATATCTCAAGCAGCTGCCCTAGAGCACCAGAGGTGCTTCCTCTCTGGGGAATCAGGAAGAATCTCCTAGAAACAGCTTGGAATGCCTCCACGGATTCTTCCTGGGAAGCTGGAGAGATCTACTCAGGGAGTCAGACACAGCCTTTACTCCCCATCCCCAGCCCACAGCCCCGGCTTCTAGGTCCCCAGATGACATCAGAGGATCAGGAGGCCCGTGATTTCCCAACCCCTCTTCCTGAAAATGGAAAATTCAAGTCAACACTGTTTACGGTGGGGGTGGTCTTTGAACTATGAACGTTGCAGCATACCTAACTCTAGAGGCTCAAAGGTCCTGGTCAATTCTCAAGCAAAGCATTTTTTTTTCTCTGAATGTTATAAAAAATAACAATTGAAGGGAAAATTGGGGGGCGGGGGACTCTCAAAACTTAATTTGTAATTCTGCATCCTAACATTTAAACAAATGGTCCCAAACTCTGCACACCAGAATCTCTACAGAGATTTTTAAAAGTCCCAATGCACAGGCCCTCACCAGACCAAACTCTCTGGCTTGCCAGGCAGCTCCAATGCACATCAATACTGAGAATCATGGATGTAGGGCAATGCAACGCTTTACCATCCATTTCTATAAAATCAGCCCCGCAGAGCAAAGAACCAGCTCTACAATCAAATCGCCTCTGCTTCCAGAATAACCTAAGTTCAGTGTCAGTTTTCTCATCAGCAAATTAAGGATAAAAACAGACTCTATCTCATAATAGGAAGATTAAATATGAGATGTTACATATAAAGGAAGTGTTTAATGCAGTGAGTGACATAGTAAAAATTCAGCAAGTGTTAGCTACTAGTAATAAGAGAGGTATAGCTAGTGCTAATTTTCCTTTGGAAACCTTTTATCAGCTAGTTTTCTTCAACCAAGGTATTTATCTATACATTTTTTCCTCCTCCAGGATTGTCATAAAAAAAAAAAAAAGAAAATACTAAGTTTTGCCAATTGGCCTCAATACATTACTTCCCAGGCCACCATCACAATAATATTTAATAGCCTGATAAACGCTCTGCCCTTAAAAGAGTTTAATGACTAGGCCAGAGTGGTTCAGTGGTAGAGCCTAGAGACCCATGAACCAAGTTCAATTCCCGGTCAGGGCACATGCCCAGGCTGCAGGTTCAATCCCCAGTTGGGGGCATGCAGGAGGCAGCCAATCAGTGATGTTTCTCTCTCATCAATGTTTCTAGCTCTCTATTCCTCTCCCCTCCTCTCTCCAAAAATCAATAAAAACATTTTAAAAAGTGAAAAAAGAGTTTAATGGCTCTATCAAACCAGGCACCCAAAACCACCATGCCTGGGCCACATCCCTAGAGTCAGTGTGTCTGGGGTACTCTTAAAGAAGTCAACCCTGTTCTATCCTGACACTTAGGACAAGATAACTGTGCCTCACAGAGGTGGATTCTCTTGTTCAAAGTCACCTGTCAAATTAAAAAGGCGGGGGGAGGAGATAAAGTATTTTTTAAAATTATTATATGGATCAAGTGCATAGTGAAAAAAAGAATAGTCTACCCCATTCTCATTCCAGTACTAACTCTAGTCCATCCTGTCAGTTAAGACGAGACAGCAGTATGGGAAACACAATTAACTTCCCCAGAGTCGCATATGCCTAAAATGACATAACCAGGAATAACACCTGTGTCTCCTGCCTCCCAAACCACTGATTTCCATAAACTCTGCCAGTCCTGAGAGGTAGTCGCTGTTCTCCCTTTGGGTGTTCTATTGAGAACGAACACTTGTTAATAACAAGAGAAAATACAGAGACCATCCTTAGAGCATTTAGTATGCTCCCAATATATTTTCCCTGCTTGTTTCAAAAGAAGAAATAAAGAAAATGAAGAGAGAGTCCACACAGTATTATGGACCAGTGCACCCCAGTGATGGGCAGGAGAGTGGAGATGACATGAGCACCCATGTTATCACTGTTTTTACTGGTAAATTGATGGCCTAAAATTCTGTGTGTTCTTCAGACAAATAACAGAAGAGAAGCTACATACACATATTGATATTCTTAGTTAGGTTCTGACTGCATATCTTATAAATTCTAATGTAGTGTCATTATGCAAACAATTAAGTAAATACCTCTAGCAAGCATATTGTTAATGCATACACGTTAGATAGATACACGGATACATAGATCTGTACAATTTCAGCCACATGAAAAGGCATACTTTAGAGGAAGGTGATGGGGGAAAAGGGAAGAATCGCAGCCGGCATTACTAATGAAATTTGGGTGAAAATTGCTGTAGTCCATTTTCTGATGAAATGGTTCAGATGCCTTTTACGCAACCCAAAACACATAAGACAGAGATGAAAACATTCTTTAATAATAATGTACTTCTGATGAGGCAGAATATAGAAAATTACACACTTGGTAAATTCATCAGCTAGAAGCAATCAGCAGAGCACTGGGGGTCACCTTCCGCATGCCCTCGCTTTGCTTTCACAAATAATCACCTGAAATGCAAGGCTGGAGGCTGACTTTTTCATCTGGTTCCAACACGAAACACTCACTGCTCTTTTATGTCACACCGGCTTAGTTTGAAATTTGGTGAGCATTTTAACCAAATGCATAGACATTCAGAAAGTCCAGTTCAACAAATTACTCCGGGACTACTTTTCATAGGCAAAAAGCACAAATGCTGAAATACACACACACACACACACACGCCCCTCGTACAATAAGAACCTCAGCAAATACCTCTAGCAAGCATACTGTTAATGCATACAAATTAGATAGAAACATAGGTTTGTAGAATTTCAGTCACATTAAAAGAAATACTTTAGAGCAGTGGTTCTCAACCTTCTGGCCCTTTAAATACAGTTCCTCATGTTGTGACCCAACCATGAAATTATTTTCGTTGCTACTTCATAACCGTAATGTTGCTACTGTTATGAATCGTCATGTAAATATCTGATATGCAGGATGGTCTTAGGCGACTCCTGTGAAAGGGTCGTTCGACCGCCAAAGGGGTCGCGACCCACAGGTTGAGAACCGCTGCTTTAGAGGAAGGTGATTAGGGAGGGGGGGAGAGGAAGGTAATGAAGACAGATATTTACATAATCATATTTCAGGATTCTGAGACCTTATGACATTTTCCTCAACAGTGGAGATGACAGACTGAAAAACTAAAAAAGCAAAAAAAAAGAAAAAGAAAAAAAAAAGACAGAACCCGCCGTGTAGAAAAGCAAGCAGAAACGTAAAGGCTCAGGTCACAATTCTTTCATTAGAAGTCTCACCTTTGTGGCCAAGGCTTCAGCACTCTCTCGACAAGTCTTCTCTATTTCAAGATGGTTCTGCATGAAGTTAACTTCCTCTATAACCATGTGAGAAACTAGGAATGAGGGGGAAAAAGTCTCAGCATTCAGAGATTAGTCAGCTATTCCAGAAGCCCACGCATCTGGTCCCATGATTCAGAATACTTCAATTCTTTCGCTGGCCAGACCTTTAGGGATGGTGAGGAGAAGTGTTTAAGATGCTGCCCTGGTTACATCAGAGCTGATATTTGAATGCAGAAAGAAAAAAAAGAACACAACAAAGAACTCTGATTGCTATGAAACACATTTTAAGAAAACTATTTAGGGTCATTTTTTAAGCGTCTATTTTCTCTGGAGCTGTCTATGTAACCGCTAATTTAAGCAAAAGATCCTTTCACACATAAATAGTGACAAAAAATGATTTCTTTTTCTTAGCAGGATATACAGTGGGGCCTAATAAGGAAAATTAGCTAAAGAGAAATTTTTTAAACTTACATCTGGAGTTGATCCCATACCTGTAATAATCATGTGGCAGCTTAGCTAAGGTGAGTGTTGCTATCGTCTTTATTAGTGATCCAGTGGGATTCACTATTACTTCATAAACTCCAGGGCAGAGAAGTAGATAGCAACAAGATTTTTGTACTATATAATGAGGAAAACAGATGCTAATGAGCTGCATCCCAGACGGTCAGAAAGATTAGGAAAAATAAATTTCACTTGTCATTTTACCACTGCTTGAGAAATATTCCTTTTCAGGAATATTTTTTTGGTAGCTGGTTTATATACTTTGAGATTTAAAGGTACACAGTAACCTAGAACTTGAATTATACTTTGAAGAACAAGTAAGAAAACTGCCAATTCCTTTCACCCATATTTCCAGTTAAAAGAAAACGCTCAGCATCTCAAACTTACTTAACTACACAGACATGTAAACTCACTGGCGTTTGTTTGGCTTAACAAAAGAAAAATGAAGGATACCCAAACGTGAAACCCAACAAAGTTCGGCGTAAAGCTCCGGGCTCACGGAACACAAAGAGAGATTACTTTTGCTTCATTTAAGCTTCATTAACCTGTAATTATGATTAAACTCAGGGAGGAAAAAAATTTCTCTCCGAATTAAAAAAAAAAAATGTATTACTCCCGAAGTCTGTCCAAAGTTCTTATTATGTTAATATTCAAATTCATAAAGCAGCACTAAATGGCCAGAAACATCTCTAACCTTGACATTTTTTTCCAGGGTAATAATAATCTGCGGCAAATGCAGGCCAACCAAAAACCACTTAACTAATTAGTAGTTGCAGTCAGCGAGAAAAACATGAATCAACACTGTTATTACAAGTGGCACATTTGAGTGGCATCTAATTATGACTTGATGAGCACGATACTTGCATTATCAACATTACTACTGCATCCCATCAGGGCCTAAAAGCTGCTGATGGCATTGACTTCGAGAAACTCCCACTCCATGGTACAGCAGCACCCAACAATCGGCATGGCGGGGCCCCCCTCACTAAATGACACGTTAAGCGTAATTACTGGTAGACATTGTAAATAAACAGGATTGGAAGTGAAAATTGTACCGAGTGCATAAGACACAATCTGACACATTGGAAGTGGCAGCCTTAATTGAGAGTTTCTTTGACTGCTCAAGATCATTTCAACTGCATTTCTCCGGCGACAGTGATTATAACTGTGGAGACAGACGGCATAATGGTATCAGCACTGCTGACAGAGCAGTGAATTAAATTGTATCTGCTGTTGTGTGAAAGCCTTGATGAGAGGTACAGATGCCTTAGTGGTCTTATCATTATAACACAATGGTCATGTTGTCATCAACCTTTCTGGCTCCAATTGAAAAGAAATGATTGTGTGTTGAGGCTCCCCCCCACC
>NW_006284618.1:224126-225658 GCF_000327345.1 Myotis davidii
CCCTCCACACCCCCTCCTCCTCTTCTATCTCTTGTTCTGAATAGAACCAATTTTCAGAGAGCTATGAAATCACGCAATAGGTCCTAAAATGCAGCTGCTTGGCATACAAACGGGTCCCCATTAAACTGGAATCACACACAATATGTGTTTATGCCAGAAGAACAAATAGAAGCTGAACACAGACCAAGTTTATTCACACACACAAAGCCCATGTAGCTCTTCATCAATATAATTGCCTTTTATATTGTAGTTTAAATAATGGGCTCTATTATTTCCTTAAAATCCTAATATTCCTGGCACTTTATCACTATATTTACAAGGTAGGTTCTTCAAAAAATGTAGAGGAAAGAGAAAAGAAACCTATACAATTTTTTTTTACAACATCAAATATTACTTTGAATTTTTAGCCCTTAACTACTTGACATCTTCTGCCACAATCTGGTATTTCCACTATCATAACAAAAACATAAACACTCTGCATGTTTCATAGGAATTTGGCTTTTTATTCAATAACATTCTTGCTCCTGGGAAGAGTAAGAAAAATTATTCCACAGTCATAAGGTTTAGGCCTAGCAAAAAAGAAATAACAACACGTATTTTCTAAACATTTTGTAAAAAGCTTCCCTATAATTTAACTTGATAAACGTAGCGAGGTAGCGCTAGCCCACATTTTCTCCAGTTCTGCTATGGAATACTCCATCATGTAGGGTTTTTACTTCTTCCTTTAAGAGGGAACGGCACGAATTAAAAATCGTGCTTTAATTTTTAGTCTAAAATAATATCCCCGTGCTAAACTGGTATCAGAGAACCCTTCTTAGCAATTTCCTAGATTCAAAGGGAGGAAATACTTCAAAGAGCATGTATACCTTTAAGAAGTAGGACCCTATTGACAAAACCACAAGTCACGTCACATGACACAAAAACTTTCTTTAACATACACATTTATTTGCATCTTTCAGAGGATAAACGTTTTGAAACTCTCTGATTGTTCATTTCA
Organism: Myotis davidii; assembly: GCF_000327345.1. NCBI lineage: Eukaryota > Metazoa > Chordata > Mammalia > Chiroptera > Vespertilionidae > Myotis > Myotis davidii. The sequence goes on from NW_006284618.1 coordinate 225,124, forward strand.
TGATTTGCCTACGGTCCTAAATCCAGGCTTGCCTCACAATATCAACAATCCATGACCATTGCACCTACACCACCTATAATTTGAATGACATGAAGGTTTAAAAAAACAAAAAGGATGAGCTTTAAAATAAAATGACCCTATCACTGCAGCTATGTTTTAAAAATCCTAGTATTTTGGAAATGCTTACTGAAATAGTTACAGATAAAGGATATGATGACCGGACTTAGTTTCAAAATAATCTGAAGTCAATGAGCGTGGGTGAGTGGATACACAGAAGGAAGAAGATTGGCCATGAGTTGGTAACATGCTGGGCACATGGTGGTTCGTTATACTATTTCCTCACTTTTGTATAAGCTTGACATTTTCCATAATAAAAGTTTTTCTATTGACTCGGAGAACTCAGAAGTGTGACCTAAAAATACATCAATTATTGCTTCTATTGAGTTGAGTTGAATTAGCAAAGTTTGTTTCTCCTCTTCCATGACCCCAAAACATGCCTGCACACACCTGGCATGACAGAAGACATCACAGTGTA
>NW_006284618.1:225706-228499 GCF_000327345.1 Myotis davidii
TTTTACTGAGCATTAGAGCAGAGATTTTTGTTTCGCTCCTGTCTGACTCTCTTGCACTTAGCGCACTGCTGTATTCAAGGCAAGTTATCATGTTTGTGCATGTTTGTAGGACTGGGAAAATATGTCAAAAATACATCAATTATTGCTTCTATTGAGTTGAGTTGAATTAGCAAAGTTTGTTTCTCCTCTTCCATGACCCCAAAACATGCCTGCACACACCTGGCATGACAGAAGACATCACAGTGTTCTAGAGAAAAAAAACCCCCACTCCTGGCAGAGCAGTGGTTTTCAAAAAGGATTCTTAGAATGTTTGTCTTTTACTAACTGAGCATTAGAGCAGAGATTTTTGCTTCGCTCCTGTCTGACTCTCTTGCACTTAACGCACTGCTGTATTCAAGGCAGGTTATCATGCTTGTGCATGTTTGTAGGACTGGGAAAATATGTCAAGCCTAAGTTCACTTGTTTACAAAAATGTTCTCTGCCATGGAGAATTGCTTAGGAAACAACCACCATCACCATTTATTGAACCAACTCTATCCAGCCTTGTGCTAAACCCTTCACATAGGTTCTCTCATAAATCCTCATGACCACCCTGGGAGGGAGGTATTGTCACAGCGATTTTATATCTGAGAGCACTGAGGCCCACAGAAGTGAAGGAACAAATCCCAAATGTCAGAGGTCCAATGGCTAAAACCCAACCAAACCTATTTCTAGGTGACTCCAATTTTCTATGTTCCCTTCTAATTCGTCATATTTAGAGGTGACACCACTGAGGAGGTTGCTTCCTGAGCTAAACACCTCTCCATCAGTCACCTCTCAACAATATTTAGACGCCAGGATGTCTGTGAGGTGTGGGTGGTGAACGTACCGGAAGTCCTCCTGCAACATCGAGTTACGTGGGAAGGTTTTCATTGTAGTAAGAAAACAGCCATGGAAACTGCCAGGTATGGGAACACTGGTGTGCCCTACACCTGAGCAAAGGGTCTATGGTTGTGGCCTGAGTTCACGAAAGGGCTGTCTTTCCTTCTACTTTCACAGGAGCCTGTCTTTCTAGGAAACACGGCTTTACTATGCAGTGGTATTTTCATGTAGAAATACAGGAAAAATGCACAGGAAGAGCTGGTGGAGGGCCAAGAATGGCATGGAAATGCAGGGTGGGCAAAAGTAGGATTATAGTTTCAAAGAACATTCTTTTGAGTTAATAAAGCTGTTGTAATGATCATGACCTGCATGTCATTTTCCAAACGAATGACTGTAAACCTACTTTTGCCTTCCCCTGTATGGCCAAAACCAGCTGGGGAAAGCAGGCTAAGGCAGGGAGAATCGAGCTTCCCCCTCCGCATCCCCGGCCTAACAAAGCTTTTTCTGAGCCTCAGTCAGCTGCTCTTCCTCTTCTTCAAGAACTAGCCTGGTAGGTAAACACCGCAGGGAGGCCAGTTTCCACTCAGCCCCGAAGACCCCTTTCCCCGAGAGCCGTGCAAATGGGGAGACCAGACGTGTCCAGAAACTAACTCACGGAAGGCAAATGATGTGAGCTCAGTTCTGAAGGGCAGCCAAGCACCGGAGGGTGCAGTCAGTGAGACGGGGGTAGCAGCAACTAACACACATGGAGCACCGACTAGAGAGCCGGGCACTGTGCTGAGCCCTTTGCACGTGGATTATCTCATTTCGTCCTGAACAGCCTAGGGAACAGGGTCACTCACCCCAACTGTACTAATACCGCTCAGGGCTACAGGAACACTGGTGTGCCCTACAACTGAGCAAAGGGTCTACGGTTGTGGCCTGAGTTTACGAAAGGGCTGTCTTTCCTTCTACTTTCACAGGAGCCTGCCTTTCTAGGAAACACGGCGTTGCTATGTAGTGGTATTTTCGTGTAGTAATACAGGAAAAATGCACAGGAAGAGCTGGTGGAGGGCCAAGAATGGCATGGAAATGCGGGGTGGGAAAAAGTAGGATTGTAGCTGCGAAGAACATTCTTTTGGGCTAATAAAGCTGTTGTAATGATCATGACCTGCATATCATTTTCCAAATGAACAACTGTAAACCTGCTTTTGCCTACCCCTGTATGGCCAAAACCTGCTGGGGAAAGCAGGCTAAGGCAGGGAGAGTAGAGCCCCCCCCCTCCCATCCCCGGCCTAACAAAGCTTTTTCTGAGCCTCAGTCAGCTGCTCTTCCTCTTCTTCAAGAACTAGCCTGGTAGGTAAACACCGCAGGGAGGCCAGTTTCCACTCAGCCCCGAAGACCCTTTCCCCGAGAGCCGTGCAAATGGGGAGACCAGACGTGTCCAGAAACTAACTCACGGAAGGCAAATGATGTGAGCTCAGTTCTGAAGGGCAGCCAAGCCCCGGAGGGTGCAGTCAGTGAGACGGGGGTAGCAGCAACTAACACACATGGAGCACCGACTAGAGAGCCGGGCACTGTGCTGAGCCCTTTGCACGTGGATTATCTCATTTCGTCCTGAACAGCCTAGGGAACAGGGTCACTCACCCCAACTGTACTAATACCGCTCAGGGCTACACGGATTCACATCGAATGGTGCTTTTCACTGGCGATAACTAGCTCACGCCTTCCAAATCTAAAATTCCACCCCGTGTTCAAAAGTCATGAACCACAGACACAGTTTTTAAAAAAACCACATTCAGCCTGCCGTCGTGGCTCAGTGATTGAGCATCAACCCATGCACCAAGTGGTTGCCGGTTTGATTCCTGGTCAGGGCACATGCCTGGGTTGCAGGCTCCATCCCTGGTGGGGGCACGCAGGAGGCAGCCGATCGATGTTTCCCCTCTCCCTTCC
>NW_006284618.1:232252-238493 GCF_000327345.1 Myotis davidii
GGGAGTTTTCTTCCTGAGCTAAACACCTCTCCATCAGTCACCTCTCAACAATATTTAGACGCCAGGATGTCTGTGAGGTGTGGGTGGTGAACGTACCGGAAGTCCTCCTGCAACATCGAGTTACGTGGGAAGGTTTTCATTGTAGTAAGAAAACAGCCATGGAAACTGCCAGGTATGGGAACACTGGTGTGCCCTACAACTGAGCAAAGGGTCTACGGTTGTGGCCTGAGTTTACGAAAGGGCTGTCTTTCCTTCTACTTTCACAGGAGCCTGCCTTTCTAGGAAACACGGCGTTGCTATGTAGTGGTATTTTCGTGTAGTAATACAGGAAAAATGCACAGGAAGAGCTGGTGGAGGGCCAAGAATGGCATGGAAATGCGGGGTGGGAAAAAGTAGGATTGTAGCTGCGAAGAACATTCTTTTGGGCTAATAAAGCTGTTGTAATGATCATGACCTGCATATCATTTTCCAAATGAACAACTGTAAACCTGCTTTTGCCTACCCCTGTATGGCCAAAACCTGCTGGGGAAAGCAGGCTAAGGCAGGGAGAGTAGAGCCCCCCCCCTCCCATCCCCGGCCTAACAAAGCTTTTTCTGAGCCTCAGTCAGCTGCTCTTCCTCTTCTTCAAGAACTAGCCTGGTAGGTAAACACCGCAGGGAGGCCAGTTTCCACTCAGCCCCGAAGACCCCTTTCCCCGAGAGCCGTGCAAATGGGGAGACCAGACGTGTCCAGAAACTAACTCACGGAAGGCAAATGATGTGAGCTCAGTTCTGAAGGGCAGCCAAGCCCCGGAGGGTGCAGTCAGTGAGACGGGGGTAGCAGCAACTAACACACATGGAGCACCGACTAGAGAGCCGGGCACTGTGCTGAGCCCTTTGCACGTGGATTATCTCATTTCGTCCTGAACAGCCTAGGGAACAGGGTCACTCACCCCAACTGTACTAATACCGCTCAGGGCTACACGGATTCACATCGAATGGTGCTTTTCACTGGCGATAACTAGCTCACGCCTTCCAAATCTAAAATTCCACCCCGTGTTCAAAAGTCATGAACCACAGACACAGTTTTTAAAAAAACCACATTCAGCCTGCCGTCGTGGCTCAGTGATTGAGCATCAACCCATGCACCAAGTGGTTGCCGGTTTGATTCCTGGTCAGGGCACATGCCTGGGTTGCAGGCTCCATCCCTGGTGGGGGCACGCAGGAGGCAGCCGATCGATGTGTCCCCTCTTCTTTCTCTCTCTGTAAAACTCAATAAAAAGATCTTTTTTTTTTAAAGTAATGAACTTCAGACTCAATTTTCTAAAAAATATTTAAAGCTTTCTTGGTCCCCACTAAGAAAGTCCCACTAGAACAGTGGTTCTCAACCTTCCTAATGCCGTGACCCTTTAATACAGTGCCTCATGTTGTGGTGACCCCCAACCATAAAATTATTTTCATTGCTACTTCATAACTGTAACGTTGCTACTGTTATGAATCGTCATGTAAATATCTGATATGCAGGATGTATTTTCATTGTTACAAATTGAACATAATGAAAGCATAGTGATTCATCACAAAAACAATATGTAATTATATACGTGTTTCCCAATGGTCTTAGGCGACCCCTGTGAAAGGGGTCTGGGAAACACCCCTGTGAGGTGCTTAGCTCACAAAGGGGTCACGACCCATAGGTTGAGAACCACTGCCCTAGAACTTCCCATTGCACACAGTGCGCCAATCCACGGTCCATAATTAATGCAGCACCTTAATTGGTCACAAGGTCAATGGCATAATCCGGATGTGACTGGGTATCAGCACAAGTGAAGGGCGTCTCGTTACTCCTGCATGAGGGGAGGGGAGAGAAAACCCCACGCGATTGTAATCCATACATTCACACACAGGAGCTATTTCTGCCACAGCACACTGGCCTCCAAAGACAGGTAACATCAACCATTTCGTTTTCTTTGTTCCAGCAGACACTTGAAATAAACTGGCTATTGAAATGTAACTGCAACACCGCATTTTTCTAGCCATTTTACCTTCAATGAGAATACAGTGTTTTGTTATGTAAGTGAACGCGGTGATATAAGCGAAGGGCCTGACGGGTACAGCATCTGCGGAACAGTGGAGAAAGGCCCTGCTTCCAGGGGTGACCTGGGGTCATGTTCCCTGTTAAGGTCTGGCCCCGTTCCCATGACATATTTCCTTGTGATCCTTCTGAGTGTCCTCAGATATGTTTTATCTTAGGGGATAAAGCAGTAACACATTTATATCACATAAAAATGAACATAGCGAACACTTGGAGGCCTATTTCTAACATTCAAGCTCTTAAAAATGTGTATGTTCTGTGAATCTAGAATTGCTTCTTTATACCCTAAGGAACTAATCATGTAAAGATGTATGTATAAGAATACTTGTCACGGCATAAAACAACTAAAAACCAGATATAATCCATCTACCATGGAAGAAACATTTAAATAAATTATGGTACTATCATATAACAGAATACTATGGGCAACAATTAAAACTAATAATACGTTTCTACTGATGTGCAGAGATGATCGTGATATATTGTTGACCAAAGCAAGCAAGCTGCAAAGCTAAATGCAAAGTATGACTATATTTTTGGTAAAGACACATATTACCCAGATAAAAGACCAGGGAAGGAAGACTGCAAAATGCTAACTTTTTTCTCAAAAAGTCTAGATGACAAGGAATTTTTGTTCTCCTTTAACTGTTCTGTGCACGCAGTAAAATTTTTTACAATAAGTACAAACTGTCTTTTGTGATAACACACTCAGTAAATATTAATATTCATTCCATTTCTCTAAAATTCACAGTCATGCCAGGGCAGCAAGGGGGCAAATGGGAAGATAGTTCTTGCTTTCGTGGATGCCCAAGGCATCAGTAACTAAACATAGGGGACAGGTCTACCCTCGTAATCCCCAAACACAGCTCCATGGGTTGTAACAACTCCACTGAAATGCTTACGTACTTTTCTCAAATTCCTCCAGTTTTCTAACAGCTTCATCTCGTTCTTGCCTGATCTTGTCACACTGAAATGAGAAAAGATGACAAGAGTGAATCTTGATCATAAGTCTGGAAAGACAAGAGCAAACTGATAAACAACAGCAATTTTGTGAAAAGAAAACCAAAATTAAAAACCTTTAAGAAAGCATGAGTGGTCGCACAGTATTTGTACTGCTCAACCAGCCTGGTGTTTGGACCACGGTATCTGGCCTATTTTCTCGGACCTTCTAAGACAATGACTCACCTACTGCTCCTGATCACCTAAGGAACCGACCAATTGAACATCCTTAAGCGGAAATATATTCATTCTTGAAGAGAATAGTCGTGCCTCTTCTTACGTAGGTAGTTTGCAAATCCAGGGGACACCCCATGCACCCACAGGTCAGGTTCCCTGAAACTGGATGGTTTCACATATCCAGAACAGCGGTGCACAATGGGAAGTGGCCACGACATGAAGTGACCACCCCATGAAGATAAACCGCTGCCACGTGCCCTGTGCCTCTTGCTCGAGAAAAAACCCACCCTTGTGACCTCAGAGTTCTAAACAGAAGGCAGCACGTAAAAGGAAAGAAGATAAAATATTCCGCAATGAGCATGTGTCATTGACATCAACGAATTTTTCTTTTTAAAAGGCGGGAGGACTCATCGAAAAGTCTTTGGGAGGTAAGACCATAAAAGGAAAAAAACAAAACAAAACACATACCCAAAAAACTACTAAAGTGTGAGGACCTTTCAGGATATCTGGTACAGAAACAACTATTTAGTACTTGAATAGGCCCTGAAGGTATTAATGAATTTTTTAAAAAGCCTAATATTCATTATGAGGACTAAATTCACTTTACCCTGAATTTCACAAAATCTTTTAGAAAGATTTTTATCCAAAATGTCTAAAACTTTAAAAAGTGAGTTTAGCTATTAGAGTGATAATTAAAATTTTAATTTTGTGGGTTACTTTAAGAAGAGAACCATTTGAATAAAACACAACTTCATACTATATTTTAATCCTACTATGCCAGATAAATAGATTGGGATTTCATGCCTTTGGATATTTCAAATTTCTATGGCAAAAAAAATGATGCCACTGATAATGTGAAAAACCCAAATTAAAATCGTGAGATAGTCTCATTTAACAGACTGGCAAAAAAACTGAAAAAGTCTAATACCAGGAGCTGGAAACTCACCTACTGCTAGTGGAAGTGTCAACAGGCATAACTACTTCGGAAAAAAAAAATGCACCCACCCTATGTATGACTCAGCAGTTCTACTCCAGGATTCTATTAATGGAATCTCTAGTAATGTGCACAAGACGACATATACAAACATGCCGAGAATGTATAGTAACAATAAGTCATGGTATACTCATATACCATACTGTGAAATACGCAGTGAAGATGAATGACCTGGAGCTCTATGTATCAACATAGGTAAACATCAAAAGCCATAATGTTGAGTAAAAGGAATTGTGGGATATATACCAAATGATATATTAACACACAAACACTTGATATTTTTACACTATATGTATGTATATATATATTTCATGATATATATGGCATATATAAAATATAAAAATACAAAATAGAAGAATATACAGACAATATTTATGAAAAGATAGGGAGGGGAAGGAGACTCTGGTTGGACAACAGAGGCAATATTCAAAAATTTTATCTGCAGCATTCTTTATTATTTAATTTCAAAAAAATAATTTAATTCTGCATTTGCATATCTGTTGTGTTATTCACTGCACTTTTCAGTGCTTTTAAAGTATTTTTAAAATAAAAATAAAGTTGAGAAGCAAACAATTCAGTTTTCCTCTTTGGTCTCTCAAGAACACAAACTTAAAAAAAACCACTGGGTAAATCCACTCTGACTAGAGTACACGAAACAAGTACAGAGTGCTAAATTAGCAAAGCTGTTTACTACATCCTTATCTTAAAGGAGAAGGCATACAGTAGTCCCCCCTTATCCGTGGGGGATACACACCAAGACCCCCCAGTAGATGCCTCAAACTGCGGATATTAGTGAACCCTATATGTACTATGTTTTTTCCTATACATAGATACCTATGATAACATTTAATTAATAAATTAGGCACAGTGAGAGATTAAGAATAACTCATAATAAAATAGAACAATTATAACTATATATAGTAAAAGTTATATTAATGTGGTGTATCTCCCTTTATCTCCCCCCTCCCTTTCTCAATCTCTCAAACTCTCTGATAACCCATCTGATAAATCAGAGGGCCACTAAGCAACTCACGTGTGGGTAGCATGCCCAGCATGGATACGCCGGACAGAGGGATGACTCATCCCAGATGGGATGGAGCGGGACATCAGAAGAGTTTATTGTCCTACTCAGGATGGCACACAAGTTAGAACTTACGAACCGTTTATTTCTGAACTTTCCCATTTAATATTCTCAGACGTTGGTTGACCCTGGGTAACTGAAACCTAAGAAAGTGAAACCACAGACAAGGGGGCACTATCTTTCATTAGGTTTTCTAGTGAAAACAAAATTGTATAATATAGTTTCTAGTTCCAACTTAACAAATTTACTACATTTATTGCATGTGTGTGTGTGTGTGTTTAAAATTCTAAACACTGCCTGGCTCATGGGTTGAATATCGACCTATGAACCAGGAGGTCACGGTTCGATTCCCAGTCAGGGCACATACCCGGGTTGCGGGCTCGATCGCCAGTAGGGGGCGTGTAGGAGGCAGCCAATCAATGATTCTCTCTCTCCCCCTCCTTCTCCCTTCCTCTCTGAAATCAATAGAAATATATTAATTTTTTAAAAAGTCACCAACTGTCATCACACACAGACCACCAATGCAGCTCCCACTGACTGGTCCTTAGGAACACATGGCAACCCGAGGTAGGCTTATTCCAATGCCCCACAGGAAGGTGTTATGCCCATGTGTCAAGCAGCAAGGATGGACCGGCTTCCGGCACCCATGCTCTCTGCTCAAAAGGTGCAGGGAGAAGGGCTTTGCTTAGTAACAGGTCTCAACCACACAGTCGTATTCTGACCTGCGAGTGGCCCATTTCTATAGTCTAGCGAGGTGCCTGTGCACGCACCCCAGGGTCTTCACTGGCAGATTCAGACGCTGTCCCCCAACCCCAGCTGTGTTCTCTCAGGGGTCTTCATGTGGCCTGGCTTTCTATTTTCTACAACCACATTAGGACAGAACTGGCAGCCACAGAATTCACCATCTGCTATGATTACTG
>NW_006284618.1:238567-243698 GCF_000327345.1 Myotis davidii
CTTACCCAGAGCTGAACAAACTATAAGCGACAGGCCCATTCACTAAGCAGAAATCCAAGCATCCACTTATTTCGTCATTTCAGGTGAACCCACGAAAATATCTTGTAACCTTGCTCTCATGCTCCCCACAGAGAGAAGCCAGCAAGGGTCGCGGGCCTTTTGGGAGGAATGTTTCATCTTTATGTCCCACAGGAACCCCTCACCCACCCTGCCCCTTCCCCTACCCTGCTCCTGCAGCTGCACTATTTGTAGAAATGGCTTCTTTTTTTGTCTGAGAATTGCTCATGAAGACTTTGCAATAGCAACAGATGTTCGTGGGCCCGCGTCGCTTAATTACGGTGCCCCGTGATTCCCTGGAGCCCAGGGCTGGGGGGACCAGCAGCACAAGCACCGGTTGCTTTAAGCCAGTGGTTCTCAACCTTCCTACTGCCGCGACCCTTTAATACAGTTCATGTTGTGGTGACCCCCAACCATAAAATTATTTTCATTGTTATTGCATAACTGTCATTTTGCTACTGTTATGAATCATCATGTAAATATCTGATATGCTGGATGTATTTTCATTGTTAAACATAATTTAAGCATAGTGATTAATCACAAAACAATGTAATTATATATGTGCTTCCCCGTTGTTCTTAGGTGACCCCTGTAAAAGGGTCGTTCGACCCCCAAAGGGGTCGCGACCCACAGGTTGAGAACCGCTGCTTTAAGCAAACTGGATAATGTTAGGCCTATTCTAGCCCTTTCCGGAGTGGTGAACGGACCAGAGGTTGGCCTTGCCGGTCCTGGAAGCTCTTCATGTTAGAAGCCCTGGCAGTCGCTTCTATTATGAAGGATATTGCAGATCTCTTCCTCGAGCCTCATGCGAGCAGCTACCTGGCTTCTGAAACCAGCTTTTTGGCGCCTTGGCCGCCTGATTTTCAGAGGAAAGTCTTCCCTCTGAGCACTGGTCCTGCCCCGCCCCCACCAAAATGAGCGGCTCTGACCTTCGTCCCACGTGCATCATCCAGCTCCCTGTCTATACCAAATGCCTGCCTTCCAGGGCTCGACAGAAATACAGATAATGATGTAGACATGAAGACATCGTTACATTTTTCTGTGTGTCTCTTCTGTGCAAGACAAACCCCAGCGTTGTGATCTGTGTCTCGCTTCTGCAAACATCAACATTCATGTTTAGGAGGGTTCCAGCCTGGAGAAAGGCCAGGTTGGGGCCCAAGAAGTGCACACACACTACACCAGTGGTTCTCCACCTTCCTAATGCTGCGACCCTTTAATACAGTTCCTCATGTTGTGGTGACCCCCAATTTCACTGTTACAAATTGAACATAATGAAAGCATAGTGATTAATCACAAAAACAATATGTAATTATATGTGTTTTCCGATGGTTTTAAGCGACCCGTGAAAGGGTCGTTCAACCCCCAAAGGGGTCGCGACCCACAGGTTGAGAACCGCTGCACTTCACTAACAGGGCAGACACTCTTATACCTGGGTAAGTACCTTACCACTGACTGAATTAGACTTCCACACACATAATGGACTATAATCCATGAACGCCACCCTATTTTCTTCCTCAAGCATTGAGCAAATTGGGGTACCCACACGTGCCAGGCACTGTGTAAGCACAGGGCGGGGGGGGGGGAGAGAAATACAGTGGGAAACATAATAGACAACGTGCTCCCACAAAACATAGGATCTACCAGGAAAGATCAACAATGGAACGAGCAGTGTATAAGAATACTGCCCATCATGAGAGAAACGCTACACTGCAGAACATACAGCAGAGGCTGTCCCACTCAGCGCAAAGAGGCCTCGACCCACCCATTCTTACTCATTTTTATGGAAGGCCACTCTTTCTATGCCCAGTTCCAATATTTAAAAGCATCGGAACTGGGCATGTTTACCTGTTTCAGAATCTCGGGCGATGGCCTCAGAGGACCATCAAGTCCTTTTCAATTATCATCGACTGTTCTATTGTTCCACCTAGGGAAGTCTGGCCAGAACTCCACTGTGCTTACCCTCAAAGAACACAATCAGGGAAATCATTCCCCCTCGGATGGAATTCCTTTCAGTCTCTCTCCCTTTTGCTGGTGTTCTTTCTTCCAATTCAAAGTTTTCCCCTCCAAGTTCCAGAGGCAATAAAGTAGCGGCTGCCCTGAGAGCTGTCTCAGGAGCATTCTCCACATTCTAGGTATTGTGTGTCGGAGGGGAGCACATGTCATCCGCCCGGAGATCCCTGCTCTTTTGTTTCTGGATAGATTGCTGTTAATAAGAGACTCGTTTTCACTTTCAAACTGCAGAGTAATTACTTTCTCTCTGGCACAACCACTTGCCACTCAGCTCTAAAGAAACTGCATGTATGTGGATGTATTATGCATGAACAGTCAGCATAATGTGTGCACATCTTGCTCTTTAAGCGTGGCTTCTTGATTGATTTTTTTTTTTTTAAATAAAACACTTTGGGACCTTCGCCTCTGAAATTAACACAAGAGGAGGAAACTTTGACAACAGACAACCAAGCGAAGATGCAAACAGTATCGTCTTCCTTGCTGCTCGAAACGTCAATCTTGGACAGGGTCGGCCTCCTTCCCTTTTCATGCCTCGTTCCTGGCGAGCTGACATGACAAAAGGGCCGGATGCACTGCGACGGTAGCCCAGCCAAACGCCGTCTAAGCAGCCACTTACACATGTATGCATTTCCAATCTCCCTCTCAGTTCATAATATTCGACACAAATGCGTACTGTTTAAAGGCATTCTTCCGCTACACAGATTTCCTTCTTGCTATGCCCACTCCACCCACACCCCTCCAGCCTCAGACAGCTGAGAGCTATTCCACTCATCGCTCATGAGCCTTTGCCGCCCCCATGTAGGAAAACCCCCAAAGAGTCATGACAAGGATCCTGAGTGAGTCATGAGAGAATGCCCTTCCACTGTAGAAGCATGACTAACATTTGAATATGGAGATTGCTTCCCATGCGAAGTAAAACATTTGATTTGGTTGATTCCAAAATAACTGGTCCTCTGTTTTCCCTTACCCCCCAAAAAACAGTCTGGGAAGGGCTGCTGACTTCAATAGGATAGGCTTTCTTGCTTTTTAACATACTGTTGATAACATTCTTTAGAAACCAGGCAAAAATAAAATAACAGAAAGTAGCATCCTTTCCAAAATCTCCACTTACTTTGATGTTAGAAATAAAAAAAAAAAAACAGAAAACTGAAGTGTTCACATTTTAATCCAACCCATACACGTGTACCCGAGACATTTTGATAATAATGAACTTGGGTTGATAAAATGTGATAAGTGCATAAGAAACATTCAGATGTTTTATTACAAAGAAGCAAACAATTAATTCTGCTCCTAAGAGAATTAGACACTTTAAAAACAGTAGGAGGCATTTAAGCCAAGCATTATGAGCTCCAGAGTATGTCACATGGCACTGAGTAGGAACCTTGCGTTTTCTGTCCTTTTCCCATCCACCCCCACACCGTAGGCATTCACTTCTATCATCGAGTTTCTTACGGTTATTTGTCAACTTGCCTGTGCCCCTCAGTAGGCTGGACTTTCATGGGCATTTTTCTACCCCAGTACTCAGAAGCCATTCAACAAAAAGTTTTCCCTTCAAAAAGCTTTCCTTATCAACTCAAAAGTGTTCTGATCACGCCTTCAAAGACATTGATAAAAAAAACACAAAATGAGGGTCATTACATTTCTTAAAAAGGGAACAGTGCAAAGGAAAAGATCAGGAAAACTTTGGCCCACCCTCCCAAATCTCCGACTCTTATCCTTGGAACGCGGGAATGTCAGGAATGCTGTATGCACACACCCACACGCGAGGATTTTTCTGACATAGATTGATCTCATACTCAACTTTCAGTTTCTAAATACAAACGGATAGACAAATGATCCAGGAAAGCACTGAGTCTGATCACGTGTGGAATTAAATTCGTGTGGGAAGTTCAGGAGCTAACAATAAAGAATTGTAGATAAGACCGAGCCCTTTGTGGAAAAGTTAATTAGCTCCCTTAAGGTCACCTGCTTCAAAGAGAACAGTGGCGGTTAGAAGACCCATGTTTGAGTCTAGAGCCTGTTGGACCCTGAGGTCCTGTTCTTCCAGGAATGGAGCTGGCCTAGGGCTGTTTGAAGCATCAGATAAGGGAGATAAAGAAGAGCACATGACCCATGGTGACTTAGTAATAAACACAGCCTTTCAAGCAACACCTGCTCTGAGGAGATTCATGTCCTACCACTTGTCTCAACAGAGGAGATTCCAAACAAGGCCTAAAAAAGATGTTACCCACTGTAGCCAGTTTGCTCAGTGGATAGAGCATTGGCCTGTGGACTGAAGAGTCCTGGGTTCAGTTCCAGTCAGAGGCACGTACCTCGGTGCAGGCTTGATGCCTGACCCTGGTTGGGGCGCATGCGGGAGGCAACCAATTGATGTGTCTCTCTCACATCAATGTTTCTCTCTCTGTCTCTTCCCCCCCCGCCCCCTTTCACTCTTTTAAAATATATATATCACCCAAAAGAATCGCACCCACTGTCTCTTCCCACGGATAAGGTTAATGATTAGGCAACAAAGATAGTCAGACTTAACGTGGACATGTGGAAGGGAGAAATAACTTGCAGTTTATTTTTTAGCAAGTGGAGTCTTCCTTTGGATTCCCGTCCTTGACTGATTTCATGGAACTCTGGGTGGGGGCCACGAGGCAAGGATGGCCACGTATACCTGCTGATGCGGCGGAGACACAGATCACCCAGCCAGGCACAAGAACGTGCGTGGCCAGAGAAAATGGTGTTCTGCGCTCACCACGGCCGGAACTACAGCTGCTTTTACTCATTCTATGCTGCAGAAAGGCTTTTATTATATGTTGCCCTCCTTTGTAATACAGCCCCCCTTTTGGGGGGTAAGTCTTCAGTAATAAGCCTGCTAGTCTTTTAACAGAAGATAAACAGAGTGCGGCGAACTTAAAACCACTCTATTTTGTTCTACCCAAGCACACAGCATTCCATGCTGCTTTCACTTCCTTTCTCCCCATTTCTGTTAATAGTTATTTTTAAAGAATTAGAACAGAAGCAGGTCAATAATGCATACAGATGTGACAAAAGTATTAGGCCATGCTCTGTGTAGGGA
>NW_006284618.1:243763-245614 GCF_000327345.1 Myotis davidii
TACCAAATGCATTTTCCCTGTGATTCCACTCGCATAACAGATGGTTCGATTAAACCCTCACTGCAGAAAGTGGCTCCCAGTGCAACAACCATCATCACCACCAACACAGGAGTTTATAGAACATCTACTTTTAGGGCAATCCTAGGACTACAAGTGAGCAAGAATTAAAGAAGAAGCCGAAACCGGTTTGGCTCAGTGGATAGAGCGTCGGCCTGCGGACTGAGGGGTCCCAGGTTCGATTCCGGTCAAGGGCATGTACCTGGGTTGCGGGCACATCCTCATTGGGGGATGTGCAGGAGGCGGCTGATCGATGTCTCTCTCTCATCGATGTTTCTAACTCTCTATCTCTCTCCCTTCCTCTCTGTAAAAAATCAATAAAATATATTTTTAAAAAAAGAATTAAAGAAGAAAAGAGACAACAGAAAGTTTATTCTTCCTCTTACGCTAATCATTGTCTTCTATGTCCTTCCTTTCCCATCCTATGAAGACACCTGTTTGCTTCCCCTCCTCGTATCTTCTAGGTTAAGTCACAGAGTTCTCCTGAGTTAACCCTCCTTCCAACTGGTTTTGCTTTCCCCTCTTGGGCCGGGAACATCCATGGAGGAGACATCCAAGGAAAAGTAAATTTCATTTATGTTGAAAAACAGTAATGGGTGGTTCTGTTCTCTCCTACTTTTCATTTTCTATTCAGTCCTTCTACTTTTTAAAAATATATATATTTTATTGATTTTTTACAGAGAGGAAGGGAGAGGGATAGAGAGTTAGAAACATCGATACGAGAGAGAGAGAGAGAGAGAGAGAGAGAGAGGAACATCAATCAGCTGCCTCTTGCACACCTCCCACTGGGGCTGTGCCCGCAACCGAGTTACATGCCCTTGACCAGAATCGAACCCGGGACCCTTCAGTCCACCTGCCAATGCTCTATCCACTGAGCCAAACTGGTTAGGACGCTTTCTACTTTTTTAAAAATTAGCCTTCCCTTCCACTTGTCCCCTCCCTAAATTTACAGGGAACACACACGCGCACTCAATAATTTTCAATAAACATGTTCAGAGTCAAGATGGTAAGTAGTCTGTAAACGTGAGTGAGTTCAATGATTTAACAGTTTAAAAATAAAACTTCCAGGGTCCCTGAAAATCACGCTTCCCTGTCTTCACATTGGGTAGTTTTCAACTTCCGGTATGTTATTTACATACTTAGAGGAAGTAAGCAGACGAAAAGTTTATGGAGGCATTTGGGCTAACTACCCAGGATTAACTCCAAACAGTTCCCTCCAGAATCTAGCATGTCTAAACCCCAAAAGTACATGTGTCAGGCCTTCAATCCCATCACCAGAATCCCAAATCTGACTGTTGGGGGAAAGTACAATTCTTGGGGGCTTGAGCTGCTTGGCCTGGTGCCTGGCTGCATTTAGCTGGGTAGTTAATCTCCCAGAGCAGCGCCCACTGTGGCATGCCTGCTATTCTCCACCATCTGGAGGCTGGAGTTGATAGAAGCTTGAACCACACATGCAGGAGAAAAGAAAAAACAAAACAAAACAAAAAAACACCCCACTCTCATTCGCATTTAACTGAAATTGGTGGCAGAACAATGCACCATGCCATCTAGGCTTTTTACACATGGAAGAGAGGAAAGAAAGGGCGAAGTACAAACCTTCTCTTTTGTTTTCTGGTTCTCTGCTCTGAGGTCTTCATATTCGCCTATTGCTGAAAGAAAAAAAAAGGGGAAAGCAACATTATATAACACCGCCACAAGTTTACGGTAGGAAAATCTGGGACCCCAACTACCCGCTCTTGTCTGCTGACTAGGAGGGGTGCAGAAGAGGCCACAGAGGGCTTCTGCTTCTAAGAG
>NW_006284618.1:245690-258600 GCF_000327345.1 Myotis davidii
CTCATGTTGTGGTGACCCCCAACCATGAAATTACTTCCGTTGCTACTTCATAACTGTCATTTTGCTACTGCTATGAATCGTAAATATCTGATATGCAGGATGTATTTTCATTGTTACAAATTGAACATAATTAAAGCATAGTGATTCATCACAAAAACAATATGTAATTATATATGTGTTTTCCGATGGTCTTAGGTGACCCCCGTGAAAGGGTCGTTCGACCCCCAAAGGGGTCGCGACCCACAGGTTGAGAACCGCTGCCGTAGCGGATGAGAGCCCACCAACCCGAATTCCAGTTCTCCCCGGGTCATCAGGGAGACCCGTGAGCCAGAAGTGGCCTATGACGAGTCGCTTCTCTCTGATACCCAGACGTGGTCCTGGCAGGTGAGTGTTCCCTGAAGTTCCTTCCAGCACCATTAGTCTGTGGTGCAGTAATCAGGTTTGTTTCTTAATGAGCCGCCAGAAAATAAAGTCGGCTTACACGTCCCCCGCACTGTCACACGTCTGCTTTAGCATCCACAGAGCAACAAAGTTCCTGCTCTGAGCAGTCAGCTAAGAACAACTGCTTCCAGGCACTGCAAGACCCTCATGCACCAGGCCCCACACACCAGCCAGATTCATTTCACTGGCTTGGAAAAACGTGCGAATTACTTAGAAATGTGTCCAACTATATGGAGGAGAAAAACAGCAGCTTTCAACTTATAACCCTCTACTGCCAGAAAAATAAAGTAATCTGAACCCCCCACATTCATTTTTTAGTCAAAGCACCATTTTTATTTTTTAAAATATGTTTTCATTGATTTTTAAAGATAGAGGAAGGGAGAGAGATAAAGATAGAAACATGAATGAGAGAGAAACATCACCCTGCTGCCTCTTGCACGCCACCTACTGGGGACAGAGCCTACAACTCAGGCATGTGCCCTGACTGGGAATCGAACCAGTGACCTCTTGGTTCATGGGTCCATGCTCAACCACTGAGCTACCCGCCTGGGCCAAATCACCATTTTTAGATACGCTCACAGTGTAGGATGCTACATTCAGAGCATGTGATGGAAAGAAAGAGAAGGACCCGGGGTTGATGACGGAGCACAGTGCCTCGGGTGGGCCTCACAGAACTGCTGCCCACTCCCAGCCCAGCACTTTGACTGCTAACACACTCCAGGATAGCGGTTCTCAACCTGTGGGTCACGACCCCTTTGGGGGTCGAATGACCCTTTCGCAGGGGTCGCCTAAGACCATCAGAAAACACATATATAATTACATACTGTTTTTGTGATTAATCACTATACTTTAATCATGTTCAATTTGTACCAATGAAAATACACCCTGCATATCAGATATTTACATTACGATTCATAACAGCAGCAAAATGACAGTTATGAAGAAGCAACAAAAATAATTTTATGGTTGGGGGTCACCACAACATGAGCAACTGTATTAAAGGGTCGTGGCATTAGGAAGGTTGAGAACCACTGCTCCAGAAAATCATCAGATTGGAATTTTATACTTTTACTTTCTAAAAATATAATTAGATTTATATACAAAAAGTTTTTCTTAAAAAAAAAAAGATGAACAGAATTTCCTACTTCTATGAATAACCTAAAGATAAAAATAAAAAATCTGAAACCAGGGTTTCAAGAACATCCCAGATATCTATCCGGTCATTAATTCTAGAAGTGTCTCTGATTCTAACCACTGAATCAGAGAGCAGCCCAGAAACAGACAACTCACAGGGTAAAGTACATGTTCTATTTCCTCCAATCGTGACCCAAAGGGTTTAGAATAGCTACCGTGGTGGTAGGACCAACATCTGACAATGCAATTCAAATGAACAGATATTTATGGGATCCTATCACCACAGTCCAGAAGTTTTGTTTGTTAGCATCCCATGACCATCTAAATAAGAATTAAAGCCACACCCCAAAAAGAATCCTGGAAAACTAGCCCATAAAACAGCTGAATGAATACATGTAAAGATACAGCCATTTTAAGAATAACTACATTTCCAACAGAACAGATCTGATTAACCACAGAATGCAGCCCTCCCGCACCAGCTCCTCATCAGCCTGCACCACACAAACCCAAACCCATGAGTACGAACTAAATTGTTCTTGGTTCTGAAAAATCACTAAAAGCCACCCCTCCCCCCGCCCAACACACACATATGCTTTTTTTTTTTTTTACAAACCAAAAGAACTGAGGGATGCTAAACATATGCACTTATGCCAGTGGTTCTCAACCTTCTGGCCCTTTAAATACAGTTCCTCATGTTGTGACCCAACCATAAAATTATTTTCGTTGCTACTTCATAACTGTAATGTTGCTACTGTTATGAATCGTCATGTAAATATCTGATATGCAGGATGGTCTTAGGCGACCCCTGTGAAAGGGTCGTTCGACCGCCAAAGGGGTCGCCACCCACAGGTTGAGAACCGCTGACTTATGCCATTGGGTCATCTATGCTCGTAATTCCAGATCTTATTACTATATGTAATATTGCTTGGAAAAATAAATATAGACTTTACTGAGAGACTTTGCATTAGTTTACTTGACATTCAAAAGTATCTGCAGGGGACGAAAAATGGACACATATGTAATACCCTTTGTAATTAAAAAAAAAATAAAAACCTAACAAAAAAAAATAAAAAAAATAAAAGTATCTGCAGATGAAGCTGAAAAATCATGATTGATTTACCACTCTATTCTTATTGACCTACTTTACAGACGTACAAAACAGACAATAAAGGCTTCTAAAACCATGATCTCATAGTGATATTAAGAAAATGTTTTTGTATTTAAAACATCAGATAATGGCTTTGAAGGCTTTTGAAAAATACCGGTACTGTTCTCCCATTAAATTGCCAATAGAATTCAGGTGAAACATTATAGACTCCCAGTGACTGGGTCTTTATGAAAGGGGTTCATTAAGAACCCTTCACCTATTGTATCTTAATGGAAATCGCAGAAGACATGTTTTATTGTGATTATGTGTGAGTTAAAAATAATACTAAAGTCAGGTACAGGAAAGGAGAAGAAAGGTGTGAGACGAATACAGCCACTTGGTAGAGGGAAGAGGGACAAGGCAGAAGAGGAAAGAAAAGTTACTAGTATTTTTTATTTCTTTGAAGTTAGAAAACCCAGCTCATTGCTCTAAATAATATTTACACACACACACACACACACACACACACACTCCATAGTGAATACATATGTAACCAACCTCAGCAAAACTGGACAAGCAGGAAGTGACCTACATTATTCAGTTACTTCTTTTTTGGCAAGATTGAAGAGCCACAGAAAACGCCTTCTTAATGTTCCAGAACGGGCTCACAGTTTGACAGGTTTAAGTCCGTCGCACAGCTCAAGTGACTTGATGAGAGAGATCCTCCAAATCTTGAACTAACTGATGCCAAAGAAAAGATGGATTTGACCAACTCTCTGCCATGGGAAAAAATACCCACAGCTTGGGCAGACACCGTCCCTCAGTCCACAGGGTAGTTCATTCCACTGCACCCTCAGGTCCCACAGCCCAGGAATGAAAGAGTGCAGCCCGATCCCGGCCCCAGAGCAGGGCAGCCCGGGGACCTTGGGCAAACGGGTTAATCCAAGTCTCCTATTCCTCATCTGGAAAATAGGAATAATAACTAAACACGTCTCACAGTGCTGATACTAAGAGTGAGTGATTTCACGCGCATGATAGAAGAGTGCTCGGGCATATGAAGTGTTCCATATGCATTAGCCATAGGTATTATTATTACTGACACGGCCAAGCACATCAAATCATGTGTGCACGACAACAGAGGAGGCTGGTCTGTAATGCCCTCAGTCTGGGGCGAACTTTTGTCCCCCCTGGTCTGAAAGATGGCACAGCAGAGAAGTGTCTGCCACCCAAAGTATAGTAATCCCCCGCCAAGTAAGAGGAGAAGGGGGACCAAAGGTCAACCGTAGCTGGGCAAAGAAGTGGAAGCACGCCCAAGAGCTGCTGTTTCAACCCCGGCGGCCATCGGCATCACCCGGGAAGCTTTTAGGCCATACAGATGGCTGGCCCCCTCTCCACCCACCCCCAACCCAAGCTTCTGGTTTAACTCGTCTAGGGGAGACCCTGACATCCATTTTTTTTTAGAAGTGAGCACCCCAGGTGATAGTAACGTGCAGCCAAGGAGGGGAATCCCCACTTAAGAGTACAGAATGGAAAAAAGGAAGATGTGGAGAGTATCAAGCAGCGCAAGTGTTGCAAGGATCATGCTGGTTTTCTATTTTCTAACTCCCTAAATTCCAAGAATGGGAGTTTTCATACCAAGCTGCAAATCATGAGCTGGCCAGCCCAGGAAGCAGCAGAGTGTACTTAGCTGTTTCAGAAACATCACAATTGAAGTTGATAACTGTGGAAGATAACACCTCCTGCGAGCGTGAAAACTATCAGTTCTCCTGGGACCTTCCCAGTTCAGCCTGAAGCGCCAGTGTGCCTGGGAGCTCTCCGGCCCATCTCTCAGGTAGGTTAATCATCCCATCTCTAGCGTTGGCTCCAGGTCAGTATTTCCAACCACTATTTTCTAGACCTGCACTGTCAAATATGCCATACCAAGTGTGGCTACTCACATCTAATGTACTTAAAATTAAATAACATTAAAAATGTCAGTCCTTCAGTAGCATTAGCCACACTTGAAGTGCGCAATAGCTAAAAGTGGTTAGTGGCTACCACAGTGAAAGTGGACACAGAACATCCTTATCACAGAAGACAGTTCTACTGGACAATACTATTCAGGACATCTCTGTCCTCAAACTCAGCACGATGGATTCCCACTCCTATTTGCTGCGTAGGATCTCCTTCCCCTGATGCCATCACCCACCGAGTCCTCCGGCTAGCACCTCGGGATCACCCCGATGCCCCACTCTGGTCAAGACCTCCAAAGGACCAAACTGCTCAGATCTCTTAAAATGACTCTCCGGTCTACCCTTCCTCAACAGCCGTAGTACCTCTGCCCTGATTCCTGTCTAGCCTCTAGCCTCCCTCTATCCCAAGTTCATTCTTTACGGGGAAGACAGCATAGTAACAAAGCAACCTGGACATTTCACTCTCTTATTTAAAGGCCCCCAAGATGTTAGGACCCCACTCTCTCTCCCTACCCCCACACTATTCTGTCAAAGACCACAACTCAGTCCATCACACCCTAAGTCCCAATGCTTCCCTGAACCCTCTCAGACCTCTAGTACCCAGATGCCTTTAAAATATTTTTCCCTCTGCCTGCAAGGTCTTCCCCTCCCCATCTTCCCTACCTCCTCGTCTTCAATGCAATTCAACCTGTCATTTCTTCTAAGAAACCCTCCCCATATACCTCAGGCAAACATCAGCACTTATATTTCTATATATTTCTAATATATTACCAATGGACACTGTTCATGTGTCTCCACTGGACAAAGCATTGACATACAATGCTATGAATTATCTAAGAAGAGGTCCGTTTTCTTGTCTTTCTCCCACTTGGATGCATTGCTTACACCGGCAGGAGACCAACCACAGAATCAATGGCCGTGCTGAATGAGTGGCTGGTTCATATCAATGTGTGATGTAGAGCAATTAAGCCAAAGATTAACATCGCCGTTGTAAAGATTGAGAAGTCAAATCCCACAGTAAGAAACGATGGAGCCCTAGCCGATTTGGCTCAGTCGATAGAGCATCAACCTGTGGACTAAATGGTCCCAGGTTCGATTCTGGTCAAGGGCACATGTCCAGGTTGCGGGCTCGATCCCCAGTGGGGAGCATGCAGGAGGCAGCCAATCAATGATTCTCTCTCATCATTGATGTTTCTATCTCTCTCTCTCTCTCTCTCCCTTCCTCTCTGAAATTAATAAAAATATATATATATTTTTAAAAAGAAACAATGGAGGCAGAACTAGTCTATGGATTCCCAGTCATTCATGTGAAAAACATTATCGGGCGTTACTCTGAACACTGTGCTAAAGTGCTAGGCCAGAGAGAGTCCTCAAGGGTGAGGCCTGTCTTCATGCACCCGGATGCCCACACCTGGCACAATGCCTGGCATGCAGGAGGCACCTGACACATGTGTGCTATGTTAAGGAAGAAGGGAGAATGGATTTGATTTATCCTCACAGGAACACACCCTGAAAGAGCACTCACACCCCTCCCCATATGCAAAGGGCCTCTCACATCAGATGGTACAATAGACACTTAAAGAAAATGAATCAGATATAACCAGGAACCACTGTCTCGTGAGCTCTTCCCACGTAGATCCTCACCCACTGAGTCTGCATCTTTGAGGCTCATGGAGCCTTGAAACGCTTCTCACTAATGGCGAGTGAGGTCATGAGCCAGAACAGATAATGTGCCATTAGGACAGTACTCCCTTCTGCACACATCCCAACGGGTCCTGCTCAGAGAAGTCGTTTCTACCTCACTTGGTAATTAAAGCATTAGAAACATCAGGGAAACCGCTGCTGGAAAAACTGATTAAAAAAACAAAGGTGACAGACTTCACATCTGAAAAGAAATTATGCCAAGCCTGAAATTCACTCACTACTTGGGAGGACACACAGTTCAGTGTTAATGAATTAATGCTATTTCAAAATAATCAACAGAAGACATTAACCAAAGATCTTAGATGCATATATGCATAACCTATGGACAGAGACAATGGTTCGGTGAAGGCCAGGGGATGGGGTGGGAGTGGGAAGGAGGGGGTCAATGGGGGAAAAGTAAAAGGGGCAGGGGTAACATCTATAAAGCTTTCAACAATAAGATAAATTTTTAAAAAGCAACCAACAGCCCTAGCCGGTTTGGCTCAGTCAATAGAGCGTCAGCCTGTGGACTGAAAAGTCCCAGGTTCGATTCTGTTCAAGAGCATGTACCTTGGTTGCAGGCACATCCCCAATAGGAGGTGTGCAGGAGGCGGCTGATTGATGTTTCTCTCTCATTGATATTTCTAACTCTCTATCCCTCTCCCTTCCTCTCTGTAAAAAAATTAATATATATATATTTTAAAAAAATGACTACTTAATATTATGTTCACAACAATACGTGTGGAAAGTAAGTTACAGAGCAGTACAGTTGGATCCAGTCTTGTGCTCCAAATTGTTTGCAGAGATCAAGGACAGAAAATAGCAGCTGATTTTTATTTGGAATTTTAAAATATTTGCATAACTCTAGCCATTTTGGTTCAGTGGACAGAGCATAAGCCCTTGGACTGAAAAGTCCCAGGTTCGATTCTGTTCAAGAGCATGTACCTTGGTTGCAGGCACATCCCCAATAGGAGGTGTGCAGGAGGCGGCTGATTGATGTTTCTCTCTCATTGATATTTCTAACTCTCTATCCCTCTCCCTTCCTCTCTGTAAAAAAATTAATATATAACCAACAGAAAGGAAAGAAACTGAGTAACCTTAAAATACATATCTAAGTCTGCTTTCTGGTCCAGTATGTAACAAACTTAAAAATTGACACTCCCTTCCTCACAACAAAAATGCTGAACAAACCGAAAATCAACACGTCTTCTTACATCTATCGGAGAACTGAGATCACGGGGCAAATTGCTACTCCAAAACCTGGAGAGACAATCAAGCAGAGAGAGAGGATCACAACTTTAATTAGGGCAGAGGCCAAGGTGCAGACGCTGCTCGCTCACCAGCACAGGAAACCCGAACTGTCATGACAAACAGCTAGGAGCTCAGCCCTAACAAGTCTGAGATTTAAAGGCCTCAGGTGAGCCTGGTGAGTGTCAACCTATGAGGAGGTCATGGTTCGATTCCTGGTCAGGGCACATGCCTGGGTTGTGGGCTTGATCCCCAGTAGGGGCCGTGGGAGAGGCCGCCGAGTGATGATTCTCATCATTCTTTCTCTCTCTCTCTCTCCCTCTCCCTTCCTCTCTGAAATAAAAAATAACAACAAAAAACCCCTCAAGGAACAGATCAGTCTTTGGAGGGCCCCACACTGCTGTGAGTTTTACCTCCAAGAGGGCTAGCAGGGCGTCACAGTGAACACCCGGCCGGGGAGGGGGCAGTGGCCATTATGAAATATGCTTAGAGCATTCTGTTCTTCTTAACCAGCCTGCTCTCCAGAGAAATTATTCTACCAGAGCCTGCCGGACTTGGGGGAAGGTTATAACCCCACTCCAGCCCCCTCCAGCATTCCTGTCTCCACGAAGGAGGAAAAAAACAACACTGGGAAGCCCTTGTGAAAGTCACAGCCCAGGAGCCCAGGCTTCCTCAACAAGTTCCAAATGACACATTAACTATGTTGACCAGTTTAGTGGCCAGCCATCATTGGTGTTGGCCCAGCCTGCATCCCCACTGTAACATCACTCTTTCTCCCCTGTCCATCTGTCCTCTTTGGAAAGAACCCACTGTGTGCAGCCCATACTGGAGGAATAAGGCACTACACTCCACTCTCTGAGCAGGAGTATCTACATCCATTATTTGGAATTGTTTCTATAGAAGACTTGTGTTTTTTCCCTGTTTATTCAATCATTTATTGTTATCAGTATGGACTCATGACTCTCAATTTTATACTTTGGGTTATAATCCGATATTCAAATTGTCCCAGGTTTGGCCAATTTGAAGGAAGAGGGAGAGAGAGATAGAAACATCAATGAGGAAGTTCTTTCCGTTGGTTCTTGTATCTCTTGACATACCCCCATGACTGTGGGCTCATTTGTTTGAGCACTTCCTCAGTTTCTGGTACAAGATGCTCCAGGCTCATCTTCTATGTTTCCTGCCCCAGCCACCCCCGTCCTAGAATCAGCCATTTCTCCCAGGACTCGTTGTTCCTTTAATCGGAGAACGGTATAAGAAGCCATGTTCTGGAGCTAGATGTGTTCTTCTAGACCAGCCGTGGGCAAACTATGGCCCCTCCATCCATGCTTTTGTTCCGGCCCTCCGGTCCAGTTTAAGAACCCATTGTGGCCCTTCAGTCAAAAAATTTGCCCACCCCTGTTCTAGGCTCTCAGCTGACAGAGCAAGGAAATATATGTATGCATACTAACTGGTGACTAGCTCAGCTCTAAAAATAAGCTTGACTAAATTTCCATCTGAACCTTAAGCATTCTCTCAATAATCTTGAGGACTATAATAGTAAGTAAAGATGAAAGGAGGTCACCTTGCTTTAAAACCAATTATCTTACCATAGGAAATCCATTTTAAATAGTGTTAGCTCAAGAAGAGCCCAGAACTTTTGGGTGGTTGGTTGTTGTTTTGGTATTACGTTAGAACATGTTAAGTGACAACCACTCTCTTCACAACTTCCTCAACAAGTTCCAAGTGACACATAACTATGTTGACCAGTTTAGTGGACAGCCATCATTTGTGTTGGCCCAGCCTGTATCTCCCCCACCCCCCTTCTGGTAGTGGCACACCATTCTTTTTTTTGGACAACTACTCCAATCCATTGGTCTTTGTGGGAGCTGCCAATCAAAGTGCCCCACCCTCCCCCCTGGCCAAAGGACTTAAACACATGACCCAAACTATGTCAATTAGACATTCTTCCTGTAATTTACAGGCCTACCACCAGCTCTAGAGTAGGCAATCCTCGCCAGGAGGGACAAGGTTTTATTCATCTCTGTATCTCTGATGCCTAGCACAGTGCCTGGCTATGAATATTCAATGCATGTGGGTTGAATAAGTTACAAAGAAAATCATATACCTTAAACAAATGCTAAGCTAAATCTGTCATTTCCCAACAGAATTCTGGAAGGGGAGCAAATTGTACGATGTTTTGTAAGGGAAATGTCCGCTTCGGCAGCTAGGAAATATGCATTGGAAATAGTATCCCAAGTTGCCATTTCTCAGTACATTAGAGATGTCAATCAGTCCCATAAAATAAAGCCCCCAAAAAGACAAAAGGAGAATTACCTCATTACCTCAACATCTGCTTGCACATAAGCAATCGCACACTGGCTAATTTTTTTTTAAAGGACATAATATAACTTTCTGGAAAGACATAATATAGCTAATTATACCATTCACTAGAAGGGAACATACAATGTTTTGAAGTAATTCAGAAGTGGGTGTGATTTATAAGACATGAGCTTAGGGAATGGTAAGTATAAATTAGAGATTGCTCATATTATGACAGACTCCGTCATTACATTTCACAACTTTTGTCAAAAGCAACCTTATTCACCACACCACTGACGGCTTCACATTGGGGAGGGCTGCTGTCAGCTCTGCCATTCACAGTAGATAGCATCCTTCTCTCCGAGCTCCCTCCTGGGGAATGGGTTCAAATTTCAGACTTAAAACTCGCTAAGGAAGGAACAATATGATGAAACCTCAACAGTTGATAAACATGCGAGAAGATTTCAAACCTCACTAATAACCAGATCACACAGATCTCTTTAAAGGTACCACTTTTGTTCATTAGATCAGCGAAATTACGAAACTTGGCAGGCTGTCAAAATTAATAAAGAGTGCTGCTGGTCAATGTTGACCACTGTGTGGTGTCATGGGTACTGCTGGGGGTGGGGAGGATGTGAACCGGTATTGCCATTTTGGGGGGCACTTTTGCAATGTCCAGCAAAACTTTATGTGTACATACCTTCTAATCCAACAAGTCCATTTCTAAGAATCTAAGAATCTAAGAAAATATTCTAAAAATATTTGTAATTGTACAAATTTATTTATATGATTATTTTATGAATGATTGTCCACCAGACCATAAACTTGGTGAGAGCAAAGACTGGTTCACCATCCCCCCCTCAATGCCTGCTACATGGGCCTTATATATGGTAGGTATCTCATAAGTATTGGTTAAAAGAATAAATGGACATGTTTACTCAGCATTAGAAAAGGAAAATAGAGTATTTGATGGATATTAGTTCTTGTTCACATTAAATAGGGGTTAGTGGAGTTATTCACAAAGTTATTAACAGGTAATACAAAGTAGTGTCTACTTTCACAAATAAATTATACACACCATCAGCTTACAAAATTGGTTATAATATTAGTAAGAGCCCAAATATCTAGTTGCCTGTTTTTCCACCTCAAGTCCCTATTTTCCCAGTGAGTTCCATTGGTCAAACAGCAATTAAATACTCTCAAACTTGTTAGCACAGTCTATGATCCAATGACAAATGCCCTGGTTCTGAGATGCATAAAAATCACACTGAGGGCTGCAAAAGTTCCAACACCTGGGTCACCAGACTCAATATCCTAAAAAACATAAAAGTGTACCTTTTAAGAAACACAGATTTCAAACTCTAACTGGTCTATTGCCTTTGATATGTCTATAACCAAGGAAATGCATCCTCTAAAAATACCAATAACATGGATTTGTTTTCTAGTATGAGAAAGAACCAGAAACTTAAGACTCCACCCTTTTTCCCAGCTCTCATATCCAATAGAGACAGAGAATGTATTCCAAAATCAAATATAAACAACTTGTGGGTTATCTGCATTGTTACTCTACCCTTGAAATTATATACAGAATGGGGGAGGGGGGAGTGGAATTTTTATCTTCTTCTTATTTGAAACTGACCATCCATGAAAAGATCTGGTCCCCAATGGCCAATATTACCAATAATGAAATCTCTAGAATCTGAAGTAAGAGTCTTTAGGGGAGGGTAAAAAGGTGAAGGGTGACAAGAGGGTCAAACTTCCAGTTATAAAATAAATAAGTCACGGGAATATAACGTATATCGCACAGGGAATATAGTCAATAATATAATAACTTTGTCAACTAGCAGATGGCTACTAGATTTGTTGCTGTGATTCTATAAGAAATACATAAATGTTTAATCACTAGATTGTACATCTGAAACTAATATATGTCAACTATATTTGAATTTTAAAAAGGCTTTATGTTATTGGGGGCTGTTATTAGAAAATTTAAAAATACTCATAGAATCCAGCCCTTCACTAAAACACTTCAGGAATTTTGCCCACCCACCAGATTCACTGATGCCTGTGACTTTATGACCTTGGGCTAATCTACAATAGGAGTTGAAGGTACTGGGAAGGCAAAATCCACACACATTTTCCCAACATTTTCTAGATACCACAGAGGAACACGTTCTGACCATCTCGGTCAGGTTCAAGAATATCCCCAAGTTCACACAGTAAACAGATGTGTTTCCAGGAGTGTGTACTCCAAAAAGATTCACCTATCCCTGCAAAGTCACAGCACGGGGCAGGACCTCATGAAATCACCTGCATTAGCTCTCGCCTTTAGTCAGGTAAGACTGAACCCTAAGAGGCCTGGAAAAGAAAACTGCCTCCTCCAAGTTCACAGCGTTGGTGAGCTGAGCAAAGAGAAGTGAAACAGCTGGGACTAACCACCACGGATCAGCCTCAGAGAAGGGGCCCTCTGTGGCTCTTCTACACAGTGGCCATGTCAGCAAGTTGGTCAGAAGAGCGCATTTCCCGAGATGTGGCTACTTCCTACATCTATGCGGTTCCTCTCTTGACCCGTACCCTCAGGCCACCTCTGGTCAGGGTAGTAAGAATTTCACATTTTAAAAGGGTTAGGCTCACGTGAATGAGCCTTTGTTCAGAAGTGTGGTAAGAGATGAGAAGGACTGATTTAAACCATTCTTCAGGAAGGGATCATCTCCCATTCCCAGGCGGCGTGGCAAGGCATGGGCATGCCCGGCTTTCCAGGGGAGGAGAGCCTGGTGTTCATTCAGGAAGCGGACACAGGCAAGGTCTTGTCTCCCTGACTAATAAATTGCTAAAAAAACGAGAAGTGATCAAACGTATCGTGGCCTGAAAATCCTAGCTGGGTGAAGAAAGAGGAACTAGAGCCAACCAGGCTGAAAAGCTGGGAAGGCTGGAGCGCAAGCTGCAGGCCTCCCAGCACCAAGGGGCAAGGGTGGGGCCACGCTAGGGAGCAGGGCCAGCTGAGCTGCCCGCACCACCCCCTCCCAAGGCATCCAGCCCCACGCGCTAATCCCGCGGGGAAGGCGGG
>NW_006284618.1:259133-266721 GCF_000327345.1 Myotis davidii
GGCAAACTCTCTAGCACTCCTGTTCCTCAACTCTGGAATTTTTGACCAATGTGTCAAGATATTCATATTTCTCAGGAAAAAAAAAGTCCTCCGGGACCCCAAGAGGTGGATTCTGGACAAAACCGGCCCTGGATCTAGCGCGTCTGTGGGAACCCCACTCTAAGCACTGCGCCAGGGCGGGTCTGCGCGAGCCTCCCCTGTCGAGCGGGACAGGACGGGCGCCTTCCCAGTGCCCTCCCGGTGGGCTCGGGGGCGGGGCGGCAGGGGCAGGCGCAAGGGTGTCCGTTTTGCACCTGGAAAAGCAGTCAGGGACTGAAACCGTCCGGTCCATTAAGTTGACACATAGTGAGCCAGGAGGGCGTGGGAGCCAGTTAACAGTTCCCAGGGCCAGGGCAGGCTTTCTCCCACCTCCTTGGGGTTGGGAGGTGGGCAGAACCTGGGCCCTGCCGCACGTGGGGCGCAGGTCCTCGCGGATCACCTGGTCCTGATGGGAGGACCTCCTCTATAGCGAGGCTGCCACTGCGGCCCAAATGCCCAAGGTCACCCAGTGGCCTGGCAGCATCGCCTGGCGGAGGGAAGCCCAGCATATGTCCCCCTTCACTGCCCTCCGCACTGTTTAAACCCAGCTCGGGCTTAGACCCTGAGCAGAAGAGGGGAAGCAGGCCTGCCATTTCAAAATGGCTCTCCCAACCCCCAATTGCTGGTGGCTAGTCTCTGGTCAGACTACTGACCTCTTGGAACGTTATCTAAAGAATGGGAGTAATACTAATACCTACTCCCCACAGAGAGTTGTAAGGGTTGAACAGGGAGAGGGAGATACACAAAACATCAAATCCAGAAGTTGACATACAATAGGTGGGTGTGTTTTTTTAAGGTTATGGGTCTGCAAAAAGGGGGGTTGTAGATGCTAATTATGAGCTAAAGCAGGCACAGTCCTTTTACACTGATCATTAAGCATCCAATTAAATTACTTACTGAACACCTTGTTTTTTCTCAGCCCCAAAACTCTTAGTGTGGGTACTTACACCAGCAAAGCGCATCTGCTCATTTTTCACTTGCTATTTTATGCAAACGCCCAACTTCATTTGCTGAGGGAGTCTCTCCATGAGAGATGGGGTGGGAGAGGGCTGAAATATGGGTAAATGCTCTAACTATCTGTCTGATACTCCTACTAAATTGTAACTCAAACAAGCTTGAAAAGGCAGTAGCACTGCTTTCGTCTAAAAAGGTGATATAATAGTTTAGCAGAGGTGATTCAGCGGTAGGGTGATCTGAAAGGCCAGCGCAGTATTTTTAGAGGGGACTAAAAATTTGAAACTTTAAAAAAGATTTAGTATAGGGTCTTAACTATTCAATTCTTTCCCCAGTTTTTCATAAGATCCCCAGGCGATCAAATGGGCTTTGCCTTGAAATTACTTTTTAATCCTCAAAGTTTAAAAAGGGCCCAGGAGCCCTAGCTGGTTTGGCTCAGTGGATAGAGCATCAGCCTGCAGACTGAAGGGCCCTGGGTTGATTCCCATCAAGGGCACATGCTCAGGTTTCGCTGTTGATCCCCAGTAGGGAGTGTGCAGGAGGCAGCGGGATAGAGAGTTAGAAACATGGATGAGAGAGAAACATCGATCAGCTCCTCCTGCACACCCCCTACTGGGGATGTGCCTGCAACCAAGGTACATGTCCTTGACCGGAATCGAACCTGGGACCCTTCAGTCCACAGGCTGACGCTCTATCCACTGAGCCAAACCAGTCAGGGCAATAAAAATATATTTAAAAAAATAAAAAAGGCCCAGGAAACATGAGACAATTTAACTACAGGAAAATATGAATGATATGTATTACCATCAGGTATTTTATATAAAGAGAAATAACTTCTTTCCAGAGAAAAAATTCAAGAGATTGGGGTAACAATCCATGGTTACCTAGGTTTTGCCCTGCAGCCGGGAAACCCATTAAACCTGACCCGTCCCCCTTGGGCAATGACGAAACCTCCTCCAAACCTAAATTTAAAAAATCAGAATACTTTCTCATACTCAAACAAATATGAGCAGAGTAGCCGTTAAATATTTGGGTTGGTTCACAAAGTTCCATTTTTAAAATGGCTGATTTCATTGTCTACTTCGATTATATAACAAATTAGGTAGCAGTTTTGGAGCTTAAGAATGAGTTAATCATCAAATCTACAATCACACTGAGTGCTTTGGTCCTACATTGAATCTGCAGCTCCTTGAAATTAATCCTGTTTACCTTCCTTGAAATTAAAGTAGCCCCCTGAAATACAATATGGTATTATCTTGAGGGCATGGAATGAATTATTAGGATGGCTGTTAGAGTCAATTATTGGGATTCGGATCTCCCATTACCCTATGGTTTATTTATATGATATGAATATTGATGGGAAGGGTGGTAGTGATAGAATTGGTTTTTGTTCTGTTTAATAATGCACACAGGGATCTATGTTGCAGGCATCACATTAATTTATAAACCTCCAATAACATGTAATTAAAAACCATTAAAGATGTATGTATCGACTCATATACATATACAGACAGAGAGAGGACAAGAAGAGACTTTTTTAAAATGAATTGGAAGGCTATGTACCAAACTCAGGATAATGACTGCCTCTGTGGGGTAGAAAGTAAGTGAACAAGCCCAATGGGTAAGGAGCGGAGTGGGAAAGAGCAGTGGTCAGAAAGATCTTCTCTTTCATATTTGTTTGTGTTTTCAGGAAATTAAAGTAAAATCGCATTATTTGTGTAATCTTTTGAGGTATATAGATTAAGAAGATCAAAATACAACAGGAAAAATATTTATTTCCTTTAATCCCATAATATTAATTTCATATTAGGGAATCTACCCTAAAAGGCTGTATAAACAGAACTATTTATTATTATGTTAATTATGTATAAAATGATAACATTGGGATGTTATTTAACAACAAGGAGAAATAAAGTATAAATACATGATAACAACATGGATGAACTTTGAAACATTATGCTAAGTGGGGGGGGAGGGAAGCAAGTAAGAAAACACCAGATATTGTATGATTTCATTTCAATAGAATGCCCAGAATAGGCAGATCCATCAAGAAAGGAAGTTAATTAGTGGGTGATTTTCTAGGACTAAGGGCATTGGGGAAAATGGGAAGTGACTGCTAATAGATATGGGGTTTCTTGTTGAGGTGATAAGATTATTCTAAAATTGATTGCAGTGATGGTTGCATAACTCTGTAAATATATTTAAAGCCATAGAATTATACAGAGTTTTTTAAATCCTCACCCAAGGATATATTTCTTAATTTATTTTGAAGAGAGGGGAAGGGAGAGAGAGAGAGAGAGAGAGAGAGAGAGAGAGAGCAATTGGTTGACCCCCATATGTGCCCTGATGGGGTCAAACCCATGACCTAGGTATGTGCCCTAACCAGGAATCAAACCTGCAACCTTCTGGTGTATGGGATGATGCTCCAACCAAGCCACCCAGCCAGGGCTAGAATTGTACATTTTAAATGTATGCTTTGCATGGATAATTGTATGGTATGTTAATTCTATTTCAATAAAGCTGTGTTGAAAACAAATTTTCAGAAGAAGAAAACATTTACCTTAAACTACTTACATAACTCTTAAATGTATAAGTTTCTAATAAAAATATTTTCATGTTTCAAATATTTGTATAGTTTATTCTTTTATTAAACATTATTTCATATACACTTTATCTTGTACCAACATAATCTACATAGTTATTCAATGCCATTCCATTATATCGATGAATACTTATCTATTCTCAAATTCTTAGATATCTGAGTTGTTACTAATATTTGTCTCTTTGTAAGTAATGCAGCAAGAATACAAGGACCATGCATAGGCATATCCTAGTTAAACTGTTAAAAACTAAACATAACATTCGGGTCTTAAAAGCAACAAAAGAAAAATACACATTACATACAGAACAACAATAAAAGTTATGACAGGTCTATTATTTAATGTAATCATTAAAGTATTACAATTCAACATTCAACAATGTAAAATTCACAATATCCGGCATTCAAATATTACAGTAAGCAAAGAAGCAGAAAAATATGACCCAAAATGAGGAGCTAAATCAGCCAATAGAAACAAGAAATGAGAGAGATAATGAAATTAGCAGACTAGGACTTTATAAGCAACATTGTAAGGCTTATAACTATGATCAAAGTATATATAAAAGATCTGAAGGTTAACATAAACAAGATGAGGAAAGAGGAATTATAGAAAATATTCCAATGGAACTAAAAGAGATAATACCATATCAGAAATGAAAAAAGAAAAAATCCCTGTCCCTACCTATAGGATTTATAGCAAATTAGAAATGTAGAAGAAAAATCAGTGATCTTGAAGCACAGCCATACAAATAATCCAAAATAAAACACAGAGAAAAAAATATTTTTTGAAAAATTAAACAATCCTCACAGATCTGAAATACAACACTAACCAGTTTAACACACATGAAAATGATGATCCAGAAAAAGACAAAGAAACGGTAAATTTAAAAAATTACATGAAAATATAATGACTAGAAAGATCTCAAATTTGATTAAAAATGAATTTACACATTCAAATTCAGTGATTTATTTCATACAAGAATCCTCAATAAGATTAACAGCAAGTTTCTTACCAGAAACTAGAAAACATGAGTCAGTAGGATGAAATATTTAAAGTCTTGAAAATTAAAAAATTGTCAACCAAGAATTCTATATCCAGCAAAACTGTCCTTTAAAGATAATACAGATAGTAAGACATTTCCAAATACACAAAAATTGAAGAAAGTTGTTACCACTAGACCTGCCCTGCAAGAAATGCTAAAGGAAGTCCTTTAGGTTTAAATCAAAAGGCACTAGACAGTATCTCAAACCTATATGAAGGAATTAACATTTCTGGTAAAGGGCAAATATAAAAGTCAGTCCATAGTCATTGGGAATACCAGAGAAGAGATGATCTTAGCATTGGTCACTATGACATATCTTTGCTCTTGATGACCTTTCCTACTTAGTCATTAGATAAATGCAAATCAAAACCACAATGAGATATTTCATACCCACTGAGATGGCTATCATTAATAAGACAGACATAACAACTGCTGGGGGGGATGTAGAGAAATTGGAACCCTCACACATTGGCAGTGGAAATGTAAAATAATATAATCATTTGAAGAAACAATCTGGCAGCTCCTCAAAAAGTTAAACATAGAGTTACCATATGACTCAGAAATTGCACACTCATACATATCTACCCAAGATCATTGAAAACATATGTTCACACAAAACTTTTACATGTATGTTCAGAGTAGCATTATTCATATTGTCAGAAAGTAAAAGCAACCCAATCTCCATCAATTGGTAATTAGATAAACAAAATATGGTATCTACATACATGCTGTGGCCAAACCCAGTGACCAGGGCAGAAATGGAATGCAGAGATGTGTCCACGGTTATCTGGAGGCCATCATTGCCAGGCAGAAAAATAAGCCACAGAGACTGGCTGCCTCCCTTCACCCTTCTAGAGTTTGCCTTCCCTCACCCTCACAGAGTTAGCAGCAGGCCCCAGATGAAGCTGAAGCAGTGAGTATCAGGCTACAGAGCACATTATCTGCAGCCCTGAGGGCTGGAGAAACAGGAGCACATTTCCCTAAGTGGCAAGTGCATGCTGCAGCTAATCCCAGTGTCAGGGGGGAGATACAGAGGTAAGGCAACTGGGGTCTGGAAGTTACTATTACAGAGAGGAGAACAAAGCCACAAAGGCACTAGCCAGCTTCTCCCAGCTCACCCACCCCCACACATAGCAGCTAAACTGCAGGCAGTGTCTGGTTGCAGGGGACAGTCCTAGGATTCCATGGACTTGGAACCTCATTGCCCACCTCATTCCCCCATGAAGATGGTCCTCTGAGACAGAGGTGACTTGGTCTCAGAGGACAGACCCACCTCCCCAGGGAATACAGGGCATTTTCCACCACCCCTCAGAGTTCCTAGAAGCCAGAGCAGTGCAAGAAAAACGTAAAAGCTTGTGCCTCAGTGCCACCTGCTGGAAAAAGGAGAGACAGATTTCTTCTTAACCTACTAAACAGACAAGTGTCATTCTTTTACAAAAGCGGATTTCATTTCCATAGGTGCCTAGACAGACAAGTAATCTATCAAATAACTAGGGTGATGAGGCAGCCCAGAAACAAAATTAACAATCTCCAGAAAATAAATTTAAAGACATGGAAATATGTGGTTTAAATGACAGAGACTTCAAAACTGCAGTTCTAAAAGACCTCAATGAGATACAAGAAAACACAGATAGCTACTTTAATGAACTCAGAAATAAAAGCAATAAACAAAATGAGTACTTTACCAAAGACATTAAAACTTTAAGGAAGAACCAAATAAAAAAGTCTAGAGATGAGGAACTCAATAAAAGAGATGAAGCATGAACTAGCAAGCTTAGGAAATAGAGTTGAGCAGAGGAAGGAAAGAATTCATGATATCGAAGATAGAAATCTAGAAATACAGGTGAAAGAAGAGAGAGACTTGAGAGAAAAATGAAAAAAAGAAAGGAAGGAAGAAAAAAAAACTCCAAGAGAACTATTTGACTCCATCAGAAAGAGCAGTATAGAAAAATGGGTATACCTAAAGGACAAGAGAGAAAGAAGGAAACAAAACACACTATTTAAATCAATCATTGATGAGAATTTCCCAAACCTATGGAAAGAGCTAGATCTTCAAATTCAAGAACCAAACAGAACACTTAATTATCTGAATCTGAAAAAGGCCTTTTCCAAGGCCCATTATATTAGAACTGTCAAGAATTAATGACAAAAAAATAATAATTCTCAAGGCAGCCTGAGAAAAGAAGACAGTGACCTCAAAAGGAAGTTCCACTAGATTATCATTGGCTTCTTCAGCAGAAACCCTACAAGCTAGGGGAGTGTAGAATCAAATATTCAAACTATTGAAAGAGAGAAATTACCAGCCAAGAGTAATATATCCAGCAAAGTTATCCTTTAGATATGGAAGAGAAATAAAGACTTTTCCAGATACATAGAAGCTGGGGGAATTTACGACCACAAAACCTCTATTGTAGGAATACTAAAGGGGATTACCTACTTGAAACAAAAAGACAAAAGGATACACATTATGAATAAAATGGCAGATAGAAGCAGGATATTGCAACCCTTTACTAGAATAGGGTATTACACACCTAAATATAACAAAGTTTCAAGCAGGTAAAACATTTTTAAAAAGAAAAGAAGATGATAGCTACTGCAATTCAGAAATGAATTCCCAGTATAAATTGGGATAATCTGTGACAACAAAAACATAAAAGAGGTGGAATAAAGGTCTGAATTTTCAAAGGGGAATGAAGATAAGAGGCATTCAAAATGGCCATTATAAACCAGACAAGTAATTACAAGTGTTGGAGAGGTCGTGGAGAAAAAGAAACCCTCATTCACTCCTAGTAGGAGTGTAAACTGGTATAGACACTATAGAAAACAGTATGGAAGTTCCTCAAAAAATAAGAATAAAGTTACCATATATCTTTATGAATAAATGCAGACATTTATTCATAAAGATATATGTACC
>NW_006284618.1:266898-307570 GCF_000327345.1 Myotis davidii
TAAGATGTTATAACTATATATGGTAATGAATATTAACTAGACTTATTGTGGTTATCATTTTGCAATATATACAAATATCAAATCATTATGTTGAACACCTGAAACTAACATGTATATATGTTGTACATTATAACTAAAATAATAACACTAGAGGCCCAGTGCACGGATTCGTGTGATGTGGGGTCCCTTGGCCTGGCCTGTGAAGATCGGGCCAAAACCGGCTCTCCAATATCCCCTGAGGGATCCTGGATTGAGAGAGGGCACAGGCCAGGCCAAGGGAACCCACGGGTGAATGATCAGGGTGGGGAGGGACCGCAGGAGGGCTCCCGGGCATGACTAGCCCATCTCACCAGTCCCGATCAGCTGGACCCCAGCAGCAAGCTAACCTACCGGTCAGAGCTTCTGCCCCCTGGTGGTCAGTGCACATCATAGAGACTGGTCAAATGGTCCAACGAATGGTCGGACACTTAGCATATTAGGCTTTTATTATATAGGATATATATCTCAGTAAAAAGTCTATGGTAGTGAATGATACTTGTATGATACTATAATGATGGACACAGATAATATATAACACCAAAAGTGAACCGTAATGTTAATTATGTATTTGGATGATTATGTGTCAATGTATGTTGATCAGTTATAACAAATATACCATTTGGTGGGAGATGTTGAAATTGGGAGGCTATGCATATGTAGGCACAGAGGATATATGGGAAATCCCTTTACCTTCCTCTCAATTTTGCTGTGAACCTAAAACTATTCTAAAAAATAACCTTCAAATATTAAAAATTTTTTTAAAGGATTAATCAACAACAATGAACAGTAAGAAATTATTAAGCAACTACTATGCACTAGGCATGATTAGGCTTGGATTTGAGAGGTAAATACATTATAGCCCTCACTCTCAAACAAACTGATCTGTTAATGAAAGCAAAAATAAAATAAAAATTAATTGCAATACAGTACGATGGGGCTGTGATGGTATAATGTTCAGACACAGCAGTGATATGAAGGGGGCAATAATTACCTCTCTGGTAGAATTAGGGTATGCTTCCTTGAGGAATGAAATTTCAAGCCAAGTCTTGAAGAATGAATAGTATAGTTTGCAGGGAATATGTAGAGAAAGCAAACTCCAGACGCTGAAAAAGCATATGCAAATACATGAAGGAAGCTACTAAAAGTCAGCTCAGTGGTGTCATTTAACCAAATCTCTGAAACCAAACTGAGTTGCCTTTCTTGAATTAGATGTCATCCAATTACTGTGAACAAACTATTGCAAATCAGGTTTCTATGAGTGGAGGTGCCTTTTGCAACTTTAAAAGGGGCATAGGCCAGTGAAAAGGAGGGGAACCATACAACCATGTATAAACAAATACGGATAGTAAACACTATAAATAAGGGCATGAGAGTGACTCTTGGAGTATATAATTAACATTATGAACAAGATTAAGTGGATCTATGTGTTGAGGTTATTGTAAATATCCCCATCAACTCAATCAGGCCCAAATCATGATGCTAGCATAACTTATCTGGGTAAATAAAAGCTTTTATTGTTTCCATATTCTGACAACTAACTAATCAACACTCATTCACAAAGAGAACATGGCTGTGATTAAATATAAATTCCAGATAGAAAAGATTCACTTTACAACTTTCCCAGTTGATTAGACGCATCAGCACAACCTTGTTACCTACCCACTTCTCTGAGGCAGACTTCATCAATCTGGAAAATAAAAGCAGACCACTGATTGGAAGCCAAACCTGAAAAGGATTAAACACTTGGCATGGCATTCTAAAATACTGTAATTACAGTGCAATTAACCATACTGCATATTAAACGTGCAACTCCAAAATGTGTTCAGACTCCCCAATTATAACTAGTTATTCTTCAAAGAATTTTGCCGCCCACATTGAATTATTCTAGTGCTTCTTTGTTATAATTCAGGTGTGATAGTCATTAATATAATCCGAAAGGACAGTTAATAAAAAGTAGGCATTCTTTACGGTAAACCTACCACATGCATGCCAGGCAATACGCAACCATTACTATTAACAATCATGTTTCAGACAGGCAGATCTATTATACAATTTGCCCTCTTTAACATATTTAATGGTCAGTTATGAAGAGGCAGTGTGATTGAGGCAAGAGTAAAAGCCTAGTTGGGAGTTTAGAAACTTGTATATATTTTTTATTTTCTCAACTAGGAAAGTCTTTTAGCCGCTCTCTGAGAAGTGGAGAAGAGATTAGTAGTTGCAAGGGCTGGTGGTTGGGGGAAGAGGGATATGGCCACAAAAGGATAACAGAACCATAGCTGGTTTGGCTCAGTGGATAGAGCCTCGGCCTGCGGACCTAAGGGTCCCAGGTTTGATTCCGGTCAAGGGCACATG
The DNA here is from genome assembly GCF_000327345.1 of Myotis davidii. Lineage (NCBI taxonomy): Eukaryota > Metazoa > Chordata > Mammalia > Chiroptera > Vespertilionidae > Myotis > Myotis davidii. Next base: position 269,290 of record NW_006284618.1, read on the forward strand.
CCTGGGTTGCAGGCTCGATCCCCAGTAGGGGGCGTGCAGGAGACAGCCAATCCATGATTCTCCCTTATTGATGTTTCCATCTCTCTCTCCCTCTCCCTTCCTCTCTGAAATTAATAAAAACATATTTGAAAAAGAAGAAAGAAAGAAAAGCTCTTTGCAGTCCTCAATAATTTTTTTAAATGGCGGGTCTTTGGCCTGAATAGTTTGAGAACTTCTCCTCTGCCCTTCTCCATTCATGGCAAGGCATGAATAGGGGCATTAACTTGGAACACAGGTGATTTCAAAGACTTAAGAAACAAAGCAATTGGTTTGTAACAGTCTTTCCAACCTTGATGATCTCTATAGAGGCTGCCTACAGCAGCAAGTCAACCACGGCATCATGCCAGAAGTCTGTACAATACATAAGAACTTCACCTTGAGTAGATAACATGGAATACAAAAGGTAACACATTTCAACCAGACAGTACTGTTTTCATGCTGACTATACTGCCTTGAAGTTTTTTCATAGCCTAATGGGTCTTTCAGGAATTGATGTTATGGAAAGCTTGTAGTGTTTTAAACTGTTTATGGTCTGAGAAGTAAGAGGAAAGGAACCATGGAAATGGTAGCAACTCTAACAAGAACCTAGTGTGGTACAGCGCCCAGAACAGAACATCTCTGCGTGGATGATTCCATTGAAGCCCTTGGCTTCCAATTTAAAGAAGAAGAAGGGAAGGAGGAGGAGGAGGAGGAGGAGGCAGGAGACTGGTAGTGCTGGCCAAACTGGCCCACTCGTAGCTGGTAGCCAGCGGCAGAGGAAGGCAGAGCGGAGGGCCTCTGCATCGGCTGCAGGTGGGACGAGCCTGACGCCGGCTGGCCAGTGAGGGAGAGGAGGAGGAGGAGGAGGAGGAGGAGGAGGACTAACACTAAATTAGCATAGGAATCCAATTTGAAAGAAACAATACATTTTTAAGTTAGATGGTCAAGGTCTGCTGGCATTGTTCATATTATGTTAATACACCACTGGGATGTATATTCAGGATAAAATCTGTTATATCGCCTGAAACTTTGGCATATGTCTAAATAACTATTTTCCTTTCAATGGGTTTTGTACAGAAAGGGCAAGTCGCTCTACTTAAGCTTCTGAGAAGCCCAACCATCACTAGCAACCAATTGGCCTACTTCTACAAAACACATTCCGTGCTCTATTTTAAAACAGCACTCTCTATTAATGTGTGCACCGTGCTTCTCTCTCAATCTACTGGTAGGTGATGCATAATGGTAGTTGATGGGCTTTCTTCAGGTTTCAATGATCTCCAAACACTCTTTAGCTTTAGCTTTTGCATTGCTACTAACCTCGAAAAGGGGTCAGATAGCTTCTAATCAGGAGTTTCAGCTCTCCCTCCGAAAGAACTGTTTTCCCTTGATGTCACTGTGTCCTCACCCAATCACCTGCCTAACATTTCACTGGTTCACCTCTTAACTACATGTTGTATCTTTAACAAAAATAAACACATTAAAAGTGAAACACTTGTTGAATTCCTGCTACGTTATAGCACATTCCAAGGCCTTATATAATCCTCACAACAAGCCTATGGAGGGTGAGGCAATGAAGCTTATACTGTCTCTGCTGTGGAGAGAGCTATACGATTTATAGGTAAAGTGGGCATATTGATCCGACAGAAGAACAAAACCTTTCCTGGCCACCCATCGTAAGGATGGTTAGTAAAAAGGTTCCAGACACTAGAGATCCCGAATGCTGTGTCTCCTGCTCAACTAACACAGAAATCCCCCTGGGTCTCTTCTCACAGGTCAGAAGAGACTGGACATCCAAGAATTAGGCTACATTTGGAGCGCCTCCCAAATTCTCGGCCAGGTGCTGTGCCATAACGGTAGGGGCACAAGATTTGGGTCAGAAAGCCCTCGTTCAAACATCATCACTGCGATTTATTAGCTGATACCCCTCATTCTCCGTGGTCTTTCCTACAAAATGGAGATAATGATAGTACCCAGTGTGTAGGGTTTTTGTGAGGATTAAAGGAGCCATTGCAATGTATTATAAGTATAGCAGGTACTAAATATATATATAGAAAGCCAGCAGCCGGAATGCCCTAAGGACCGGAACAACCAGTCGCTATGACACCCACTGTAGCCAGCAAACACTGGATCAGGGCATGGGGCCGGCTGGCCAACCTCCTGCAGCCCCTCCCCCAGGCCGCTGGCCCCCTATCGGCACCCCCAAACCCACTCGGCCCCACTCCCATCAGCCCCCACGGCCAGACCCGCCCCCAATTGGCCCAAACTGCAGAGAAAAATATGAGCTCTAGTTTCCAGAAGATAGAAGTCAATTTGCACTCACTCAGCCTGCAATGGCCCAGATCAAATCTGACCATATTGAGGCAGGCAGAGCTGTGGTATACTCCAGAATGTATTACAGAAACAGAGGCCATGGGCACAAATGGAAGGAAGGAAGGAAGAAAGGAGGAAAGGAAGAAAGAAAGAAAGAAAGAAAGAAAGAACGAAAAAGAAAGGAAGGAAGGAAGGAAGGAAGGAAGGAAGGAAGGAAGGAAGGAAGGAAGGAAGGAAGGAAGGAAGGAAGGAAGGAAGGAAGAAAGAAAGGAAAGAAGAAAGAAAGAAAGGAAAAGAAAGGCAAGAGGGGAGGGCAGGAGGGGAGGATTATAAAGAGGCATGAGTAAATTTTAGGGCAGGATGACTATGTTCACTATCCTGAAGGGGAAATCGTTTCCCGGGTGTAAACATATGTCTAAACTTATCCAGTCGTACACTTTTAATAGACGCAGTTTACTGTAAGTCAATTATTTCACAATAAAATTGTTTTTTAAAATTAATTACTAGAAAAGTGAAATAAAAGTGTACAAACAAGTACAAAAATACTAACTTAATCCTCTTACTACTGGATTCAAGTGGCATGAAACTACTCTGTCAAATCGTTATAAGAGTTCCAAAATGACTAATCTCATTTCTGAACTTATCTCTTCACAGGCAGCCCTGGTTCCTGGACCACACTTTGAGCATCACTGTTGTAGAAATTCCACACACCCAGGCGGATATTTGCTTTCTTTTTTCTCAATATCTTCAAGATGAGATCTACAAACAAAATATGAAATTGCTTTTATGCAGGTAAAAGTAGACAGTGACAAAATAATGTAAGTTGGTAGGCAGAACCAATTAAGCAGAGCAGCAAAAAAAATAAGAATGGTTTTTCCTCCCCAGGACTGAGGACCAACATCCCACCTTTTATTTTGTTTCCCTTTTATTGTTAGGTCTCCTCCGACTAACAGAGAAAATAGTCTTGAGTGTTTGGAGAGAGAGGAAGTGGGAGAGAGAAACAATAACATCAGGGTGAGAGAGAAACACTGATCATTGATCGGTTGCCTCCAGCATGTGCCCCAATCAGGGCCAGGGAGTGAGCCTGCAACCTAGGTATGTGCTCTGACCTGGAATCAAACCTGTGACCCTGCAGGGTACAGGATGATGCTCCAACCAACTAAGCCACACCAGCCAGGGCAGAAGACATATGTTTTGATCCAAGGCTGGCCTCGAAAGTAGATGCTCCAACCATGAGTATCCTTGAGATAATCACAGAAATGTAGGAAGTCTAGATGACATTGAGTCATTACGGCTACTTCTGCTTGGGTATAAAAATGGCAAAGTGGTTATGATTTTTAAAAGCCCTTGTGAAATGTATATTGAAGTATTTACAAATGAAATGGCAAGATGTGCAAAATGTCAGTAATTGTTGCAGCTCAGTGATGGGTCCATGGGCGTTAATCAAACTGTTATCTCTAGCTTTGCTTATGTTTGAAAACATTGTATTAGTTGTTGTTTTTTTAAAAAAAATAATCATCATCATCAACCTATAGAGAAACAGTGAGAAGTGGATAAAATTGCTCTGGGATGAGAATAAAAGGGAAGAAAAAGGAGCGTAAAGTGGGTGGAGACTGGCTTTCGGAGGAATCTCACTATTTAAGGGGAAAAGCACAGGAAGAGAAGTCTGTGCCTGAAAAAAACCGAAGACCGCTGAAGAGGAAGGAGGAACCCCGAAGAGGATGATGTCCCTCCTCATCAGAAACCCAGGGGAGAGTTGTAAAAAGGCAGGAATGACCAACTCTGTCAACAGTACAGAGAACTCGTGTGAGAGGAAAGCTGAAACGGATTCATTGCACTTAGCAACCCGAAGGCTGCCATGGCCTTCACCAAGTCAGTCCAGTGGAATGGACACCAACCTCGGCTTTCAGGGAGCTGGAGAATGCATGGGACGTGAGGAGGTAGGAAAAGGGGCACAGACCCCTCTCCAGGGGCTCGGCCTTGGAGGGGAAGAGAAGAGGGTTGTAGGTCAAAGGGAATGTGGACTGAGAAAGGGATTTGGGGTTTTCGGATAGAAAAGACTTGACCCGGTTAAAAGAAAGAAGGGGTGGCCTCAGTGACGTCATCGTCATGAACCTGCATAGGTCACAATTGCAAAATGGGGTAATAATTAGGACTGCACAACCTTTCAGGATTCAAACAAGATGATATAAGTGAAGATCTTCAGTAAACTGTCAAGTGATCTATGTTATTATTTAATAATAATAAATAAATGATTACTATTACATTTATAAAGCCCAAAAATAAATTTATAAGTCTAAGCAGCCTTGCATTATATTTGTTTCCTCTCCACAGCCAAAGAGCATTATATCTCCACTGGTGTAGAGGAGAAGAGAGAGATCAGAGCAAAATAGCTAGTGAGGGTAATTAGGAGATAATACGTGCCATTTTTCTGTTGGGAATGGACAAGGTTAGTGATTTATTCTGCAAAGCAAATGAATCCACACCATTTTTAATAATGGTAAACAGGAAAAACCATTTAAAGCATAGCAATATGTAGCCAACAGATTGTACATATTACAAAGGCAAATGAAATAATAAAGGACAAATAGTTCTATAAAAATTAAATAATGAAAATGGCATTCAGAAACCCATTAGCAAGGATCTAGGATGCTAGAAAAAGTAGCACTTTCAACGGAAGCGAAGACCTCTGCTTTTAAAATCCTTAATGCAGATGAGTTCCCAAAATAATATATATATAGTACTAAAAGCCATGGGAAAGTCTTGAAAATCAAACTGTAAAACCAAACTGGCTGTTGTGTTGGTTCCTATAATGGACCCTGAAGTCAATACCAAGCACGCTAGTCAAATGGCTGCAAAACACGGCTAAATGGATGCGTGAGGGACATTTTCTCTATCTGTTCTGGTGTGTGTGTGTGTGTGTGTGTGTGTGTGTGTGTGTTTCTTCTTTAAATCAAAGCCTGCTAAATTTAAACAATTTCAAAACTTCAGATTCCGGTTTAAAACTGCAGCCCATGGGGAACCCCTTATGGGCTCCTGATTGACTCTTGCTCCAGACGGTTCTCCACCTGATGCACCTCAGCTTCTATATTCTTTTCCCTCACCTTCTGTATCCCCAGCAATGTTGCTACCAAGAATTTAACTCATTTCACTCATTTCACTTTTTATCACAAGTTTTAGTTGCTTTTCCAAGAGGCATTTATATTTTTAATTAAATTTATTGGGGTGACATCTATATATATAAAAGCCTAATTTGCAAATTGTCCGCTCAGGAGTTCAACAGGGAGACCAAGAGTTTGATCGCTTGCTATGATGTGCGCAGAACACCAGGGGGTGGTGGGGCATGAAGGAGGGCCCCGGCCAGCAGCTGGAAGGAAGGCCCTGATTGGGCCTGATTGCCGACCAGGCCTAGGGATCCTACCCATGCACAAATTTCATGCACCGAGACCTCTAGTTGGCTAATAAAATTATATGTCCTAAGTACACAATTCCGTGATACATCATCTGAATATTGCATTGAATATTTACCCCCCAAAGTCAAATCTCCTTCCATTACCATATATTTCACCCCCTTTACCCTTCGCGGTTCCCCCTTTGCTTCTGAAAACACCCAATTAAAAAAATGGGTAGAGGACCTGAACAGACACGTCTCCCAAGAAGACAAATGGCCAACAGATATATGAAAAGATGCTCAACTTCACTGGCTATTAGAGAAATGAAAATCAAAACAACACACAATAAGATACCACCTCATACCTGTTAGAATGGCCATTATCAACAAGACAATAATAAGTGTTGGAGAGGTTGGGAAGGTAAGGAACCCTCATTCACTGCTGATGGGATTGTAAACTGGTACAGCCACCATGGAAAACAGTATGGAGGTTCCTCAAAAGAGTAAGAATAGAGTTACCAAATGACCCAGCAATCCCTCCTCTGGGTATCTACCCAAAACATTTGAAAACATTTATTTGCAAAGATACATGCACCCGTAAGTTCATTGCAGCATTTTCATGGCGGCCAAGACATGGGAACAATCAAAGGGTCCCTCAATAGATGATTGGATAAAAAAAGATGTGGTGCATATATACAATGGAAAATAAACCCACTTTTGCACTGCTCTCCCGTATCTGCAGGGAGATGGGCAGACAGCATTGCTACAGGGTGGGGTCATCCTGGTCAAAAAGCTGAGGCTCTCAAATGAGGAATTAACAAACACAGAAGCCCTCCATGGGCTCAGTTACTCAACACCTCCAGAGAATTTGGGTTGAAAAAAAAATGAAGATCTTATCAAGAAAAGGGCCCTGTAGTCTTTTCTAAAATAAAACAATAGAGACATAATTAACTGAATTTTACTTATTTTAAACCAGGAGAAATGAACACTGTTCCATTATTTTCCACTTACCTTCTCCGTGATTGGTAGAAATGTTCTAGTAGGACCTCCTTTCCTCAGAGTGCAGCACAATATTTAAAAACCTGCTTTGCTTTCACTGTAGAAACCCTGCATCCTGAGTCATCATTTCTAAGGCCACACAGAGGTTCCCTCGGTTTCAGATTCAATGAGTCAGAGCTGTCCCTTCCTGCCCTGAATTCCATCTCCTGGGTCCTAGAGCGTTCCCAGTACAAACCATGGAATAACTGGTGCGTTGGAGATGGTAAAGGCTCTGGATCAGTCTGTCACTAAGTCATATAAATGGAATGAATAACTCATTCAATTCTTTAGCAAATAATTTCTGGGCACCTTCTTCATGCCAGGCATTCTGCTAGTCACTGAGAATGTGATAGGATAGTAACCGAGACAAGGAGGACTAAGCCCTCATGGAATTTCCAACCTGGTGGGGACACAAACTGATAATTAGAGGCAATTAGCACACATTGTGACTTACATTGTGGTGGGAGTGTCCTGAGGGAGGCACTTTAAAAGGGCAGCTAAACTCAGCTTGGTGGGGGATGGCCTAGGCTGAAGGAAGGGAAACCAGCTACAAGGGGGAAACGGTGGGTAATTTGGGGGCGTGCCAGCAAGGACAGGAGAAGTGAATTAATTTGCAATACAGTTACATCCGTACAGCCGTCCACAGAGTGCTGAGCTGTGGCCCAGGATTTCTTTCCTTTCACTTTCTCTCTCTTTCCTAAGAGTTTATTGGAAAGACCTCCACATTTCCTCCATCATTTGCTTACCTCCCTATTCCATTCCACACACGAGTTAAACATACTGAAACAAATCCTCAAGCTTGCCCCCCAAAAGCGTGCAGAAATAGATATATCATACCACAATTCCATATAAAGTGACAAATTGCTAAGCTTTCTCGGCGGCATTGGGTAGGATAGATGAAAGTCACCGAGAGATCTCATCATCTCAAGCGTCCAACGTTGTTCAAAATCTCTGACTCAAAGTCAGGGCAAAAAAGTCAGCATTGATTCTGAGTCAAAATCTGAAAATATTTAACTTTTGGAAAACGACTAGGGGAAAAAAATGCCTCTTGCTGATTTGTCCAAGGTCATATACTAGTAGAGACCCGCGTTTGCATGTTGTCTGCAGGAAAATAAAACCGATGTACAAGTTTCTGAAGAAAAGAGTGCGAACGGGAAGTAACTGCACAGTATCCATTATCACTCATTTCAGATGTATAGCATTTCACTGTGGTGTGTGTAGTGTGCTGACTTCATGGCTTTATTTTAGAGGGAGAAATATTCTAAAGGCTTTCATTGGTACACTCACACCTTGGCACTTCTCATTTTATTTTTTTTCAAAATAGATTTTAAGAAGGAAAAGCTCTTCGTAAAAATCTATTGAGAGTCCTTACAGTTTAAGAAGGAATGCATAGTTACAAAGGTAAAAATGCCTCGCCTCTAAGAACAGGCTTCCATAATTGGCAAAGTGATTCATGAGTTTCATCGAATTTCCCCCAAACAGAAAGTGTGGCAGCTCTTCCCAATAACTGATCAGAAAGAGGTACTAAAGGAAATAGATATTCTGAAGAGTTTGCATTTTGATAGAAGACAATGGAGCTGAAACGAGAAGATTCAGAATGGCATGTAATTTCTGACCTTGTCAATGGCATGTGTGTGTGGAGAGCAATGCTATCAGGGCACAGACAGGGAATAGAAAAAGCCTGTGGTCCGTGTTCAGGGTTATGCGGAGACTTGGGACACCAGAAGCCAATGTGCTCACCCAAGAGGCGGTGAAGGGAGAAACAGGGATTCCCCACAGTGAACATACATGAGTTGAGTCAATAGGAGAAGCAGAACTGTGAGAGGTATGATTGAAACAAGCAGCCCACATGATACCATGGCTGTTGCTTGCTCTCCTATGGGACAGGGGACTGGGAAAAAGCACCTCCTGGGAGGTCCTCTGGGCACCTGGCAGGGAGGGAAGCACACTTACCCTGTTTTTGCAACTACATTAGAACCATTGCTGGAAATTAGCATACCCCTGTCCTGAGTCAGAGATGCCCAACTACGGTATGTATTTCCTAACTATTTACCATGTGCAACGCTGTGCTCCTGTTTCTATGTGCCACTGACAAGGTTTTAGAGCATTTTCCCCCAACCCCATTGTCCCAGGAAGCTCTGTGGTTTTTATTGGGTGGTTTTGCAGAGTATGATGACTTTTAGGACACCAGGGTTATGCTGTAGGAGAATTGACAACAGATGGATAATGGAACCATTATATATATGGGTCATATAAGTCTAAGTTGGCATAATCACTTTGGAAGATAATTTGACAGGAGCTTACAAAGCTGCCATTGACATACCTTGTAATTCAACAATTCTACTCCCCCATGTACAGCTGAAACAAAGTACTGAGCATGGATATCAGGAGACCTGTTCAAGAATATTCATAGCATCAATATTTGTAATAACAAAAAATTGGCAACAACACAAATGACCACAGACAGGATAAGAGATCAATTAAATGTGGTGTGTGTGTGTGTGTGTGTGTGTGTGTGATATAACTTAAAAGAAAAAAATTGATAATTTAGTCTTTATAAAAAATCCAGAGATTCCTCTTCAAAAAGCACTATCAAGAAAATGAGGAGGACCCTGACCAGTTTGGCTCAGTGGATAGAGCGTCTGCCTGCAGACTGAAAGGTCCCAGGTTCAATTCTGGTCAAGGGCATGTACCTTGGTTGCGGGCACATCCCCAGTAGAGGGTGTGCAGGAGGCAGCTGATTGATAGTTCTCTCTCATCAATGTTTCTAACTCTCCACCCCTTTCCCTTCTTCTATGTAAAAAATCAATAAAATATATTTTTTTAAAAAAGAAAGAGAATGAGGAGGATCCTGGAAAGATGGAGGATTAGGAAGCACCAAGAATCTGTCTCCCCACTCAGACAACAATCAGTGACAGAGGTAATAAAAGCAAAATTTAAGCCCTGGCCAGTTTGGCTCAGTGGATAGATCATCAGCCTGTGGACTGAAGTGCCCCAGGTTCAATTCCAGTCAAGGGCACGTGCCTGGATTGTGTGCTTGATCCCCAGTAGGGGGTGTGCAGGAGGCAGCCCACTAAAATCAACAAAAAAATATTTTAAAAAAATTAAGGATAGTGGTTACCTCTGGGAAAAAAGGCAGAAAAATGGGATAAGGAATAACACATAAACAGTAATAAGTATGCTACTATTAATTTCTAGTTCTTGAGCTAATTTTATAGATATTATGTTATTAACCTAATTTTGTTTACTTAAGGTCTAAACACAAAATTTTTTAAAAAACATTTTATTTGATAAAGGAAGCATAGCAAGTTTTAATACTTCCCAACAGAATTAACATTAGGTTTTTTGTTTAACAATTATGGATAAAAGTACTTAAGAAAAAATTTTCCTTTGCCACAGCAAAATGATAGCATTTATTCATAGCTGATTAAAGTTCAGAAATGTTCCATTATAAGGCATTGACCAAATCTTAATATTGATAGAGCTGCTTCACATAAAAGCCACTTTTCAAATGACACCTTCTAACTTCTCTATTTCCTTTTAAGGAAATTTTCAAGGTTAGAAATAAGCACCAAAACATCAACGTGTCCATTAGAAAAAGAAACTGAAATTATAGCGTGAAGGGAAGAAGGAGCTGAGTCATTCCCGGTAGAAGGATGAACCACACGCTTTCAGAGATGCCATTTCCTCCCCCTAATTTGTCAATTTCACGGTCCTCCATTAAGAAGTCAAAATGTCTGTGCTCAGCAAGTCCTCCAATACAGGTGTGCAGATGGCAGCACCTGCAATATGCAGGCTGTTTACTTTACAAGAATTCTGTCCTTGGTGTTGCCCCTTGTGTCTCTGGAAAGAGTCTTTGATCAAATTCTGTCAGGTGCTGACATGCCTCAGGTCTGCCACCAGAACACAGATGCCTTAGGTCTACTTTTAGGCACATTTCCAAGACCACACACACACATCAGGCCCCTCTCTGGGGACACCTTCAGTGATACATACAAAAGTAGCTCCCAATAGGCCATGAATGCTGCACCTTCAAGCACCTCCTCTCTGTATTCCTACGGCCTGACATATTATTGGTGAACCCTGGTGGTAAAGGCAAAATTAAGTCCTATTTCTGGCACATACATAGAGCTCCACAGATCCACCAATCCAGGTAAGGCCAGCCAGCGCCTGCATTAGGAGTAGGTAGGTCAGAGACCTAAGTTCTGGTCCTAACGGGCTCTGTTTCACTTTGATATCTTGGCTATTGTAAGTAAGGCTGCGATAAACCTAGGGGCACACGTCTTTTCAAATGAGTGTTTTCCGATCTTTGGATAAATATCCAGAAGCGGAGCAGCTGGATCATATGGTAGTTCTATTTTTAATGTTTTCAAGAGTCTCCATACTGCTTTCTACAGGGCCTGCACCAATTCGCATTCCCACCAACGATGTGTGAGGGTTCCTTTTCTCTACTTCCACTCCCACACTTGTCATTTCTTGTCTTTCTGGTAACAGCCATTCTAACAAGTATGAGGTGGTAGTTCCTTGTGGCTTTGGTGTGCATGTCCCTGGGGATCCGTGACTTTGAACACGGCGGGAGAGGATAGCACAGCGTGGCTCGGCACTGCGATTTAGGATCTGTGTTTCCCTTTCAAACTACTGACTGCGTTGCAGTAGCATTCAGTTCTCCTCTGGAAGATAAGATGGAAAGAACGGGGTCACCTTTTCTAATTCTCTCGCTGACCAAACATGAGCATGACCAAAAGCATGTGGCTCTTGCTGGAAAACCCTCCTATTTCTCTCTGTTAGCTACTGCCTTCCTCCGAGTGGAAATACTCTGGGAGCAGGTCACATGTCAACGTTCACATGTATTGCGTGTCTTCTTTGTGCTAGAGACAGTTCCAAGCACTTTACACACATTGTAGCCTGAATCCTGAAATATCCCAGATGAGGTAAACGCTATGATTACTCAAATTTTTAATTTTATAGGCGAAGGATCGGAGACACAGGTTAAATCACAGCATGAGCCGCACAGTTGGCAAGGAAAGCTCTGGAAATCCATGTTTGACCTTTTTCTGAAATGCTAAACATGACCTTCCCCCAGAGCAGAGGTTAAACAAATAAATAAGAGCTGGTGTTCTTTAGAGCACATCACTTTCTAAAGGAACCTGGGACCTGCTAAGTCAGCCTGCGGGGAGTGAAACAAAGGCAGGATCTACAGGGCCTGCCCGCCCGCAAAGCAGCCTCTCTCACAGGTGAGTCCGACCCAAGAATGCCTTGCAGTTTCTGGCAGCCACTATGTCAGTGGTTTTCAACCTTCTGGCCCTTTAAATACAATCCTCATGTTGTGACCCAGCCATCAAATTATTTTCGTTGCTACTTCATAATTGTAATGTTTCTACTGTTATGAATCGTAATGTAAATATCTGATATGCAGGATGGTCTTAGGCGACCCCTGTGAAAGGGTCATTTGACCGTCAAAGGGGTCGCGACCCACAGGTTGAGAATCACTGCATATCTTCTTCGCTGTGCAATTGCTCACACTGCCCCTCCCCCTCGGAAAACACGGTCCCTAGCCCTACTCTCCCTGGATGCCTCTAAACTAAAGCCAAAGTCTGTCTTCCCTAGAAGCCTATAATTATTTGCAACACCTTTTATACACAGCCTTCTTCCCACCTGCCAGGGGCCTATCCACTTACCACATTACATGGACATTACCTCTCTTTTTAAAAAATATATATATATTTATGGATTTCAGAGAGGAAGGGAGAGGGAGAGAGAGATAGAAACATCAATGATGAGAGGGAATCATTGATTGGCTGCCTCCTGCACGCCCCCTACTGGGGATCAAGCCCGCAGACCTACGATCTATCCACTTAGCCAAACCAGCTGCAGTGATCGGCAAACTCATTAGTCAACAGAGCCAAATATCAACAGTACTTCTTCAAAATAGACTCGCCCAGGCCGAAAACTGACTTCTGCACATGGGCCATGAAGTTTCAATCGCGCGGTACGTGTGCCCGCGCGTGTGCCCGCACGTGGTATTTTGTGGAAGAGCCACACTCAAGGGGCCAAAAAGCCACATGTGGCTCATGAGCCGCAGTTTGCCGACCACGGCTAGGACATCTTATTAAGGACTACCACTTATTGAGTGATCACTGCTTTTCATACATTATCTCGTTTAATCCTAAACAACCCTATGACATTGATATCCTCAAGCCTTTCTCTGCAAATGAGGAAACCGTCGCAGAGCAGGTCTCTTCTGTAAGCCCATAAGGAATAGGTAAAGACTGAACCTAGAATTGATACCGAAGCCTGTACCTGTAACCACGAGAGTGCAAAGTACTTCCCGTTTTCCGACGTGTGTTCCCTACCTGCAGTACAGAGCTTGCAAATAAATGATGTCGACATGTTTGCTGACCTGATTTGAAGCTATTGGCTTCAATGAGAAATAAATAAACCAACACATGCCCATGGAGGCACAGTATTTAAAAACTGTGAAACTTTATCCCCTTTGGGGGCAAACTATGTCAAAAAGGGGGAGGGGGAGAGCATTTTCTAGGCCCATCGGCTGCACGCAGGACACAGGGACCTGCCGACCACCCTGCTGGCTTAGGTCTTTGAGAGGAGAGCTGCATGCAGACAGCTTCTTGCAGGAGGAATAAATCCAGGTCAGCCGTCACCATGTTCTGGAGTAGCTTGAACTTATTTCACACTGTTGCTGTCTCTAAAAAAGAGAATGTTTTTAAAAGTGAGGGGGAGGAAAGGGAGGCACTGAGGCTAAAGTATTGAAAGGAAAGCGATGGGTTCGTGTGCGATACTGTCTTAATCTCACACATAAGAAATGCCTGTGGAGAGACTATTTCACCGGGGTCCCCTACAACCATATGTGAAGAATCTAGCAGGGCTCCAATTCAACATCTCTGAGGGCGCCACAGCCGACACAGCAGCAGCAGCTAATATTGACAAAGTGTTGACTGTGTTTCAGGCTCTCTGCAACATGCATTCAGGGAGATCGTGTGCATGCAAAACAAAAAGAAACCAAAACAGAAACCTTAGCACCGAGTAGGCCTTGTGTCTGTTATTATTAACAATCGCATCATCTTTCACTCATGCCTCACGTGAACGCCGGCAGGTATGTGCTGTTATCATCCCCACATTGCGTTTGAGGAGCTAAGCTGGACTGGTTAGGCCACAAACTCAGGTACTCCCAGTTAGGAAAGGGAGGGAGCAGAGCCCCTGCCAGAGGAGCCCTGGTGGGCAGAAGGTGCTACTGCAGCCGTAATGGTAGCCACCTCGGACAGCGCAGCCTCTGTAGGGATCCTGGGCTGAGCACATCACACCCATTATCTTTAAATCTTACCCCAACCCTGCAAGGCATTGTTCCCCTTTTAAACAGGAGGAAGTAGAGGGTAGAAAGCTCAGGCCGGAAGTCTCACAGCTGGTAAGTTGCAGAGGCCAGATTTAAACTCAGATCTACCTGACCCCAAAGGCTATGCACTTTTCCATGACACTGTTTATTTGTATTTATTTATTTTTTAAATATATTTTTTTATTGATTTCAGAGAGAAGAGGGAGAGGGAGAGAGAGGTAGAAACATCAATGAAGAGAGAGGATCATTGATCGAGTGCCCCCTGCATGCCCCACACTGGGGATCGAGCATGTGCCCTGACCTGGAATTAAACCGTGACCTCCTGGTTCACAGGGCGATGCTCAACCACTGAGTCAAGCCCGTCAGGCTCCGTGATGCTTTTAAAAACGAGGCTCTCTTGGGTCAGAAGTTGTGCTGTGTCACATCCCCTATGAAACCACCATGGACGCCGTGTTGGGCCCTCACATACTGGGCATCACTGGGTGGACTATATGTGCAGGTAGGTGTTGGGAAGGAGGCTTACAGGAAGCCAGATACTCAGGGATATCATTTTCTCTGCATGACTCCAAGTTCAGAAACTGCTTCCTGTCATTGTAGTTGTGTACTCGAGTGACAAACCTGGGTGATAAAAGGTTCAGATGAAAACACAGGCTTCCCTGGAAAACTGATTTGGGGGGAGGCTAATTTTTTAAAGAGATTATTTTTGGGAACCAAATTTTGTTTTGTTTTTGAAGTTTGATACATTTTTAGTTCAATGTGGCTCAGTGGTTGAGCATCGACCTATGCCACAGGTGGTCACGGTTCCAGCACATTCCCGGGTTATGGGCTCAATGCCCAGGGTGGAGTGTGGAGAAGGCAGCAGTCAATGATTCTCTCTATCATTGATGTTTCTGTTTCTCTCTCCCTCTCCCTTCCTCTCTGAAATCCATAAAAATTTATATTTTTAAAAATGATATTTAACCCTGGCCGGTTTGGCTCAGTGGATAGAGCGTCTGCCTGCAGACTGAAGGGTCCCGGGTTTGATTCCAGTCAAGGGCACATGCCTGGGTTTCGGTCTCGATCCCCAGCGTGGGGTGTGCAGGAGGCAGCTGATCAATGGTTCTCTCTCATCATTGGTATTTCTATGTCTCTCTCCCTCTCCCTGCCTCTCTGAAATCAATGAAAATATATTTTTTAAAAAGATATGTGGATTTCCCTCACTCAAAAGCTTCCCAGACAATAAACACATCACAGAACAGCTCTTCAGCCGGGCCGCTCTGTCCCACCACCACGGCTCTGAGGCTCAGATGGGAAAAGGCACGTACTGCCCAGAGAAGACCTGGAGAATATCAAAGGGAACAGACACTACGGCATCTGCCTTCATGTATGTTGGTGTCACAGATGTTGCCGTGCAGGGCGATCGGTATGATGATATTTGCTGATTGCCAGGACAAGTAACATGCTTCGTCTGGGTTGACGTATCCTCAGCGCGGCAAACACTGTTTCATTTCAGTCCGATCTGTCCGTTCGTCCTCGGGGTTTCCCCTTCCCCGGTTTGCCCCTCCTCAGGAGAAAATATTTAAAACCATTTCGCAAGTAAAAATAGGTTTGGGGTCGTCCCACGGGGGTAGTCTTGCCATTCCGTCCTGCTTGGCTCTGGCCATGTGTTTCTTTAGAAGTCCTGTTCCAAACAAAGTATTTGCTCTGAGTATCACTTGACATGTTCACGTGACGCTCCCCGGAAGGTAAGCCAACTTTCGGAAACATGGCGCTGGTTTAAACTCAAAAAGGTAAACCTATACATCACGCTTAAAACGAGTTACGATTGTAATGCCTGAAAGATGTGATTAATTCCGATAAGGATTATTCCGAAGGGAATAAAGATAAAAGCTGTCAACATTAATTAAGCACATATTCATTAAACCCAAGGTAGCTTCAGTTTCTTTAGTGCGCAAGTACAATGAACACTTAATCTCGATAAGTTACATAATCATGTGACTCAGAATAAAGGGAGGGTACAACCTTGGCCTTCTCCGCTTTACATGGGAAAACATTAATGACGCTGACATCGGAGACAATTAGACAGTGTCAGCCAATTGTCTTTGGCCAGCTTTCTCTCACATCTGTGGTGTCTACAAGCAAGAAGGCTCATTGTTTCCCCAGGCCTCCTTCGGGCCTTGGCTTTTTGTGTAAACCGTCAATCTTTTGGCGAATATCAAAGCCGTGAGGAAATTAGAACAGACCAGCTCTGCTGCCCCACACTAAAGCTTAGCAGGGTGCATCCACTATGCTACTAATTAGGCAGCGGCCAACAAAATAACCTGTCAATGTCCGCGAGCCATTTCCCACACACCTGCATTTCATACCCTAATAAGCATAGGCGACAGAGAAAAGGGGGAAACTGCTGAAGTGTGAAAAATGAACAAAATATAACAATGTTTCCATCCCCAGCTATCCTTCTGGCAATTACCATTTAACATTAGGGGGACTCAACAGTGTCTGAAGACTCACAATGCAGTATCTGAAACTAAAACCCAGGGGGGAAGCCACACATTGAGACTGTATTAAGGTTTGCTTTTGGAAAATACCACGCTAAGGAGAATCTAGAGTTATGTATAAAGCCCAGGAAACTGAAAATGACCGTAATTTAGATTAGGGACGTAGAGGCTGACTTTAAAAAAAAAAAACACAAAAAAACCTTTTCCCATTCGAGCAACTGCAAGAGAAATGCACGCGCCTGTCGCGATTTCTTTCCCGTGGAAGGAAATAGATCGCAGAACGGGAGAGAGTTTCAGGTTCTCACCTTGTTCCTTACACTTTCCACCCTGATTGAGGAAACGTGTGGTCATCACCGACCTTTTGATCTTCCATCTAGGAATTCGTTTCTCTCCAGGCCTCTTTTTTCTCATGGGTTCCCACTGTAAATTCTGAAAGCAGCATTTTATTCTCTGGCCTTAGCAACCCCGGTGAAAGCTCCGTGCCTGGCCCTGGAGGAAGCTGGAAAGGTACGCTGTGGATTGAAGACACTCCATCTTTACCCTGGAGCTTTAAAACGTCTTTGAAAACTCTTATCCTCCAAGGAGAGAGTCAGGTTCCGTTACACCTTTCGCCACGTGATGCTTAATAGATTCCCACCCAGTCTCTAGTGGAGACTCTTCCCAATTACCTGCGTCACAACATTTCTTTAACTCTAGTATCTTTACCCCTTCCAGTTATTTCTGAATGGAAAAAGAAACATACGCTACCTCCACACAAAATAAAGGCAAACCATCAAAAGTGTAGCCATTTGGTTCACGGGAGTAAAAAGGAAAACAAAAGTAACTGGACGCCTCTCAGATCGGAGGCTGCACAAGCGAACTTTGCACAGCGCTTCTCTCCACTTTGCTTGACCCTAAACAAAGACTTCGTGGGACAGGTATCCATACGATAGGTTTCCCATTTAAAAGGCGGCTGCCTTTTCAGAGCATATAGGCTTTGGAGCAGAACCTCTTTGCGCCTGGGGATCCAGCTGAACTTTCTCTAAACGGAGAACAAGGGGCATGGAAGGACGAACTTGTTCTGTGGAGAAACATCACCTCCTCGCAACATGTGCCCAGGAACAAGCCACATTGTGAGAGCATCCTTGATGGAACCCCACACAATGGAGCCCGGCATTCACACAGGGCGTGTTAGGTACTTCGGAACGCTACTCTTCTTTTCACCAGACCTTATCCAAAAAACAGCATTTTTCAATGATAAATACAAACTTTCTCCACCTCTTCCTACTTGAACTCAAGTACAGGAGGCCCCTATTTAAGATGCAAGCTCCGGAGCCGCCACCAGGCTGCCTGTGCAGCTGCCAGTGGCTTTTGTGTACAAAGATGTTAATTGGTCCTAATCCCCTCCTGGAAGCTGTTTTGGTAGCCTGACCTGGCACCCCGAAGGACACCTTGGTGTGAAAAACGAAAGGGTCCATTGAGGAGGGAGTGAAAGGCAGCCAAGCATTCCAACACATTTTAATTTCGGGAATTAAAGAAAGAGGAACATCATCGTGGAGATCCTAGAGAAATCGTACAAAGCCTTCATAACAGTGAAGTAAGTCCTACACACACCCAAGCCACACACACACACAGAGAGAGAGAGAGAGAGAGAGAGAGAGAGAGAGAGAGAGAGAGAGAGAGAAGTCCTAGAGGGAAGGCAAAGGGAAATTCAGATTCTCAAATTCTCCATTTTATTCCTTTCCCTTATAAACAGGTTCTCTGAAATTCAAAGACTGAACTTGACGAATCGAGGCATTTCTTGTTCCCATCCTAATGTACAAACTGATATGCTTATGCAGCTCAGATTCCCACTCTGTTCAACACCCGCCCAAAGGTTCTGCTAGGTCTATGTTGCCTTATTTGGTATAGTATCTCTCTCAATGACACCATGAACATTTATATTACAACTCACAGTTCCTGGAAGGAAAAAGTGAAGAGAGAAGGGATAGTACTTCCTGTGGCAAACTTTTAATTCACTCTGCTCTGTGTCCAATAAACAACCTTTCCTTAACACGCTGTAAAATACTATCTATACTCGGGACCAATTTAGAGAACATACATTTACACCCTGGGTGGCAAATTATGCTAATGGCATGCATGATCCACTACTGTGGGGTTTTGAATTTTTTGACAGAGTTCACAGATCAACTTCATGGGTCACAGGAGCTTGCCTTTCATCTGATAAAAGCAGAAACCTATGAAAATGATGGCTTACGACTAGGAAGCTTGAACCAAATGCTGAAGTTTCAGCCGTGACCTCTTTATGTTTTCATCTCCCATGCTGCTTTTGGAAGTTTGTCTGTTTCCATTAGCACGTCAGACACAGACAAGGGCAGGAGAGTGTTAGGGCTGCCTCTAGTGAGAAGACATGCAAAGTGCACCGCGCATAGCCTCAAAGCCACGGAAGAGGCACAGAAAGGAAATGGGAAGCTTGTGTGGGAGCGAGAGGGTCTTCCAGGCGGAGGAGAAGGCATTTTGGTGCCCTTCTGAAAGTCTGAGATTTGAGATGATCTATAGCCTCTGGAACAAGACCTCTGAATCATCAAGCTGGACTTTGCATAAGGCAATAAGACACTAAAGCATATCCTCAGAGTAACAGCAGCCCCACCTGGGCCATAATCTCTTCCCTACAAACCACTGAACTCTTCCAGCTGCATCTTTTCTAAAGGTTCACCGACTATAATAAACATTGGCCATGGTGAAGGCCTGGGGAGTGGGACGTAGGAGGGGGCGGTCAATGCGGGGGGGAAGGGTTCATAGGTCAAGGACATGTACCTTGCCCAGCTGACTTGGCTCAGTGGTTGAGCGTCGACCTTGAGGTCACGGTTTGATTCCCGGTCAGTCAGGGCCTATGCCCAGGTTTCGGGTTCAATCCCCAATGTGGGGTGCGCAGGGGCAGCCGGTCAATAATTCTCTCGCGTCGTTGATGTTTCTATCTCTCTGCTTCTCTCTTCCTCTCTGAAATCAATAAAATAAATAAACTTGTATGCATCTATGCCTAACCCATGGACACAGACAAAGGGGTGGTGAGGGCTTAGGGTGGGGGATGGGAGCAGACTGGAAGTGGTTAATGGGGGGAGGAGGAAGGAGGACCTATGTAACACTTACAACAATAAAGATTTTTTAAAAAATCTATGGAAAAATATCCTCAGGTGAGGATTAACAACAACAACAAAAAGTATTTAACGGAGGCCTACCATCTACCAATATCACTTCACTTGTTTTTGGTCTCAGGATATTTAGGCCAGGACTTAAAGTAAACTTATCCAAGTTCATAGAGTTGTTAAATAGTGGAGTTAAAATTTGTTGGATTCCCAAACTCACTTTCTTTTCATCATACCATAATGCCTCCCCAAATAATGTTAAAGTCTTACTAGGTCATGAGACAGAAGTGAAATATAAAGATGCCAGTCTTTCTAAATGTCTAGCATCCCCATAATCATATGGTCAGTGCTCAATAAATATTTGTTGAATTAAACTTAATTGGCCATTTCCTTTCTCTTGTCTTCGAAGCCCAAATTAGAAGCCTAATCCTGTCCCATACTCAACTGGGTGACTATTGACAAGCTACTTCACCTCTGTGACCCTAAATGGATTCATAACTGCCTATCAGATTGTCGTAAAGAGTACATATATGTAAAGCTTCCGGCACACGCTAGGTCAGGGAGTGGGAAACAATGACCAGCAGTCTAATGCCGCCTGTTTTTGAAACGTAAGTTTCATTGGAACATTGACACACTCATCTGTTTATGGACTATCTATGGTTGCTTTCAGGCAACCATCACAGAGCTGAGTCCCACAGAGACTGTATGGCCCACAAAGCCTAAAATAGTTACTATCTGGTCCTTTACAAAAAAAAGTTTGCCAAACCCTGAAATAGGTCATCCATAAATGTGTGTTTTCTTGCCCTTCCTTTGCTCTACTGCATTTGGTCACTTCAAGTTGAGTGCACTACATTTTTAAAAAATGCTTTCAAAACCCAGGTAGTATACCGTGAGCACCCATCCCTACATATCCAGCCTGGATGTGACAGGACCTGCATGTAATATGTACCTTCTTGTGGGAAAAGCCACAAGAAGAGCTGGGTGCCCCTCAAAAGCTAAAGGGCTGGATGATGCTTACCTCCAGAGCATGGCTCGCAATTTGGCTGTCATTAAGTTAGCTCAGGCATTTCCTCCAGGTTATGGAAGAAATAATATTAAGAAATGGTTAAGAAATAATATTTGGGCTGAAATCTAGAGAATAAGAGTTACCTAGGCAAAAATTGAGGGAAGACGCATTTGAAGAAGTTGAAACAGCTTATGCAAAGACTCTGAGGTAGGACACATCTTGCAAAATGACCAGTGTGGCTGAAGCATAGTGAGGAACAGAGAAAAAAGGTAAAACTGAGGCTAGAGCAGCGGTTCTCAACCTGTGGGTCGCAACCCCTTTGGCGGTCAAACGACCCTTTCACAGGTGTTGCCTAAGACCATCCTGCATATCAGATATTTACATTACAATTCATAACAGTAGGAACATTACAGTTATGAAGTAGCAACGAAAATAATTTTATGGTTGGGTCACAACATGAGGAACTGTATTTAAAGGGCCAGAAGGTTGAGAACCACTGGGAGAGTAGTTAGGATGGAGGACCTTTGAGGCCTCAATAAAGATTTTAAATGTTCGGCTAAGACCCAAGTGGGCTGAAGAACCGTTGAAGGATTTTAAGTGACATAATCCAATTTATATTTTAAGATCCCTTTGGCCGTTGCACATGATTAAATGGATCTAGATGGGAAAAAGTTGAAACAGGGAGCCTCCGTGGCTGAGAAAAGGCTAAACTCCAGGTCTCCTAATTCTCAGTTAATTTTCCTTTCGCTACATGAGGCTGTTTTGGAGAAAGCAGCTCATATAACATTGTACCTGGGTCTTCTCCAAGCTTTAATGAGTTCATCCGAAAGGGACTCCGGGGATAGGTAGCTATGCGGACCAGGAATCTGGGTGTGAAGACTGAAAGGACAGGTGATAGACAAAAGGTCTTCTGTTACAGTCTCAGGAAATGAGCCAACTCGGAGAAAGAAGGTTCAGCCGTCCCAGGAATAAGAGAATAGCTGGAGAACGAACAGTCAGAAAACCTGGCCTAAGAAGCCAGAATATGACTGCAGTTAGGAGGAGAAGGGCAGGCCAATGAAATGTCTCAATTCCTAACTCTGAGAAACAGTGAAGAATTCTCAAGTGTCAGAGAAAGCGGACAAGAGGACAGACAGAACAGGGGCCAAGAGGTGAAAAAACAAAATGGAGTCCAAAGGGTAGATGAAAATGAGTGGAAGTCTATGGTGAGCCGGCACAGCCATGGCATACTCAGCCCCACGTTGGGCGCCATATGTGCCGCGCCAACACAGCCAGGTTCGGTGAACCTGAGAGGGGGCAGTGAAGGATGGAGAAAAGACAGACAAAAGAATAAAGCTGGGTCCAGGTGGGATGCTGTCACCTCTGATAGAGAGCTAGCCACAGCGCCATAGCCTGAAAGCCATGTCTTTAGTTTATAGCCAGATTCCACGAGGCAAAGTAAGGGCATGGTCAAGAATGTTTACAACATTCTCGTGGGTTTCAGATCTACTCAATCACACGCACCTGGGACTACGGGTTCGGACCATAGGTTCAAGCTTACAACTATAGCTTTTGGCTATAGTTGTGCTGGGAGGGCTTTTCCCTCCAAGCTGGGATTTGCACGTGGCCATGAGAGGACTGTGCCCTCTCATTAGTCCGAGATTTGAACCTGTCCAAACACTGTAGCCACTCTCCACAGAAGTCATATTTTTATTCACTATGAGCCAGAACTTCTGAACACGAAGTTGTCCAAAGAGAGAACAGCCTATTCTTGACAAGTTGATTCAAATCACTTACCCAACTGTACTCCAGATACTGTACTAAGTGCTAGAGTAAGCTCCCTATCACTGAATGCTTTGGGACCACTGAATTAGCTGACCATGGAAATCCCTTCCTATGTGAGATTGGATAGTTGCCACAAAACCTGAATGTGTTTATGTATTGAGGGATATCTTTCTTCCAACAGCAAGGTTGAACCTTTGTCCCTTTCTACCATGAAAACCTTTTTGAAAAATGACGTCTGTATATAGCAAGACAAGGACTGACTTCGCCATGTCCGGCTAAGGAACAGGCACCACTATGCCCTACGGAATAGGATGACCTCTATGTAGGCTCCAATCAGAGGACCCAGGGTGACAGAGGAACACCCAATAGGTGTACATTTCTAATAAGACAGTCATATGGATGTCCTTTAGATTCCTGAAACCAGATCTCAGATCCCAAGGTATTGCCTATATTTCATTAAGTCTTAGGCAGAAACCAGGATTCATTCACTATTAAGCTCTCTAAAGACTCAGGCTTTGCTACTCACATCTTACCCGCTAAAATTAATTCCGTCAAAATGGTCAGGGACTTATTTTCCTCACGCTTCAAATACCTGAGGAAATGGGCAGCCAGTGAAAAGCCCGGCATTGTTAGAAAATCCGAACCTCGGCAAGCTTCCTGGGATCTGAAAATTAGCAGGAGCTCACCCTCCAGCTTCCTGTCCTGGTGTTTTCTTGCCTTTTTTTCACCCCTCAAACAAGTGGATCTAGTTACATTTGTTTCACCTCTCAGATATTTTGGCAGTTTTCCTTTTTGAACAGAAGAATTCAGTCCCTTTCTTAAGAGTCCAAGCAGGAAAGGCAGGTGAAAAAGTTAACTGAAAAAACTAACAGTGCCAGTACCATAATTACCCGGGGAATATAAAGCTCTATTCTCTCGGTGATGAAAAAGGGGAATTACACATGTAACTTCCATTAGCATTAATGGGACTTACCTACATAAATCCCTCCGGCATTAATGGCAAGAATGGACTGGGCATAACTATTGGCCCGGCACCTTTACTCTTTCAGTCATTTCTATTATTTGATTAAAAGGCAAAAAGATGGCTCCTCTGCGAACCAGAACCAGGTGAAGAAAGCCTCACTCCTCTCACTTACTGTCACCTGCCTCTTGAGGACCATTTCGGCAGCATGATGATAAAAAGAGGCCTTCCTTTCCTTTTCTCTCCTTGCTCACATTTTACCTGATGGAAACAGAAGCTAATAGATCACACAAGTGTGTTTTTTTTAGAATATGTTTTTATTGATTTCAGAGAGGAAGGGAAAGGGAGAGATAGAAACCTCAATGATGAGAGAGAATCAACGATTGATGCCTCCTGCACGCCCCCCAAGGGGGATCGAGCCCACAACCCAGTCATGTGGCCTGCCCTGGAATCGGGGAATCGAACCGTGACCTCCTGGTTCACAGGTGAACCACTGAGCCACCGGGCTTTCACATGAGATTTTTCCTGATAGCTGTGGGTTTGAGAGCTACGTTTCTGTGCTGGAATGCAATTATCAATAAAACCTATGCCAAGAAACAACGCTTGGCTTTACATATGGCTGAGAAAGAGCCTGGTGGGGGACGACAACTAATTAAAGACGCCACGCAGAAAGTGGGAGGACTGTTGTGTGACTACAAACTGAAAATGCGGAGAGAGAGAAACCTTCTTACTGGGGATGAAGGGGAGATGTTGTAAAAGAAGTGGCCACAAAGAGCATGCAAAATACAATCTCACCCAACCTTAGGAGCAGAGATAAATACAGGAAATACAAAGGAACAAATAAAGAGGCACAAAGTAATGGTAGAGATGATGGATTTGGTGCCAGATAAACCTGGCTTTGACCCCTGGTGCTGACAAGCTGTGTGACCACATAGGGCTTCAGTTGCCCCATCAATAAAGTGGGAATAAGGACACCTACCTCATCCGGTTGTTGAGAAAAGTAAATGAGGCAGTTGGGGGGTTTACTGAAAGCCGCAGCACTAAAGTCTGATCATATTAGTTGATCATTAATTTGTTACTAGTACCACTAAAATTATTTGTCTTGGCCCTGGCTGGTTTGGCTCAGTGGATAGAGGGTCAGCCTGCGGACTGAAGTGTCCCAGGGTGGGTTCTGGTCAAGGGCACATGCCCAGGTTGTGCGCTTGATCCCCAGTAGGGGGCGTGCAGGAGGCAGCCAATCTATGGTTCTCTCTCTTCATTGATGTTTCTATCTCCCTCTCCCTTCCTCTCTGAAATCAGTAAAAATATTTTTTAAACAAACTATGTGTCTTGAGCAGCCTCCGAATTGCTTAGCATGAATAGCTTCCATAGTAAAAGTCTGATACATATGACTATCCCTAGGAATTATGAGAGTTGGATGAGAGTCCAGCCAGGCAATCCTCCTTCCTTCAACATGTGCTCTTCAAACCCCACTGCTACCACCTTTGGTCATATCCTTCTGCTTACTTCAGATGGGCATCCCTCCTCAGAACCAGGTCTCCCATCCCTCACAGCCCAGACCCATATCCCCATGCCCAGAAAGCTATCCCAGACCACCCGAACCCAAGGTGATCTCCAAAACCATAACACTTACCTGGGGAAATCCTATTACATGAGTGGGTAAGACATTCTTACGTACAGAAGAAATAACGAAGGTCCAGAAAGGTCAAATGATTTGCCCATGGTCACATAGGTAGTCTTGGCAAAGCCGACACTAGAATTCTGGTCTTTTGATTCCTAGTCCCACTTTTTCATAAACACAGAACTTTAGTTCCATTGAGCCCAGTGATAGACCAATGACGATGGGAGTAGAATTTTGAAACAAGGCGAGGACAATTATGAATGGGATTGTTTTTCAGCCTTTTGGCTGGCACTGTATAGACCAGGAGCTAGGTTGAATTTTACAAGCATCTACAAAATGGGCCTAGATGAGAGCATGGGTTCTCAACCTTTGGAGTTCATCCAAACCACCTGGAGGGCTTGTTCAAAGCACAGGTCACTGAACTTCAGCCGCAGGGTTTCCCAGTCAGCAGCTCGGGATGAAACCCAAGGACTTGCATCTCTAGCAAGCTGCCGGTGATGCGGAAGCTACAACTCAGCCACGCTTTGAGGAGCGCTGCATTAGATCATCCGTAGGGTACTTTCCAAGTCTGCTATGCTGTTTGCACTCAAACCCCAAATCTTCTCCTAAGGCCCCACACTGAGACTTAGAATTGAACCCTGAACATTCTCAATGTCCTTGTCACAATCCCCCATGACCTCTTGGTCCGAAAGAGAGGTTTCTCTTTAAATGTGAATCCAGCAAAAATCAATGCAACAGCACCTGAGGCATTCGTGGTGACCCTCTGCAGTTGGGAAGACACAAACCAAGCCAGAGCAATTTTCTTCCCAGATTTTTTTTTTTTTTGTAATTCTCACCCGCGGATATTTTCCCATTGAGTTTTAGAGAGCGTGGACGAGAGGGAAGGCAAAGAGAAATATTGTTGTGAAAGAAACACATCGATTGGTTGCCTCCTGCATGAGCCCTGACCAGGGCCCAGGCTGGGGAGGAGCCTGCAACTGAGGTACATGCCCTTAACCGGAATTGATCCCTGGATCCTTAGGTCTGCAGGCCGACGCTCTATCCACTGAGCCAAACCGGCTAGGGCCCCAGCAATTTTCTTAATAATAAATTTCTGCTCATCAGAAGCAGGGCCACCAGACACATTCAACAAAGCACCTTAGCCCTCCATTAACATCTGTGTTTTCACACTACACAAAGGCTGATACTGTACATTAAGCCTTTTCCTCCCACCACCAACAGAGGGCCTGGCCTGCTCTGGTAAGGAAAGAAGGCACAATATTAAATGTATTAGGACCTTACAGCATTGTAACATTTACAAAGCATTGTCACACCCAAAATCTCATGAAGGCTTCCTAGCAACACTCTGAGGGAGGGATTATCATTCTGTGTTATAGCTGAGGAAACAAAGACTCCCATAGGCGTAGTGATTTAGCTAAAGTCCCAGTTAATGAGAGATGGAGGGAGGACTGGAACCCAGCTCTCCTGGGCTCCCAGCCTCGGGCTATTTCCACAGCCTCTTGATCCAAATTAAGGAAAAGTTCAACTGGAAATTTCTCTTCCTGGCTCCCTTCATCCTCAGCATATTAGCAAGGATGAGTCATTATGAGTAATTAGACAAAGAACTCTAATTTCAGGTCTTTGAAAATGAAGAAGTATAATTACATATTACATAGGCGACTTATCAACCAGTTTTGATTATTGACAATTCTCTTTAAAGAATTCTTTCCCTCTAAAAATTAAAATATATTTTTAATCTTCCCTAGAATGCTTTGTTTTCATTCAAATAAAGAGATGGCAATTCCTCCCCTCACTTGTTTGGCTCAGTGGATAGAGAGTTGGCCTGCAGGCTGCGGGGGGTGGGGGGGCCTTGGGTTCGATTCTGGTCAAAGACACATACCTAGGTTGTAGGCTTGATCCTGGCCCCAGTCTGGGAATGCACAGCAGGCAACCAATCAATGTGTGTCTCTCACATCGACATTTCTCTCTCTGTGTCTCTCTCCCTCCCTTCCACCCTCTCTGAAAATCAATGGAGAAGAAAATATCTTCAGGTGAGAATTAACAAGAGAGAGAGGGAAGGAGGAAGAGAGAGAATTCCTATGTATCATGATTTCTAGGCAATTGGTCTAATTAAAATCTACCAGACAGGCATTCATTCCTGGTAGATTTATCCTCATTAGGTCTAAAGTGACAGAGGCTTTATGTAAAAATGATAATCATTTTTCTGGACAAGGCTAAGTAACAGAAACTTGTCTGGACTGCAAGGGACCATTCTTTAAGAAACCCTAACTTCCATGCCTAACTCTTTAAAAAAATATATATATATATATAATTGATTTTTTACAGAGAGGAAGGGAGAGGGATAGAGAGTTAGAAACATCGATGAGAGAGAAACATCAATCAGCTGCCTCCTGCATATCTCCTACTGGGGATGTGTCTGCAACCAAGGTACATGCCCTTGACCGGAATCAAACTTGGGACCCTTCAGTCCACAGGCCGACGCTCTATCCACTGAGCCAAACCTGTTAGGGCCATGCCTAACTCTTTGGGTGGAATCTCCTCCAAATACCACTCATCTTGAATGGGTTTTCCCGAGAGAGAGAGCAGCTGAAGGGCCGTCCTGTCCAAGGAGCAAAAAAAAATGTCCCAGTGTTCCTGAGATGGGTCAAGAATGAGGAAGGAGCCAGATGTTCACAAAAGCAAGGAAAGGGCTTTGAATCAGGATTGGGTCTCAGGGACTCTGACCGGACTCTGTAGCGGGCCAGAGGAACGCTGCCAGGCTGCCTCTAAGTTCCCCAAGAGGGTCCTGTACCCCATCGGTTCCTGCTACCTCCCCCATGTCTCAGGAGGGGTTGTCTCGACCACCATGAGATTCACTTCTGTTTTCCACTTTACCAGGTAACTATAGGCATTATTGCTCAGAGAGGTTAACTTACTTGTTAGAATAACACAGTTTATACGTGGTAGAATCAAGATTCAAGCCTAAGTAGAATCTCATTCATTTATTTAGTCAATAAATACTAATTCAGCCCTAGCTGGTTTGGCTCAGTGGATAGAATGTCAGCCTGCAGACTGAAGGGTCTCGGGTTTGATTCCTGGTCAGGCCACATGCCCAGGTTGTGAGCTCGATACCAAGGGTGGGGTATGCAGGAAGCAGCTGATGAATGATTCTCTCTCATCATTCATGTTTCTATCTCTCTCTCCCTCTCCCTTCCTCTCTGAAATCAATAAAAATATATTAAATAAATGAATAAATAAATAGTAATTCAAAACTAAGTGCCAGGCACTGAGTTAAGTGATGAGTAGAATAAAAAGAGCCTTAAACTTGTGATGAGAAAATGAAAAGGGGGCCATGATTTTAGGCCCAGAGAAGGTGGGGCTGCCTGCCAAGCCTCACAGAAGACAGAGCACGGAGGGGATATGAATACCGATTGCCCTTCTTTGTAAAAAAACTTATTGACTTTAGAGAGTGGGGAAGGGAGACAGAAACATCCATTGGCTGCCTCCTACATGCCCCCTACTGGGGATCAAGCCTTCAACCTGCACTGACTGGGAATTGAACTGGTGGTCTCTTGGTTCATAGATCAGTGCTCAACCACTGAGCCACCCTGGCTGGGCATCAATTGCACTTTATGATGTTACAGCGGCTCCTGCATGCAGACCAAGTTTCTGCTGGTGCAGAAAGCAGCTTGTCCTGCCTTCCTCTCTACTATAGTCTCCTCAAAGGAGGCCTGATCTGCTGCCGCCCAGGCAGGGTTTCCTCTGCCCGCGGAGAAGACAAGGCACTAGGCAAGAAGCGGGCTCTTCTACACCCCAGAGCTCGCTAACACTTACTGATGGTAACCTCTAAAGTGCCAATGTACCACTTAGTACCAGATTAGAACCTGGTCCTTGAAGAGCTCACACGCCTCCCTCCAGAGGTGCCTAAAGGACTCCCTGCCTCACAAGACAGTGTCAAAAGAGATCTCGCCCAGTGCGTGACAGCTCCTTCAAGCCGCTCAGAGCCCTGGAGCCCTCACATGAGATGCCAAACAATGAGACTTCCAGGCCTGAGAGCCCAGGGGCCTGGCTCCAGTGCTGGCTCTGCCAAATCTGTCCCCCTTCCGGTGGCTCCCTTTGCCCAACTTTGAAATGAGAGCAGTGGGACTGTAATGTCTAAGGATCCTTCCAACTCTGACCATCTAAGACAACTGTTCTCTTTCGGAGTCATGGGTTCCTTTAAGAATCTGCTAAATAACCATTTCTCTACAAAATTGTGCCTACAATTTCAGAAAATCCACGGAATTCCTCAAGTTTAGACTAATATTCTCAGTCCAGGATGGGCTTGAAGTCAGACAGGTCTGGGATTGAACTCTAGAGACATTCCCCCGTCCTCAAACCCCAATAGGCAAGCAAGTCTACCTTTGATCCTCATACAGAAAAATTGCACCGGTCCTTCCTTGGCAATGCTGCTGTGAGGATGAGAAATAATGATAGACAAGTATATAGACAAGTACATACAAATTCATCCTTCCCACCTCCATTCATTCTCCTACTTCTAAACACTGGGACATCCTCTCCACAAAGGCAGAGACTGGGGTCATCTAGATGCCCAATGCACTAGCAGTGCCCACAGTGCCTAGCTCAGAGCATACAGAGCCGCTCTGTCCAACAAACTCAAAATACGTGTTAAATTACATGGCAGCTCCATTCAGCAACTCATCTGACTCTTACCATTCATTGTCGTACAATGTCAATTATCTTTTCTATATATTTCAGCAGCCAACAAATATTTATAGAACATTTATCTTGTGCCCAGCACTAGGTTAAACATGGTTTATATTCTTCCACTTTATCTTACTTAGTACATACTACCTACTAGGAGCTCATAGGTGTGTGAGAGGCACTATGTTGCCCAAGACTGTCTGGCTCAGTGGATAGAGCATCGGCCTGCAGACCAAAGGGTCCCGAGTTTGATTCCGGTCAAGGGCACATACCTTGGTTGCAGGCTCCTCCCCTGGTCAGGGCTCGTGCAGGAAGCAAGCAATCGAGTGAGGCTTAACAAAACAAAACAAACAAGAAACCAAAAAAAACATTGTTTATATTCTCCCACTTTATCTAATATAGTACATGCTACCTACTAGGTTATGATGATCATAATGTGGAACTCTTTTCCTCCTCAGACCACATGAGAAGGCAATTGCAACAAAACATCACCTGTGAAGGATGCTAGCCAAACACGTCTCATTTCCAGTTCACAAAAAATGTGAGGGATAGAGAAACAGGATGAATGACATCATGAGGAAACAGTCAGCCACTAGATTAAAAGAAACAAAAATGACATATAACCAAATGTACTACATGAACCCAGATTTAAACCTAGAGTAAAACAAATAAAAAACATTATCAGACATTGTTGGGACAACTGGGAAAATTTTAGTACATAGTGGATATTAGATAATATTTTTAAAGTATTGTTAACTTTCTTAGATGTGCCAACGGTACTATAGTTGTGTAGGAGGATGTTCTTAGGAGATACATTCTGAACGGTACAGGGGAAAGTGTTGTGATGTCTCAACATAGTCTCCAATGGTTCAGGGGGAGGCAGATGGAGAGTGAAATAGAGAGAGAAAGTGAGAGCACTAAAATAGGTAAGAAAATGAATTTTAAAGGATGAAGGGATGAAGCAAAAACAAAACAACTCATAGACACAGACAGCAGTGTGGTGATTACCAGAGGAAAGGGGGTGGAGAGGGTAGAAGAGGGTAAATGGGGGATAAGTGGTGATGGGAGACTTGACGTGGGGGGTGAACACACAATACAGTATAAAGATAACATACCCGGTATTATAGCATTATACACCTGAAACCTATATAATTTTATTAGCCAGTGTCACCTCCAATAAATTCATTTAAAAAGTTCGAACAGGTAGATTTCCACGAGATGACTTATGAAACTAAAAGGCCAAATACACTGCTGTGTTAATGAACTAACTCTGTGATTCCAGTCCGTCAACAAATGTTAAAGTGCCCACTATGCGTCAGATCTAGAAATGGCGATGCAAACAGTTAAAACAAATTCAAAAGAACAATGAGAACTCAACCTTTTTGCATGCTGTTAAATTTAAGAACAATAAGAAATAGAGCACTTTATTACATTTTTTAAAAAGGCGGTTCGGCCAGTGTTTCTGCACTTTGCCTTTCCTCCTTGAGTTGCTTCTTTTCCCTCCTATGTACATACATATAGTTAGAGGAACGGGGTGTGGCTGAGAGTCACAAAGGAGTGAGTAAATAGTGAAACATGTAGAGAATCTGAAATTTTTTTAAAGTCCAGTAAGATTGAGCCATAGAATACAAAGGAACGGACACAGTGAGAAAAGGTGAGGAATGGTCGTGAACAAGCTTGGAAACCAGCTGTCGCCAATCTTTCGGACCTCACGGACCACCAGTGGTCTGCAGGTGACCAGTTGGCGACCGCTGTATAAACCACACTAAGGAAATGGAATTTGATCCTAGAGTCAAAGTCACGGAAACCACGGACGAGGTTTAAGCAGCAGAGTAACTTGGAGCAGATCTGCATCTGAGAAGCGTCCCTGTGCCCCCCTTCCCACATCGCCTCCCCCGAGAGCCTCCCCACACTGCCAGCGATACCTTTCAACATGCAGAGCCTCAATGATTCCTTGACCTCCTTGGGAGGACCTGTCAGTGACTCCCTGTCACCTTGATGGTCAAGTCCAAAGGTCATTAGCTGCTATACCAGGTACTGCCTGCATTCCTTCCTTTTCTCCCACCACCTGCCCTGGTCATTCTGTGCTCTGGTTCCTCCGCGCTTTATCTCCAATTCTACCACTGAGCATGCTCTTTGCCATAACAGTTATGGTTACTGGGCTCCCTGGGAGCAGGGCAATTAGCAAGTAGGGGGTTTATTAGGGGGTGCTCAGAAGTGTGGGAGAGAGGGGAGGGAAGCAGTGTCAGACAGGAGAAGTGAAGCTGCAGCGGAGTCTTGACAGAACCTCGGGCAACATTTCACGGAGTTGGGAAGATGGGATGGCCCTTTGAAGGTATCCAAAGTGGGGCGCAAGGATCAGGCTTATCCCCTTGTCTATTAGTCATTGGATGCTACCCTGGGAAATGGGGCATGACCTTGGGCAAGATGCCTCTCTTCAACTGAGGCCATTCCCTAAGGAGACCAATAGTTGCCGAGGGCTGTCTGACCACTAACAGCTGCAGCCTGACTGCCAAGTCATTAAAGTAAGAATTTATTAATAATAATAATCATTTTTGATAAAAATTATGTGCTTGGTGATGACTGTGGTTCCCAGTCTAAAGGCAGAGAGAGTAAATTCCCTTGCGACTGGCTCAACCGCAATTCCAAGCCCTTCCTTAGGAAAGGACTTCACTCTACAGACTGGGAAACTGAGGCCCAGGGAGAGTCTCAAGTCATCTACCACCGTGACACAGTCTTAGAAGTAACTAACATTGGAACGGTTATACCAGATAGTACCAGATGCTTTATGTGCCTTATCTCATGAACTACTCATAAAAATTCGGTAGCGCTCATTTGAGTAACTTGTCCGAGATTGCACAGCTAGTAAGTGGGGGACCGAGGATCTGCACCCAAGTCACTCCCACTCTAGACCCCATAGCAAGTAACCTCGACGATGAATCGCTTTCTCACAGTGAAGCGTGCTGGCACCCTGGACCTGGTGAGATGTTGTGGGGTGTGTGTGTGTGTAGCTCTTATGTCTAAGAATAGGTCCCACATTATCACATAAAGCACAGCATTTCTCTTTTGTTTTCAAGGTCTGCGGATAAGCAAATGTGCTTCCTCATGGAAGATGCGTTGTACATCAACTGTCCATCAGAGAATACCTAAGTAAGCTTCAGCTCCCATGTCCGTTGCATGCCAGTGCCTCTGGACCTGGTGGCCTTGCTCCTTCCACAGCTCTGATGTTCCTTCAACAGAAGCATTCAGTGCCAACCTGGAAAGGTGTGCGTCTGAGCGTCCTTCAGCAAATCTGGGAAACTCTTCCTCTGCCCTCCCCAAACTCCCAGGTTTGAAGGGGGGCAGCCTTGCCAGCAAGGGAGTCCTACTTGGGTTTATAAAAGCCCTTCCCGAGACCTGAAAAACCATCAAAATCTATTCCTTTTCCTCTCCTGCTTCATCAAAATGAAACCTATTCTAAGACTCTGAAATGGAAAGATTTCTCAGTGTAGAAATGGTGTTAAATTACAATACTATGATGTGACCCAAGGAACTCTAAACTGTGTCAGAAAATGTGGGTTAATTTGTTTAACAAACACTCACTGTATTCCCACCAGATGCCAGGCCCCGGGCCAGATGCTGGAGGTTGCAGTGTTTGGGGAGTTGGCCATCTAGTAGAGTCGATTTCACATGTTTTCATGGATAAGCATGACTTGGGAAACTTGCTAGTAACGCACATTCCTGAACCCCATCCCCAGAGTTTCTGATTCATCGGGTGGGGCTGAGGTTTAGGATGCTGCGTTTTAAACGGTCCACAGGTGGTTCTGAAGCAAGTGCTTTTCAGTTGTATCTTGAGAAACCCCGACCTGGTAGATTCTAGTTCTGATCAGCTTAAGTCCCTTAACCTCCGGACGACAGGGATTTGGAAGGCATACATGATTGGTAATGGCTTCAAGATGCCTTAGGAAGACTTCCGAGAAAGGTGTTCTGTGTCACACCAACATGACATCATTTCTTCAAACAAGAGGAAGATGTTGTGTCATCATGTGGCCTCAGGTGACAAGTTGAAAAATTTCACTGGAACAATTCAAGAGGTGTGTGTGTGTGTGTGTGTGTGTAAACTCATCAACTGTATACTTAAGCTTTTGTACCTTACCGTATAGATGTTTACTGTATGAATGTGATGCCTCCATTTAAAAAAATGTTAAGGAAGTGTACGACAAAGTGGGTAAGAGGTTTAAAGAGGCCATTCTAGAGGGTAGGAGAGGGTAGGAGTTGGGGTCTGGCAGGAAAGAAAACAGGACAGGGAAGACGTGCAGACCTCTTGACGAGGCACCAGGGAACGCCTCTGCAGCTGGTGGAGTAGAGAGAGGGCTGGACATGGGAGTGGGCAGATGTGTTTGGGAAGAGGCTAGAGGGTTCAGGTCCCATGAGCCAGACACTTGGAGCACAAATGGAAGGAAAGACAGAGAAGAGAAGAAAGATGGGAGAGAGGGAAGGAAACTGGAAGCAGAAGAGAGGAGAAAGAAACTGAAAGAAGAGGGCCTGGCCCAAGGAGCTTAGTCTTGGGGCTCTGCCCGTGGGGCCTTTAGCAAGTTGTCTGATTGCTGCAAGCCTGTGTGTGTCTCTTTAAAATGAGGCTGGGCCCTGAAAGTGAGGAGGGATAGAGATGGTGAACGTGAAAGGCTGTTTGTAAACTCCGAAGGGCTGCTGAATGCTAGTCATTAAGGACATATCAGCTCAGGGGAAGGCCCGCTGCAGGTGTGGATATGAGCATGCGTCCCAGTTCAGCTCCCCAGGCGGCTCTCCACATCTTCCCCACGCCTGACCACCGAACTCACAGGAGTTTGGTGAGAGGTTTCCTTTCCTTCTCTTTTCTGCTCTGAGCTAGCTCGAATGTTGCTTTGTGCAGGCCTGGGCATGAGATTTCTTCCAACCACCCCTTCCCCCCTCCCCACACACACACCTCCAGCTGTTCTCCTTGACCCCCAGATGCCCTTCCACCTTCTCCCAGGCAGGGCCAGCTGTTGCCACGGAGGCCACCTGCCTCCTCCCTGGCCCGCATCACTAGTTGGAAGCCAGAGGCCTCCAGGGACCAAGGCAGTTTGCCGAAGGCCCTTGGGGAAGGAGGGGAATAAGACAAGCACTAAAATTAGATGAATTGTCGAGGAATGTTTTTTTTAATTAAAAGTGTGGCTCTTTTACTATGCAGAGTCTCTTTAAAGACAATTGCACTCCCTGAGTGGCAGGTGGAGAGCTCAGCAGCTCTCCCCAAAGCCAGGGAGGGAAGGGAGGTGAGAGCCAGGAGATGGAGTAACTGGTTCTTTCCCCTTTTAGGGGTAAGAATGCAAAACGGAGATACAGGCAGAATGGGGAAGGGGGGTAGCTGTTAAGGGATCTGCTTGGTGACTCCCCAGGCAGAAGCTCCTGGAGGAGTGGACCAAGCTTGTTGGGGACCCTGAAGCTGGGGTTTTGTTTTTCTTTTGTTCCATAAAATTATGCCACCTTCTCACCCCCTCTCCCCCTCGCTAGCCCCAACCACCCGCCCTGAAACCGCAGCTGGAACCACGGACACTTTGGCCTTGGGGCCACCCTGGCAGACAGAGGACTGGGAGGGAGGGAGGGAGGGAGAGAGGGAGGGATGGAGGAAGAGAGGGAGGGAGAGAGAGAGCGTAGAGACAGAGGGACAGAGAGGAGAGAGGGAGGACTTGGGGGCGGGGGGAGTCGGAGAGCCTGCAGGAGAGAAAGACCCTAGAGAGGGAGGGAGAGAAAGAGAGAGAGAGCGTAGAGACAGAGGGACAGAGGGGAGAGAGGGAGGACTTGGTGGGGAGGAGGGAGTCGGAGAGCCTGCAGGAGAGAAAGACCCTAGAGCCCAGGGGTCTGTAGGACAGCAGAGAAGAAAGAGGTAGAAGAAGAGGAAGAAGGGAAGGGTGGGGAGGGGACAAAATGACAGGTAGCAAAGCTGATGGGTGTGCAGCGACTTTGAGAAACAGAAGTGAACCGCCTGGGGGGGGGCTGCTCCCAGCAAACACGGGGTTCAGTTCATGGTGAAGGTCCTCAACCCAGTGGCGCCCTGGCCCACACTAAGCGCCGAGTCCTCTGCCCACACTGGGTGGCCGCAGTGCACGGGTGCGGGTTTCCAAGGGAACTGTGGCCCCCTGGTGCCCTAGGTGTGTGGGCCCAGGAAGGAGAGGTCAGGCTCTGTGCCCCCCAGGCTAGGAGAGTGTGTCCTGGGGCACCCTCCCAGCTCCCCAAGATTTCTGTTTGCCACGTCCACAGTCCACATCCGTCACCACCGCATCAGTACTGGGTGCGGTGGGGGGAGCCATCTCTGCAGGAACTACCATCTACTACATTCTCCGGCTCCTTCGGAGTCTCTCTGCCAGGAGAGAGGCTTATCCTCAAGTTAGAGGAAAGGGAGACCCGTCCAGAATACTGCCAGCCTGGAGATGCGGCTGGAGAACGATTGAAACCAGCAGCCTTAGGAGGCCGGACAGTCAGGGCGTCTGCAGACAAGTTCCCTAAACATCAGAAACACAAAGTGGGAGGTTGAGGGGGGAGGGCCGACACCATTGGGACAGAGTCTAGAGAGGAGATACTCAAACAAGTAGAAGGACCCTCGAGACTGTCTCTCCTGACGGAACACCCCCCCCACCACCACCAACCTCATCCCTGGAGCGCAGGGGACCAGTGCCCTCCCACTGCCCGAGCTGCTACCCTCTACCCGCCAGTCCCCACGCTGAGACTCAGCTGCTGGGTCTGCCTTCTTTTTTTTTGTTTTTGCTGTTTTTGTTTTCTCCTTCAAATACAAGACAAAAATACACCTCGTTGATCATCATAGATATATATATTTCACTCTCACCACATAAATACAAAACATCCAAAGATCCAAAACATTCAGAACGAAGTTAGTAGCCAGGATTCCGGGACACCTACCCGCATTGGAATCGCTCATTATTTTCTTCACTAAAAATAATTTGCCTAAAAAAAAAAAAGAGGGAACAAAGCTTCCGACGTAAATAATTTACAATAAAATTACTATTTTTAAAATGCTCTAGGCTGGCTTCCGGTGGAGGAATACATTCTCGACACTGGGGTCTGTGGTTTTGGTTAAAATGCGGGTAGCCATGACTGTGGGGACTGTCCTGTTGCTGCGGCACCGGTAAGGTCCAGGTCTCTGACTTGGGTTTCCTGGGGGGTTAAGGGAGGGATCCTTTCCAACCACACAGGATGCCCATCTGGACGCGTGGACTACGGATGGAGGAGAGTGGGCCGAGCGGAGCCGCTGTCCCAGGCTTCGTCCCGCCTCTCCCTCCGAAAAAATTCTGCTCTGAAATCCATCAAGACGTTTCCCCGTGTCGGAAGAGTTTTGTGAATCCAGGAGTGGGGAGGACACGAGAGGCACCGGGCACTGATTTGTTTGCAAACCCAGCAATGCTGCCCACAGCCACGCGTGGGGAGGCGGTGCGGAGGAGCGCCACGGAGCCGCACCGCGCTCTCTCTCTCCCTGAGCGGCGCGCAGCTGTAGGCCACCGCCCAGCCGCTGTCTAGAAGATGATGCGGGATTTTCTTCCATTCGCTGCGTGGGCTTTTCGTTTTGCTTTTCCCTTTTTAGTTGCTGTGTACAAGGTTAGCCCCCGGAACTTTCATTGGCACTGCCCGGTGGCGCATTCTCTGTGCCGAGTTCCCTTAGACCTTCCAAACTCCGTGGTGATGAGCAGTTTAAAACCGGTTCCACTTCCTCTGGCTGAATGCGGGGGTGATCACTGATTATTGCTGATAGGGTCAAATGTGTTACCCGGGGTCCGGGAGCCCAGGAGGTGGCTGCGATCGGAGTTTCTTTAACGCGAGAAACCTCAGCAGGATCTGTCCAGCCCGGAGCTGCGTGCGCCTGGCTCTCCGGGGAGGTCCGCAAAGCGGGGACCAGGGGCTCCCCACAGCCCTGGCTTCTCTGGCGAGAGGGAGGAATGGACTCCTTTTTGGTCTAAGGGGACCTGCCAGCTTTTCCAGCCCCTGGGCTCTGCGTGCAGCTCTTCTCTTGCGAATATTCACAAGACTTTAACCATCAAGGGCGGCAGCAGGTGCGCGGTGCTCCGGCCTCAGAACCGGCCTTTCCCCTCCGGGGCCCAGCACCGGTTGGAGCATCGGGTTGTCTAACTCGGGCCTTTCCCCTAATTCTTTGGATTCTCCTGGATTCAGAGGAAGTTTGGGGGGAGAGGGATGTAGGAAAAAAAAAAAAGCAGCCCAAATGAGATAAAATTGGTAGCAGAGCCTGGTTGGGAAGCAGAGCTGTCAGGGGCCTCCTGGGAGCCGGGATCCCCGGCGCCTAACTCGCGCGAGTCCATAAATATCGCCACGATAGAGACTATAAATATAAATACAGGGGACGCTCCCGATCAGTCCAGCGCTTTCTTCTCGGCCCCTTCTTTATTGCTGGTCCGCGAGTACGGCTCGAAGGCCGAGGAGCTCAGGTACCGCGCGGACAGTTCTTGCAAATTCCCGGCCAGGGACCCAGCCATTGTCAACGGGGCGGAGGACAGGCGGCCGGGGAGGGAGC